>NC_054758.1:11750961-12065000 GCF_018143015.1 Lytechinus variegatus | reverse complement strand
AAATGTTTGCCAGTGGAAGTAAGGATACTATGGCAAGCTGCATTATTGTAGACGACTGAACTATTTGAGAGACGCTGCTAAGTAAGAAGCCATGGAAACAATCAGTGACGTCATGAGCTAAAGGTTTTGAGTTGGCGAGATATGGCGTATCAGTCAAAATTTATCAAACAAAAAAGTTTTGAGCGAGCGAAACGAGCGAACAAAAATGGCATTTTCATTACAAAAATCCAATTTTGTGATAGGTTGTGTCTTAATATTAAAAAAATGATATCATTTTCCACCATTCTCTTTCCTTTTCTCTTTATTTCATGGACGTGATTTTATTTTGAGAGAGAGGGGGGCAAGCCCCCCATCTGTACGCCACTAGTAACGATGGCGTTATGAGCAAAAATAACATTGCATTAACATCATTTTTTGCGAAGATTGCGGAAACATTTATTGCAAAATGGCTTTGGGAAGATATTTTGAACAGAATTGATCAAAATCAGTACGGAAACAGAAAAGGAATTTCTGCATGTCACTATTTGATTGGGTTGTTACATGAAATTATTCAGGAATGCTGATCAACCTAAGTCAATATCAACAGTCATACTGACGGATTTTTCGAAAGATTTCGATCGGATAAATCACAATATTCTTATTGCTAAATTATGTGAAATGCATGTTCGACGTTGTGTTATATCTTTGGTAGTAGATTTCTTAAGTAACCGTCAACAAACTGTGAAGTATTGGGGCCAGTTATCAAAATCAAAATGCAGTGTCATGGGTGTACCCCAGGGTACCAAACTTGGTCACATTCTATTTTTGATATTGATAAATGATGCATGTAGTGATAGTATTTTGTCATATTTTAAATATGTAGATGACTTAACCATGGTAGAGTGTAGAATGACTAATCAAACTTCACAAATACAAACAGAAATTGAATTACTCGAATCATGGACTTCTCGAAATGGTATGGAACTCAATGCATCAAAATGCTCTACAATGTCAATTTCATATTCAAAACAACCTCTTCAACCGCAAGTGATCTCTATAAATAATATCCAATTGCAATGTGTAACCACGGTGAAAATCCTAGGAATTACAATTCAGAATGATTTATAGTGGAATGCTCACGTAACCGAAATAATGAAAAAGAGCAATAAAAAGTTATACATGTTAAGAAAATTGAAAGCTTACAATTTACCTGAATGTGATTTGTTAACAGTGTATATAGGGTATGTAAGACCAGTCCTAGAGTATTGTGTACCGTTATTCGCCGCATCTCTTACTTTGAAACAGATAAAAGTTATTGAAACTGTCCAGAAAAGAGCATGCAAGATAATATTGGGAACCAAGTATCTATCATATGACATGGCTCTAAATACCTTAAATTTGACATCGCTTGAAAGTCGAAGAGTAAAACTTACCACAGATTTCGCTTTAAAATTAGAAATGAATCAATTGTACAAAAACTGGTTACCTCCACCGAAAACAAACACTTTCAATTTACGACATATGAATAAATATAGGGAGATTCCATGTAAAACAAGCAGATTTCAGAACAGTGCTCTTCCAAGTCTGATAAGATTATTAAATCAGTACCATGGTAAACAAGTTTGAAATTTATGTAACGAATGTGCAATATTGTTATATCTATCATTTCAATTTTTATCCATTTTAACTCCATTTGTAATTTGTATATTTGTAATTTTAATTTGTATATTCATTGTATATCTTAGTAATTTTGATTGTTATATATTGGCATTGTGTAAACATGTACAATTCAGTCTGTGACTGCCAATCATGTTTTTTGCAACAAACCTGAATTGAATTGAATTGAATTAAATTGAATTGAACATGATGAGGCTAGATATGGCATACGAGACAGAATTCGTAAACAACTGCAAGCGAATGTGTGTGATCTTTAGAAAACAAAAAATATAATTTTGTGATAAGATTTTGATATAATATTAAACATACAATAATTCCCTTGATTTTCTTGATTGCTTGCAATAATCGGATGACATTTCCTACATTAGTATTATGACGTAGTTATGACATGGATAGATGAGTGAATTGGATCAATAAGAACTCCGCGTACAGGCTCCGTAACAATGACCAATCAAAATGATCGTTGCAAGTGCGCACTTTGTTCAAAACACCGACCAGTAACCAATCACATTTGTTCTTATATATTTGCAATTCATCACAAACCCGACACAAACCTTTATGTTACGAGCCGAGATACAAAATCATGCTCATTTGTTTGGCCTATTTACAAGAATACGTAAGATTGAAAATTATGCTTAGATTCAGTCATATTAATACCGTTGAGTGATCGAAAGAGTGACTGCGATATAAAGTTGCCTCGGATAATCATGAATATAAATCCGTCTCCATGATGGCGATTCTTGCATACCTGTAAGAATTAAAAAAAAGATGAAACATGGAGGAACGAATCTGATAAATAATGTAGACTATGATTTATCTTCTTAAAAACCAGGCGGTTGCATAAAAGTTGTACCTATACCGTTGACTGGGCACTATAAAAATATTTCGAAAACAATTACAGTTGATGCATTCTTTATCCACAAAATCTATGGCCCAAAAGTACGACAATACCGTTCGTTATACTCCCAATTAAGGAAATTTCTACCTGTATAAGTTAGTTTAAATTGTTGGTAAAATGAATAGGAATTCTTGTTCTTGTTTTTAAACCAATACAGTTAATACTCAGTTTATAGTGCAATCCACTTTGGGGTTGGTTAAAAATAATAAAGACAAAATCTGTACACCGTCGACCTCTTTTCTCTTGTCGGAATCTGATCTGCAAGAAGCTACAATTGATTGAAAGATTGATAGAAAGAGAGAGATAGAATAAAATGGACAGATAAAATAAATTGAATATAGGTGGTGGTTATTATAGAGTGTGTGTGTGTGCTTGTGTGAGAGAGAGGGATTGAGAAATATTCACACGCCACCGGGCACGCCACACTCACACATGTCCACACGCGAGCACCCGCACGCGTACCTATACACACACCCACCCACATCCCATGCACACACACGCGCGCGCACACCAACCTCCCACTGACGGTTGCACCCTCACGTAATTATAGGCCTATTCTAGCCTGTTAATTGCATTGAATATTTCGTTATTCACTGACTAGAACACAAAATCACCAATCGATTGATGCAAACAAAGCGTACCATGATCACGATTGTAATAATCACATCCACAAACACACTTTTTTTCTGGCTACACACAAGTTACATCAAAACGTATGCTCTTTCAAAGAAGGCAAAATTTAAGTGATAAGAGACAGGGAGAAGTGGAGCGCAAAAGAAAGAGTGAGAGTGAGTGAGTCAGTGAGTGAGAGAGAGAGTTAGTGAGTGATGGAGTATAGTGAGTGAGCTAAAGAGTGAGTGAGTGAGTGAGTGAGTGGGTGAGTGACTGACTGACTGACTGACTGAGTTAGTGAGTGAGTGAGTGAGAGAGTGAGTGAGTGAGTAAGAGGATGAGTGAGTGAGAGTGAGTGAGTGAGTGAGTGAGTTAGTGAGTGAGTGAGTGTGGAGTGAGTGCGTTAGTGAGTGAGTGAGAGTGAGTTAGTGAGAAAGTGAGTGAGTTAGTGAATGAGTGAGAGTGAGTGAGTGAGTGAATGAATGAGAGAGTGTGAGAGTGAGTGAGTGAGTGAGTGAGTGAGTGAGTGAGTGAGTGAGAGAGTGAGTGGGAGAGTGAGAGTGAGTGGGTTAAAGCAGGGTGTAAATTGTGAGGCAAAGTCCGAATTTAGTATTTCCCAACTTGAACCTTACAAAATCATGAATTTAGTATACCAAAAGTATAGTGATAGTACATAAAAATGTAAAATATGCTACAAAATATTCAAATATAGTTGCGACATATTTTTTTAAAGTATAAAACAATTAGGAAAAATGCTGCATTGGTGAAAATCCGGAAAAATGTGAAAAGAAATTACGAGAGTATTGACTGAATTTGCGAGGAATACAAATGAAGGAAAGGGTCGGAGGTATCATTACTATTCCTCGAACCACGAATCCCGGCCACTCATAATCACGCAATGCTAATATGATTATGAACTGGGCATTGAGCCCTTATAAAATATTAGAAACCGTTTGTTGGGTGAACAATACATAATTTACAAATCAATACAATTTATACTACGGCTGAAATATTTCATAACGCATGATATATATCGATGTACATATCGCAGCTGTTAAATTCTCCATTGTGATTAGGCCAGAAAACTATGCAGCCCACATGCCATGTATTCCTTCGTTAATCGTGTTACAAAAAAGCTCTCACAACAGCTTCATTTACAACAAGAAAAATAGTCTCGAGATTACGCATCAAGGTATGTATAAATTTCAATTTAATTATTTAATAATGTACATGTGTATTATAAATTTCTTGAAAAGTTTATGTCAGCGCGGGGACGGTATTTTCAGCAAAAAAATCCAGAAAATGAGGATTCAAAAGCCAAATGGATACTCCTCGCACATGTTGTAAATGGTTTCGTATAGTCCTTTGTGTCGTTTTTTTTATTACTATTTACAAATGTTTTGGGATCTCACTCACTAGATACTTCATTTCACCAGAGATGATTAATCATTATGCGCAAGTGAAATTCATGTTCAATCGACTGTTATAAGGGGAAATTCACCCAGATGATAAAAGTAATTTCAATATTTTGTTTTTATTTAAAAGAAATATTCTTGAAATATTGACGAAACTCGGTCAAAGAATAGGGGAATTATGAATTATTGCCGATTTGATGTTGTGGCGTCAAATGAGTGCAGCCGCCACATAATACGTCTTACAATTATATGCCATATTTTTTCTGCTTTTGGGGTTTGCACATTTGTCTTAATATAGAATCGTGTATAACAGCGTTTGTCTGACAATACAATGCATTGTCGGTCAGTAAATGTGAATTATATCATCTATATTCTACGAGGTTTTACACCCCTTTCCATAATCGCATCAGATTGGCATAAGAGTTTGAAATCTCATTTAACAAATTCGTGAGATAGAAAACCGAAGTCTAATCTTCGTTCTGGTTTAGGAAATGTCAGACGTTTTCTATAATGCTAATAATTTTTTTTTCAAAAGCCCTTAAACAAAGCATCCTTTGTCGAAAATTGGTGAATTAAAACAACAGTGTCGCCCTGGACTCCGGACAAACGACATATTTGTAATTTTTTTTCGTCCGGTTTGAATCTTAAGACAATGTGCTGTCCCGGTCCACCAACTTTCGACAATGACCTCTAATCTGTCCATTACGATTTGACGGGCTTTTCAATAGATTCTCAACGTTGCAAAACGCGTCTGCGAAATGGATTCTCAAATTTTACGCTAGTCTCTCCCAAATCTCTAATTTAGACAAAAATGTACTGGGATCGTACCTCCCATGAAGCTGCCAAATGAATTCTTTCTCATCAACTTTCGGAAATATTATCCAACCTTCCTGACTAATTCAAAGCAGAATTATGAACAAATCGATTTCCGAATACCTAGCTCAAATCTAAACTTTAATATTTTATGATGTTAGACAGGATTCAATCGACGATACCGTTTTCCATCCATTCTTTACGCATAGAGACTTTATGGAATCTTATGCAATGTTATCTGGTTTACATGTATATTGATAAGAACTGTAAAATTTAAAAGCAAAGTTTGAGGATTTGAGCTGGTGTGTTTCTTTCTCTTTCTTGATTTACTACATATTCGGCGTCCAGTGGTGCTTGCAAAGGCCTTATACATTAGACGACAGAAAGAAGAACATGAGCTGGAATCTACTAAAAACAACAACGATGGGAGTCAGTAACAGAACTCTTATTGCTCTGTTGGCAGTTTGGTCCCTGTCAAGTTTTCCATTGGTGCTATCACAAAACATGGAGACCAGGAAAAGTATCGCAGACGTTGGGGCTGTTGTAGAGGGCGCAGGTTCAAAGAGGTTACGACTATTTCAATACGATCCTGTTAAAGTGAGTACTTTGTTTCTGCCTGCTGCTGTTGACGTAAGTTCCGTACACTCGTAGAAACTTGGAAAGTCGGCTTCGTAGGAAATGCCAATTCAAACAGATTCCCCAAGAGAATCTGAACATAAAATAATATACATTGCACCTGACCTAATACAACAAGTTGTATATATCCAAATCAGGCTTTGTTTTTCTGCAGTGCTGATACACTAATGGTTTCTAAAGTTTATGTCAAAAAGAAACTGGCCTGTTAGATTATAGATATTACAAACCACATAATTGTTGAAAGCAAAATGTTAATTTTTCAAAGCACAAGACTGCTTTGCAGAATTTATTTGGTCACAGTCTTTTTCTGATGAATGTTCAATTGCTGCGCTTACTCCTTAGACCCAGCCACACTTATAATGCTCATTTCAGAACAGGAAAAAAATGTAGATGTAACCTGTGAACGCAATGGACCAAATTTGTCGTGTTACTCCGGTGTTCTACTGGGGGCGCCGTGGTCTAGTGGTTACCATGATAATGATGATCCACATCATTTATATTGCGCCACATTTCTGTTAAAGCATTTATTAGCACAGGCTCATCCAAGCAAGCTAATTACTACACATCTGCTGAAATAAGTGAGCTTTTAGAAACGATTTGGAGAGTTCAATGTTGTCAATTTCACGGAGTGAAGAAGGGAGAGGGGTAAAGCAATAGATGAAAAGGCACGGTCTCCATACCCCTCTAGGTGTGCGATGGGTACATAAAGAGTGGCACCAGCGCCAGATGAGCGCAAGCAAGGACTTAGACGGCGCTGTTCTATAATGGAAGTAACATAACCTGGAGCTAAATTATGGACAGCCTTGGAGGTCATTACAACGATTTTTAATTCGATCCTGTACTTCTTGTTGGTAGCCAGTGCAAGTCCGTGAAAACAGGGGTGATGTGGTCATATTTATTCGTACCCGTTAGCAGGCAAGCAGCAGCATTCTGTACGCCTTGGAGTCTGTTCAGCACAGTGGAAGGAAGACCAGAGAGCAGACTGTTGCAGAAATCAATCCTAGAGGTGATTAAGGAATGAATTGGGCTTTCTTCTGCAAAATGATTGAGTAGCGATCTCATAGCCGATTTATTTCGTAGCTGATAGTTGGTCGCTTGGCATAACTTGGAAATATGCTTGTATATCTTCATACACTGGTCGAAGAGACACCCAGATTAAGAGCAATCTCTGAAGGAGGACATACACCCGGTCAACTTGAAGACTTTATTGAGGTTACGACTCTTGTCTGTCAATCAGAGGGGCGTGGGTTCGATTCCAAGTCTGGGGTTGTTTTCCTTCAGCAAGAAATGTACCCACATTGTGCTGCACTCAACCCAGGTGAGGTGAATGGGTACACATTAATTCCTTGAATGCACTGAGCGCTGATAGGCAGCTCGAGCTAAAGCCGGGGTAAGAATAATAATAAAAATGAGCCTCGGAATAGATTATTTCTGGAAAGATGGGGCTATGTAAATGCCTATTGTTACTATTATCATTATTGAATTTACAGTGTTTGCAGTGAGAAATACTAAGCCGTAAAGCTATAGTTTACCAGTGCATCCCATATTTACATTTCAAACATTCTTTCATTATACATAGGTAGGACATATCAGATATATAGAAGTTTCTCCAGGACGATTTATCCAGCTGAAAACCATCGCCGTCAAACCACCAGCATTTGGTAATTAACCAGTTACAGCGCTTTTATCAAAGGAAGAAAAGGTGTGGGTGTCAGAAACGAATCGAATATTGCGAGCAAAGGTTTGCCCGATCCTGCCAAGTAAATCCTACTAACTAATCTCTTAACTAATCCTAATTTAAATGACAATTTTGGCCTATGGCAATTTAGAAGCCCATTCAATTAGCTATATCAAATGCGATGCTTTCTATTCCATTATTGCTTTATACGATCGGTGAAGGGCTATCATCATTGAAATTGTATAGGTTTTGAAAAGTCCAACGCTCATTATAAATGAAAATCTTTGAAAAAAAAAGTCATCCGCTCTTTTTTTTCACCAGAAATTCCGAACTTCCTGTCCCCGGAGGAATGTGAACGAATAAAAGAGTTGGCACTGAATGCCGGTCTAGCCACCAGTACTACCGTCTACAGGGATCTAGGTAGGGTCGGCATCGACAAAGCCAAGGTCAGCTACAACGCCGCAGTATGGATACAGAAGCTGGCCAAGTGCGACAGCAACTCTGACAAGACACTAGACTCCGTTGAAGTACTGCGCTGTATTCCAGGCTTGGAGGAAGGGGAGGTTGTTCCCCCGAGTATGCTGCAGAATATGTACCTCAAGGTAAAATTAGACCTGGACAGTGATGGGCTCATCGACGCGAAGGAGCTCTGGCTGATGAATCTTGAGAACAAGACGGTTGAGATCAAAGATTGGCTTACCCTATGGAGGAAAGGGGAGGTATCTGAGGTACAGGGAAGGGGACGGAATCGCATCAGCCAGCATACTTGGCTTGACTGGGCCACCACTACTGACCCTCTCGTTACACAACTCATAGACAGGTATAAAACTTGGCCCTGTTCCATAAAGACTTAATAATTCACAGGTTCTCTAACAAGTTCACTATCAACCAATCAAATTGAATGAATTCAGTAGCTTAAAACTGTTTATTGCAAATTTGCTATTCTAAAAAGTTGAATGAAATGGGCCCCTAAAGTATCAACTGGGTCCTGTTTCAAAAAGACTTGTAATAGGCCCAATTCACACACTGTAAAAACTGTGGTGTTAAAACTGACACCAATTGGTGTTAATAGAGGACCACACCCTGAGGTGTTAAAATAAACTAGACATTGAACATAACACCAAAGAGTGTAAATGTAACAACCATAGGTGTTGTAATAACACCTATAGGTGTAAAACTAACACCACCAATTTAACACCGCGGTGTTAAATTGGTGGTGTTAGTTTTACACCTATAGGTACATAGAGGACCACACCAGTTATTCTACACCGGTACACCGGTGTAAAATAGCTGGTGTTGTCTTCTATGTACGCCGGTTAACAACACAGTTTTTGCTGTGCAAGTTCTATAACAAGTTCACTATCAGCCAATCAAATCAAATTAAATGGTTTTAGTAGCTTAAAACTGTTCATTGCAAATTTGTTATTGTAAAATCATGACGAGTGATTGGATAAATGATAAGCCGACCCTCCCATCTCCCACTATAATAAAATACAAGACATGTATTAAGATTTATTGGTCTGTCCTACTTATGCAGCTAACAATGCAAATTTAACACCGGAATAAAATGGTTGGTGTGGTTCTCTATGTAAAACCGAATAACATCAAACTTTGGGGTTTGTAAGAGTGTCTGCTGTAGGTATAACAATGTCCTAAATGACTGTCATTTCCATGAGAACACACTCCTTTGAGTTGGATTATCATCCTACCTTTTAGCCCCCAATCTCCTTACTGCAAATCATGACCGGATTAATGTTTAGTGTGCTTTCTTTCCTTCACGTTATTGCCTGTTCGGATAGGGTTACAGCGCTCACAAAACTTGATCGTAATATCATTTTATCGAGTGATGAATTTCAGGTTTGAAAATCACCCTACATATTATTTGTCTTTCTTTGTTGGCGGATGGAAATGTCTTGGTTTTCGTGATAGAATAATTGAAATAACAGAACAGTGCATGCGTTTTTACCATATATGTGGTCCGCAAAAACAATTTTAAAGCTATTGCTTGGGTTTCAAACAGCAAATTTCAAAGGAAATTACTCCCAAACGATCGCATGAGAAAAGAACATAGAAAATAGAAGAAAAAAACATACCGGAAAATTTACAGAGAGACAAAGTTTCCAACTGAACGCACAAACGAAAGTTTGAATTTCATCATCTTTCTCCAATTTGTAATTGATTCATTGCATCAGTGAAGTCAAGGGAGGGTCGGGGGGGTAAGGACCAGGGCTGAGTTTGTGTTTGAATTTATTTGGGTGAAGAGGCCGAGGTGATGGGTTAAAAAATATATGTGCTGATGGCTTCAATTCGTTTAGGTTTTATTAATGATTTATTTATTTATTTATTTGGAAAATTTCTCTTATGTTTTTTATTTGACACTGAAAAAAAAAAAATATGTTGGAATTTTCTGTAGAAGTTTCTTCTTGATGCATATAATTATCATCAATGTTATTTATAATTACGTATTGGAAGATGTCTAACATTGTGTTTTATTGTAACATTCATGAAAAAAATTATGTTAAATTTATGAGTTGTCTAGGTATCTGTAAAGACATCAAAGTTCTATTTGTTATATATATATTATTTTGTATATGAATTGAAGTTGTCAATAAAAACTACTCAATAAAAAAAGTCAAAACTTAGGGGTTTTTTTCGTTCATTGTTGAAACAATAATTGCATGTTGTTTTTTCCTGGAGGGTGATTTCTTTTATTATTTTTTTTAATTACTTTGAAATAATTGTAGAATCGCATGTATGTAAAGTAGACGCTTGGGAAGGCATGGTGGTAGTGGTGGTGGTTATGGCATTCCATTTTGAAAGTCTTCAAAATTTGTAATATATATGGTTCTACTTTTTTTGCTTCATTAATTGCCATAATCATTAGTGTGTTGAATGTGGTTATGAAGACGACATAATGAAAAACGTCTCACTAAGAAGTCGGATATTTAAATATTTTTGTTTTTGCTCTTGTATACAATACACATAATTAATGAGTTTAAGTAAAGATTAAGAACTCATTTTCGCTGTTGCCATAATCATTACATTCTTAAAAGCTGACACAAGTTGGTGTCCCTCTGGCACCACGCAGTGTTAGAATTACACCCTGGAGACTGAACATAACACCGAACCCGAAGAGTGATTAAGTAACAACAAAGGTTGTTATACCCTACTGGAAGGAACACAGTGTGTCACAGTGTGTCACAGTGTGTTCACAGTGTGGAACACAATGTGAAATCACCTTCACACTGTTAAATTTGAGCATTTTCAACAGTGTGAATCACATAGCCGACTAGACGGCCATGTGAACAGTCACACTGTCAAAGTGTCCGCAGTGTGAACATATCTTACACTTTGAGCATTTTAGCAGTGTGAATAATATTTTTACGTAGTCCACTATGTGAAAACGCTGTGATCACACTTTGTGACACTGTGTCCTTTCCAGCAAGGTAGCACCAACGAGTGTTGATTTAACACCGCAAATTTAACACTGAAAAAATATGTTATCTTCTAAGTACACAGTTCTTCCATGGTGTATATACATTATATATGTTGTTTTCATTGCAGGTAGTTCATTATCATCCAGGAGGATATTACCACGCACATTACGATAGTAATAAGATAGATGAGAATAAAGAATGTGCCCACATCTCTGAGGGTAAAAATCAAGAAAGAATGTGCAGGTATTTAAATGGTATTTTTAATGCCACTCATTGGGGTAATCACCATTCTCATTTCATTTCAACTTTTCATCAGTGTAGGGCAGTTTTCATTGTCTCGTAATCTAATATTTGATGAAAAGTGCACTAGATTAGCACAGAAGCAATCACACATGCGTGTAGATGGAAAGGAAACCCTTTGGGGATACCGTCCATCCATTTATTCTATCAATCAAAGGGTTTTTTATTTCGTTATAATTCGATCACTCTTGAATTGAAAATAACACTCTATAACAATTGCGCTGTAATAATAATAATAATAATTGGCATTTATATAGCGCTTTATCAATCTACGACTGTTCAAAGCGCTTCACGATTATTATTACCCGGTCACTAGATTCATAGCATTCCAAGCAGCCTGTTAGGCGCAAACTTGCTAAACCAACCACAATGACGGTTTTTTCCTACCGGTACCCAATTAGCACCTGGGTGAGAGTGGCAAAGTGTGGATTGACGCCTTGCCAAAGGGCGCTAGGCCATGGTGGGATTCGAACACACGACCCTCTGATTACAAGGCGAGAGTCAGATCCGCTACCCCACCGCGCTGTAACGTGTGCTGTGACATGACAGTGTCACTTTATTGTCTGTACTCTTGTTTTCAGATTCATGACAATCCTGTATTATCTACAAGACACTGAAGGCGGCGGTGAAACAGCGTTCCCTTTGGCTGAGTTTGAGAACATATCTAAAGAAGTAAAGTATTCAGAAATCTTTTCTCGTTTGTTGATTATTATTTCCATAATAGTTTATCTTGTATTTTTAGTATCGATCTGCCTCGCCCCCAAATAAAAACGATTCATAATATGCAATAAAGATATATTTCAAAAATTATTAGAAAGCACTTTAAAACATTAAACTTGGCATAAAAATACCATATGACATACAAAAATTGTATTATACATATTTTCATGACAAGTGGAAGTGCCTCTGGCTGTCTCACCTGCATCACGCGATTCAATATGCAGCAGTGCTGACTTTGAAACTACTATAAAATAATTATTCGCAAAAAATACCATTCATATAATGATACAATACTACGTTCATTGACATTTGACCTTGATCATGTCACCTAAAACTTGTCAGTGATACTTGATTACCCCTATATCCACATTTTATACACTATCTATAAACTTTGAAGTTATGACTTGCATCAATCTAATAATTACCTCTAAAATGGCCAATGACCTTAAACTTTGGTCATGTGACCTGAAACTCGCATGAGATCTTCATACTTGATGACTATTGTCTAAGTTCCATGAATCAGATCCAAACACTTTCAAAGTTATGATGGTAATTCAACAGATACCCCCAATTTGGCCAAAGTTAATTGACCCTAGATGACCTTTGACCTTGGTCATATGACGTGAAACTCAAGCAGGATGTTCAGTAATACTTGATTATCCTTCGGCCTATGTCTACGTTTCATGAACTAGGTCCAGATATTTTCTAAGTTATGATGACATTTCAAAAACTTAAGCTTAGGTTAAGATTTGGTAGTGACGCCGCCGCCGTCGGACAAGCGGCGCCTATAGTCTCATTTTGCTATGCAGGTGAGACAAAAATGTTACGCCCCAAACCCCTCCAATCCCATAAATGGATCATGGAGCTATTACCTCCCCCAATTAATTGCAGCTGTACAAAGTTCTTCATTACATTCTGTTCCCAGTGATTGAATATTTATCTGGCCAAGAGAAAGGGTAAATCTTATGATTAAACTAAATGTTCCAAGGAGAATCCATCTCAGGTGAAAGGTCATGTGAAAAGAAGAGGAATGCAAAGAATGGGTGAAAGTTTGAAAACAATCGGACTGAAATGAAGTATATCGGATTTTGGTCACTTTTATATCTTATAGGACCTTCTGGAATATTGGATAAGTTAATGTAAATCCGATATCTAATTTAATTTCAAATATCTTTTTATTGCTAGTATTTAACCCAAGAGAACTTGGGCTATGACTACGTTGACTTGAACACCAACTGTTATAAGAATCTCCACGTTAAACCTGAATACGGGAAAGCGATCATGTGGTATAACCATCATATCGATGAAGAAACAGGTTAGTATACTACACCCTAAACTGCATTTGTAAACTAATAATACAGATCATTAAGAACATTGGGAAACATATTTTTTGTTGTTATTATCATTATTACCACCACCACTACTACTACTACTACTTCTACTGCTACTACTGCTTTTACTAGTATTCCTGGTTTTTCTTTTCTTTTTATCATTCGTAGTATTGTGATCATCATTATTTTAGTTATTACTCTTGACATTATATCCATTATTGTTTTAAAATTATCATTATTAGTATAAGTATCATCATCAGTATTATTTTCATCATCATTATAATTATTATCATCATTATTATCAGTATATCATTTTCATTATCATTACTATTATTATCATTATTTTATTATCACACGCCATGGGATTAGCCGAAGACGTTTTGGGATTGTTTCAAAGAAAACAAGTTTGTATTGCAATTCGCGAACAATATTAGGCCCATGTTAATTTTTAAAAAAATGAATTATATTCAGCGCCCAAGATCAACTGCTATTTCGAGTGTATAAATTTTCACATGAAAGACGAGGAATATATATATATTATATATATATATATATTTGGTTTATATGTTATCAATACAATTAATTGCAGGTTGAAATCCTGAGAGTCCAGGGCGAGTGAGGCGAGCGAATAAAGCCCTGCTTAGAATTAAAATCTAATTTGGTAATAGATTTTGACATAATAATTAGAAAATAACCTCACGTCTTACCCCTGTTCCGTTCTTTTCTTTCCTCCCCCCCCCCCCCCTTAATGTTCCTTGGTCCAGGAAATTCAGGGGCCCCTAAATCTCATGACAACGGTGAAAATTCTGCTTCTTTTTTCAACTTTTTAGCCCCCAAAGGCCTTTTATCACTTAAAATAATATTTAAAAATATACAAAAGCAAACATTATTACACAATCAATAAATGAACTCAAATAATAATAATACTTAAACATTTCTCTCAAGTAAATAAAGAATGAAGTGACATCCATTCAGTTTCAACTTTGTTTAAAAAAAACCCGATATAGAACTAATTTATTTTTCATCTTCATAATGTTGAATCATTTTTTTCTTTTCATAAGTAAACACTGGTTTTTTACTATTAAACTTTTGAAGAAAAAAATATATGCTGTTTGGTTGGCTCTTCCGATGAAAAGTTGATATTCCAGCAAGAGTTGCTATTATATTCAGAGCAATTGTTTTATGAAAAGGGACCCTGTGCTCCTTTTTTATCCACGATCTCTCTCGTTTCCTTTGTCTTTTTTTATTCTCGCTTTCTTAATGCACTTAACTAATAAATTATGAGTCTAGTCAAGAAAGCGAGATAACATATTCTAACACTATTTTTCCTGATTTATTTTTTTGTATTGACTATTGTAGGTTGGCTATCGTCTCAAAATAAATACTCTGTACACGGTGGATGTGCTGTTACAAAGGGAACGAAATGGATTGCAAATAATTGGATTACTGTCGATAATGTGTATGAAAGGTATTGAACATATTAATAATGATATTACATGTTTAATATTTATGTATCGTATGTGTTTGATTATCATTAAAAACGCAAATCATGAATTGGTGGACATCTTTTTAGTAATATCATTCTCAAATAACTAAATTATCAGGGAAGTATATTCCTTGGCATGTCTGGTCGTCAGTCAGTACCAGTAATTATAGTTATGTTTACGAACATATTTATTGAAATGCTCCAGATGTCCCCATTTCGTAATTATTGCAGTAGATTCACTTTCAAAGTTTCGGGTCTAATTCTTACATTGAACATGGTGAAATATCTTGTCCCATTTGAGAAGGCTAATCTATATAACCTTGTCATCATATAATTGCTCTCTTCTGTTACTAATGATTTTGCGTATAGCAGATAGCAGTAGGGCTACATCTAACTCTACGCTTATTACCCTGGCTTTAGACTTGGAAGCCTTTACAATCCGCAAGCAATTCAAATAAATTCCTGCCAGGTAGCAATTTCCTTTACCTGGGTTGAGTGAAGCACATTGTGGGTCAATTGTTTGCCGTAGGAAACCACGACGTTGCTGGGACTCGAACCTACCACACTTTTCGAAACCCTATTTCAAAGACTAATCCAACTGGTCACGATGCTTGGCCAGGCGTAAATATTCACATCTCGATGGTGCGCGCGTTAAAACCCAAGATATATAGCATAACAAAGGTGCACCCCGCGTATTTTATAGTCGGGATTAGCTTCAACAAAATTCTCATTATTTTTTTTATACTTTTTTTATATCTAATTTCCAGGCAAATGGAATTCCAGGCACGTGTATTGAAACCAAAGGAAGATGGATCCCTGAAATCAGAAAACGACCGCGCCTCCCATGAGGCAAACGAAAATGTTGTCGCTCCTGTAACACGAAGCCCGCCCTCAAGCAAAAAGGTCAAAAGCGGCGAAACTCTTCCTGATGGACACATTGAATTGTAATGCATTTATTTGTATCATGTTGCGTTACGTTTTACTTTATCATGAAGCATTGGTGTGACCCACGTTAGGTTCTGGTTTGCCATCTTTACAGTAGTCTCCATGGGGGGTGAACTGTTTTGACAGTCGGGGGGCTGACCTTGCAAAAATTCAGTCAGATGGTAATTTTTAAGTTTTTTTACACGGTTTTGGGAAAAAATGGGGAGCTGAACCCCGTTCGACCCCCCCCCCCTTCCGCGGCCTCTGATCTCTTCTTTTTTTTAAGAAGCCCTTTGTTCTTTTCCCTATTTTAGGTTTACATTGTATTTTCTTTTTCTCTTGGTTATGAATAAATATTACATGTACTGCGCTGTGGTGACATTACTATTTTTTGCAATTGTTTGAATCATTTACATTATTTTCCACCAGTCCATTTTTAAGACTGATTTTCTGAAGTCAATCAAAAGACAGGTAACACGTCGGATGACAATGGGATTGTAGTTCATGCTACAGGAGAATCACGTATTGTAGGAGAAATGCTTTGTGGTCTGAGAAAATTAAATTTGTAATATTTACATTGACCAAAATTAGATCAATTTTGTTCCATTGGAGTTTTGATACCTGACAAAAATAAGAACCTTGGTAGAAAATAGGAATCTGGAGATTACGACGAAGGAAGGTCTGAATAGAAATGATGTTCTGTCTCTTATTCGTAAGACACTTGTACCTTCAATAAATGCAGATTTTATTACTCCTTCCCAAATATCTATATTGCCGACACCTTACATTCATATTGTTTTTATTCTATTTTATTTTTAATTCTTATTCAAGTATAATGTCAATTAGTCAAACCTGTGTTAGTGGCCACCTTTCTATAGTGGCCACCTGCCTATAGTGACCACTAAAACCGATTCCCATGGTGACAGATTGTGTGTATAAGAACCTGTCTATAGCAGCCACCTGTCTATAAAGGCCACATTTCGTGTTTTCCTTGGGTGGTCACTATAGACAGGTTTCACTCTATAGATTCACGGTGAATAACCAAACTACTTTTTACCCTTTCTTATTTCATTAGTTCACCTCACAACGCCACAATTAAGACAATACACTGGAAAACTGATGTGTTTTTTTTTAACACGTCAAGTGTCTCAATAGCAGAACGGGTTTGAACAGAACACCAAGAGGATTTAGTTTATCGAGACTGTTTGCTCCAGTTTGCCATATTTTTTTTTTTGTTTACTCTTTTCCAATGTAACCCACTCTGCGAAACTTTAGAGCAGCAATGTATACACAGCAAACATGTGGTGTTAACCATGGACCTATCTGTAGTAGGTCCATGTGTTAACCAGTTTACACAGACGACCACACCACTCATTAAATGCAGTGTTAAATTTTCAGTGTTAGTTCGACTCCTATACAGCACCTTTGGTCGTGACTTTAGCACTGTGTAGTGTTATGCTTAAACTTGAGGGCATTATTTTAACACATCGGGGTGTTGTCCTCACACTGCAAGCACGCCATCAGCCCGGAATCTATATATGTCCACACCAGATAAGTGTTTATACAACACCAGTTTGGTTTGGGTCCAACACCAGATAGATGTTTATACAACACCAATTATTATTAAAACAACATCGGTTTGATTCCATACTGGTGTTGTTTCAATACTTCTCTGGTGAGGACATATACATGTATATATAGATTCCGGGCTGGTGTTAAATTAATACCAGAGTTTTTGTAGTGCAGAGCAGTGCAGGGGACACCAACTAGTGTCAGTTTTAACACCCATCCATTCTAGTGTAGTTGCCCAATCAAACGCACGAATGAGGTTAAAAAAAAAAACACAAAACACGTACGCCTTACACAGATATACACGATTATGATAGAAATTGAGGACATCCTTTTTTCTTTTCCTTTTTAGAAATGATCGCACGTCACTATGCAACCGAGGACTAGTGTGTATAAAGTAGGAATGCCGTGAGTGAAAAGAAAATTGTTCTATACAATTAACGACATGTATTCTATACGGGTAATAGTACCCCGTATAAAAATAACACGTATACTTCGGGACCGTCTGTGTACCGAAGACGTCCTCGGACTGATGTGTGATGTCCTCGTTTTCCCACTAAGAGTATGTACAAACGCACATATACTCGGGAGGGGGTGTGGCACAAAGAGAGATAAGAGGGGGTATATCATTACCTCTAGCGATGCACGCACCAACGCTTTTCCAAGACCTTTCCCTGTAAATAAGGTTAGCAATGAATTATTCATTATACTCAACAGGGGGGTTTGATCCACAGCACGGCAATAGATTTATCATGAAGGAAAAAACATAGGCCCTGCCTCTTTTTTTTAGTTTTGTCAGTTTTTCCCTAGTATTTGTTTTTACTGCAGTCGAAGTTTATTAAGGGATAAATATGAAAATTTATTAACTGAAAACTATATATTTTTTTCGATTTTAGATGAGAACGAAGTCTTTGGTAAACCCCTTGGTTTTACCTAAGCTTTAACAGATTTCTTGTCAGGAGGGGACTAAATGGCATTTCTATTTTGAAGATTTAAATAAAATCTTGTGAAGAAGAATTGATTTATATCTTCATGACCATAAATGTATTCATCTTCAATAGAAACTACTAACTTTCCTTCAAAAGAATTTCTACCAAATGTTTCTTCGATAAAGTCTTGGCTAAGATTTAAATTGTCTTCAGAGAAATTGTTAACAACTATCGGAACATGAGACACTGATAAGAGAGGCAAGAGCTAAATTGATTAGAGCTTGTCGTCGCGATAAATGACTGCGAGTCTGCGACTTATTAATGAACATGGCCCCCCCCAAAAAAAAAAAATATATAATAATATTAATCATAATAATGATAATAATAATCATAACAGAAATAATAATAATGATAATAATAATAATCAATAAATGGTTAATAATAATACTAATGAAATAAAGATTTATAAATAATAATGAAATAAAAATGAATAAAAATAGTTTAAAAACAAAAATGATTTAATAAACAATTATAATAAATTAATTTATTAATCAATTAATCAATATAAATATATATATATTTTCAAAAATTATTACAAAAAAATTGGGCTTGTGTTACATTATCGAAAATTGCTTGGACTAGAGGGGAATATCAGATAATAGAAGGTCGACTACCATAGGTTCACTTGTAGATGTACACTGTAAAAACGCTGTTTAAAATTTTAAGCACGTTGTTTAAGCCCGTCACTTTAACAACTTTTGTTTGAATTTTTTAAACAACTGCTTAAACTTTTTATACAACTTGATTAAAAAGTTTAAACAGTTACAAAAAGTTTAAACAACTCGTTGTTAGAGTGACAGGCTTAAACAGTATGCTATTTTTTTTACTGTGTATACCTGTGTGTTGTGGTGAAATATACAACCCTTGCAGCCAGTATGTGTCTCCTCTCAGGGAATGGTACATCTTGGTATACAGTATACAGCCGACGATGTCGGGACGGACTTCATTCTCCTCGTCATCGACGCGACGTCGATGTTCTACGAGTATTGCACCATATGGGGGATCGTCCACTCCTCCATCATGCGAGAATACTGAAAGTTGGATTTGAGGAAGTATCATGTTTTGATGGTAGTGTGGATGCTGCGATGGGGTCACACATAGGGCAGTATCCTGTTAATCATGTTTGTATTCTCAATTGTAGAGATTTGGCCAAAATCCCCTACCTTTTGTGTCGATTTATTTTCTGAGCAAAATCACCTAATTTTTGTAATTAAAACCATTTTTTCTGCTTGGCATTTTTTCTCGAAATCACAATTATTATGGACTGAAACTATTTGGGGGAGAAGGGGGGGTGCTTGTTTACAAGTCCAGCGCCCCTCTTAAAAAATCTTCCCAAACCACGAGCTTAAGCAACATAAATATTTTGTTTTATTCCCCACAAAATATATGTCTATTTACTCTGGACGTATTCTCGAAAGGAACGGTTATGTAGATTTAGCTTAAAATTAATTCGTAAACTCAAATAATTTGAGTGTATAACAAGCATTTTGGTGATGAAAATAAATTTGCAGATTGCAGTAGCCCTTCGTAATTAAAATTCGCAAACGTTGTAGGTAAGGAAGAGTCCAACTAATTGTGGGTTTGTACACAGCAAAAACTGTAGTGTAAACCGGTGTACATAGAGGACCACACCAGTTATTTTACACCGGTGTTAAATTGGTGGTGTTAGTTTAACACCTATAGGTGTTATTACAACAGCTTTTGTTGTTACATTTACACTCTTTGGTGTTACTTTTAATTTTTAGGGTGTAATTTTTAACACCTCAGGGTGTGGTCCTCTATTAACACCAATTGTTGTCAGTTTTAACACCGCAGTTTTTATAGTGTAGTAGATTTTAATGAAACAGCAAAATCTCAAAACATGTCATAATCATAATCAGCCCTGGAGAGTGGGCGGGATCACACAGCTAAAATGCGTTATCAAAATTCGTCTATAAATAACCTTTTCGTGACATTATTTACTCCTGGAGGTATTTCGTTCTATCGATCACAATTCATTGTAACACATGATAATATATAAGATTTAATATGTAAGATATTTGATGATTTATATACAAAACTATTGTTCAATATATTGATGTCAAATTTCAGATATGTATTTTTATTTTCCAGAATTTTGTTGTGAAAAATGTTGCAAAAAACAATAAATGAAATGAAATAATACAGGGTACAAAAGCATAAAATGATAATCGGGACTGTGTGTGCACTTTTTTGTATTTTTCGGTTATTAAAGGATTGAATGTTATTTTATATGTTTACATAGGGGATTACAAAACTATATCCATGGTTTGGCGTAATGTTACAGTATCATTACCTTCTTTGGTAAATTTTGCAGGTCGATACTCATCTATTTTCTCAAACTTCATCAGCTCATTGCACAAATCATAAACGCCGTCAAGATCTTCAAGACTTCCCTCTCGGACCACATAATCGTCATTCTGAAAAAAAATAGTGCCAATAGTCAAAAAGAGAGATAGGGAGATACAAGGAAGAGAGAGAGCAGGGAGAGAAATAAATTTGATTTTATTGAGAATGTATGAAAAAAGCAAATTCAACCGAAATGGGGACGGGGGAAAGAGGGCCAAAAAAAGAAAAAATTTTAAGCAGATGTCCATAAGCGGGAAGCGATAAAAAGTAAATAAATAAAACACGTGGAAAATATCTAGGAAAAAGCATATTACTTCATGAAAAATTAAATGAAAGCAATGAAAGAAAAAAATACTCAGGAACACACTGGGAACATACATGGGTATATCGGAATGCGTCGTAAATAAGGTGTCCCACAAGGTTGCCTCGTGGGACCTTTTTCATACAACTTGCAAATACGTTTTTAACAACTTAAGTTCTCATTTCATTTTCAAGGTAAAAAAGATGCATTATTAGATGAGGATCAAGTAAATGCATTTTGTCTGATGTGCGAAAGGAAATACATTTGGTTTTATCCTTTGACAAATTGTGAATTTCAAATTAATGTGTAATATCATTATGACATTTTCTGTATTTTCAGAAAAAAATTCTTACCGAAAATTCTGGTGTTGTCGAGGGATTCGCCATGAACCACAAATCACTCTCACCTGACGGCAAGGTGGCCATATCTATCAATCCTTCGGCCTCAAAAGCCGAATCAAATGTGTGGTCATTTCCACATACACTCGCCATCATAAAATGAGTACGCTTTTCTGTAGTAACCTGGAACGAGTCAAAAAGAAAGTATTAGTAAGTAGCAACGAACGCAGAGGGCGTCAACACTTCCGCAATATTGCAAATTGTTGAAGCCCTCTACATTCGTTGGCCAGGGTTTATAGTTAGGACGAATGCCATCGCTTATTGATTTGAATGACATGTACTCATTAATTTTTCTTATTTTTTCCTTATTCGGTAGTAGCATTATTCGATTCATTATTCTGTTTATGTATCTATTCCATTTCTTCATGGGAATCGCCCGTTTCTCTTATAATTTTAGTTTTACTTATTCTGAATTTCGCCGTGGAGACGTTTTGTCAACAGGACCAAGGGCGGAAATCTTTCCCCAAAGGTAGCGGGACCAGTGGCTGGAAAATATCAGGTTTTTTCTTTAAAAAAAATATTTGACTAGCAAAAAAAAGGGTTATCACCCCAAATTTAAGGCCAATCGTGTGGCGTTCGGAATGGATCGCGTGACGATGTGAATGGGATATAAGACAATTTACGAAAACTCTGTTTCGCGTCATCTTAGCAAGGATACTGTGGCAATGATGTAATGCGTCTTTTGATTGTGCAGCTTTCAGTTCTCATTGTGACTGTGATGCAAGCTGCTTGCAAGATTCCTGCGCGGAAGACGCGACTCCGACTTTCGAAAGTGCACCGGCCCAGGGGCGGATCCAGGATTTTCCAAACAGGGGGGGACACATATTCCAGAGGAAGAGGGGAGCACACTTCTGTTTTAACTGCAATTTTACATGACAAATTTTAATCCTGCCTCTCAAGAAGGGGGTCATTGGGTTTGCCCCCCCCCCTGGATCCGCCAGTGCACCGGCCTGTCTATGTTATATATTTTATCATATAGACCATAAATTGGTCCGATCGGACGGGTGGAATAATTTAAGTTTACCATGTCTATCCTCAACAATGTTTGAAGTTCAAATGAATTTCTGTCATGACTATTAAGGAAGAAAAACAAAGCTCTTTAAGCATCTTGAGTAACATCTGCTGGAGTCCATGGTCTGGTGATAAACATGATAAATAATAATCATGATAATATGAATAGGCCTAATAATGTTGATAATAACAATATTGAAGATAATATTGATAACAATATTAATGATACTGATAATAATTTTATTTAAAAAAATATTCATAATAATGTTAAATTTATGAGAAGACGACCTCAGGGTGGCCACATGTTTTTGCTGGTGATGATTACTATCATTGAATATCCAACATAGGTAAACCAAGAAGACCTATATAACCCGGACGTCTCCTTATGACAATATCCTACATTTTTGTGTATCTATTTTTCCGGAGTCTTCTTTTTTCTACTTAAAAAATGGTAATTGGTATTTGCCTCCTGCCCCAATATAACACCACCATATTGCTAGACGATAATACTTACCCCTGTAAGACGGTTTCACATAACAGCATGCAATGTATAAAACCAGCTGTACCGACTACGTAATTGTAGGGGAAAGAAACAAAGGCACATCCGATGATCTCAGTTTTATTTTCTGCCTCATCTGTAACCTCTGTGATGATTGCTGTAAAAAGCCCACGTTCGTGATGGTCGCTGAAGGCTGTTGGGGGAAATGGTTAAGAAGTTTATTCTGTTGTACTTATGAATTGGATAAATCAAAACAAAGTGAAGATAAAGAAATTAATAATCTTTTTCATTTAAAGAGAATGAAACCACAGGAAAATTTTAGCTTGTGTGAAAGCAGAAAAATGAGAGAATAACAAAAGTTGATAAAGTGGACAAACAAGGAAGTTATGAGCAATTGAATGTCTAAATCACTAATGACGTGGACATCATTACATTGGCTATGCTATCAGATTTTATTTATGTTACACAACTCTACCCCTTGGGCAATGAAGATATACATATACCAAACATTCTTTGGGGGCTTATTCTAATGATAGACAAACAATAATGCATTTATGATATGATGTGAAACTGTAATACACGACGTCCTCCTCTCATTAATAGTACACCAGGGCCCCGTCTTAGAAAGAGTTACGATTGAACAGATCGTCTTAACCTATATGTGCGCACTTTCACAATGAAATTGGCTAGCCTGACAGCCTTAGCATCTATTGTATCCATTTGTATTGTGTTTTTCACTACTGAACTTGTTCATTTTACTGCTGGTACATGTACATGTAATGCTGTTAAACCTGATCCAAATGGAAAGCACAAGTAGGTTGGTACACCCATTCAGCGGTATGCCAATTCTCTTTCTAGATTTCGTATTTTGCTACTGATCTCGGGAGACATCAACCCTAACCCTGGGCCTTCTTCTAGAGGATCCAACCTTTCAGTTGATTCAATTACATCACATTTCACATATGATAGTCAGACACTTCATGCCCTTAATATAGGGGATACTTGTTCCACGAGAAGATGGCGGGAAGATAATCCCATTGTTTGGGACCGGTTGGTGTCTCTCGGGATCAGTAGACCTTGTCGAAGGCGGAAGACTCATCGGGGTAAGAGAGGAGGGCGTGGTCTCTTTAAGGGGCATCTTAAATTTGCCAGCATTAATTCCCGGTCTCTGCGTAATAAACCAACTATATTTCAAGATATTGTCATAGATCACAAATTAGATTTTGTTTGTGTGAGACATGGCTGACATCAGATGACGATCCAGTCATCGGTGATCTGCGTCCTGACTCCTACACTTTCAAGCATTGTCCAAGGGTCTCTGGGCGTGGCAGTGGAGTGGCTTTTCTTCACAAGGACAGTCTTCACCTTGTCACCAAGCCGCATGAAAAATTCGACAGTTTTGAATGTCTATCTGCAACCATCTCCAACGATGTTAATTGCATGGACATCTCTGTAATCTATAGGCCACCTGGTGGACATAGTTTTTCCAGATTCCTAGATGAATTCTCTGATTTCCTGGATAAAAGCATACATGTATATCGAACTCAACCTTTTCTCATCACTGGCGACCTGAACATTCACCTAGACAATAACTCTTCACCTGACACACAGAAGTTTAATGATCTAATCAGCGGTCACGCCATCTCTCGGCTAGTTGATTCTCCTACAGGTGTCACGCGCGTAAAACATTCCCCCATAGACTTGTGTGTTAAAATGGCACTTTTGAAAAATTCATAAAAAATAAATGTGAAATTAGAGGGTGGAATGTTTACTACCATTGGATAGGATATACATCTGACATTCCATATCTGACCAGGAAAGGGTACCGTAGCCAGCTCATTTTAAAATAAATCGCCATTTATGAAGATAACTATGAATGCAGCAAATTCATCAACTGAAACAGTAAAATGGCCCTAATTAGTCCGCCAGTCAAAAAACTAGTTCCAATTTACTTATTTATCTTCGAAATTTGGGCGAAGGAAGTTCAGTAGTTACCATTTCTAGAATCAGTGTTTCATTTTGAATCATATTCATACATTTTTGTCAATCAGCAACATCAAATTGAAAAAATTCGAATGGGTTGGGTCGAACGAATATTTTTAGCCCTCCTAATGTAATTAGGCTCGTGGCACCGTCTGTACACACGACAGAGGTCACATCCTTGATGTTTTCATGGTTAGGGACTCTGATGATCGAGCTCTCATATCGAAGCCTCGAGTCATACCTGGCATCTCAGACCATATCTTATGGAAGGTCAAATTTCCAAGCCGAGTCGGTCCCAGTCTACTATAATCAGTCGCAACATCAACAACATCGACAGGGTGACTTTTGCGAAAGACATCACTAAATGTGACATCATTGCTCCTGGGACAGAGAGTGCAGACTTTTGTGTCGACACCGCCGTACATAGTTATAACTCTGAACTGGGAAGGATTCTCGATATTCATGCACCCCCGAAAGAAAGGAAAGTCCGGATTCATGTTGATTTTCCATGGTATAATAACAACTTCCGCACTCAGAAGACATTGTCAATTCCCTTGTGAAGAGAGCAAAGCGTTGCATTATGTGGCGATCATTGAAGACTGTCACGACGACTCTAAAAAAACACTTCTCTGTGGCTAATCGGCTACTGAATCGTCAAAAGTCATCACCTCTTCCTTCCCACTCGGACAGCTCGCAAATAGCGTCTACTTTCCATCACTTCTTCCAGACCAAAGTCAAGAAGATCTGCGATAGTTTAGCATCAGATGAGTCACCACACAGCCAGCTCACTTCCTCTTCCTTTGAAACTATCCAACCAACCACTCCTGACGAGATCATATCACTCCAGTTCTCTCCCATTTAATCAATATGAGTATAGAACAGGCATATACGTTCCTTCCTCTCTGAAAGTTGTTCTCATTACCCCATTGTTAAAAAACCCTCCCTGGACCAAAACTACCGCCCAGTTTCAAACTTACCATTTTTGTTCAAGATTCTTGAAAGGATTGTGTTCTCTCAATTGACTGAATACCTTTCGGATAATGATTTGCTCGATCCTTTCCCGTCAGGTTATAGGTCCAATCATAGTGTAGAAACACTACTTCTTGATGCGTCTAATTATATCCTACAAGGCATGGATAAAGGGAACACCACAGCTCTTTTGCTGTTAGATTTGTCCTCCGCCTTCGACACTGTAAATCACACTATCCTTTTGAACATACTTAGTTCACTCAGGGTCAAGAGTGAGGCTTACAAGTGGTTTGAGTCTTATCTCTCATTCCATTCTCAGATTGTTTGTATTAACGGTTATAAGTCCAATGCTTTGCCTCTCTCTTGTGGAGTACCACAGGGTTCTGTGGGCGGGCCAACTCTCTTCTCGATTTATTTATCTGGATTGCGACAAGTCCTGTTGAAACACGAAATTAAATACCATATTTATGCAGACGACATCCAACTCATGATTTCCTTTAATTCGGATCAACTAGCTGCAGAAAGTTCCATTTATCGTCTTGAATGTTGCATGGTTGATGTTCCCAATTGGCTGACTTCTCACTCTCTTAAGTTGAATTCAGCCAAGTGTGAATTTCTTCTTTTTGGCTCCAAAGTACAGCTTAGTAAAATCCACATCAACTCCATCGCATTTTCTGGCCTCACTGTAAATTTGTCAAGTTCTTGTCGCAATCTCGGTATAGTTTTTTATTCTCACATGACTATGTCGAATCACATTTATTTGTAGATCAGTTCGCTACCAATTGCGAAATATTGGTTTTATTAGGAAATACTTGTCTCGACCGGCCACTGAAAAATTGGTTCACGCTTTAATTTCGTCCCGTCTCGATTTTGGAAACTCCCTTTTGTTTAATCTACCCCAGAATCAGTTAGTCAAAGTTCAGAAACTTCAAAATGCTGCCGCTCGCATTGTTTCTCTATCCACCAGGCGCACTCACATTACTACTATTTTAAGATCCTTACATTGGCTCCCTGTAAAACAACGTATTATGTTCAAGATTTTGTTGTTAACTTTCCACTGTGTTCATGGCTCTTCTCCCCCAGTATCTCATTTCACTGATCAAAAGTTATACCCCTTCAAGATTCTTACGTTCCTCCTTTCCAATTCTCTTGTTACCCCCAAAGTTTCCAAAACCTGGAGGGGGAGATCATTTCTTTACTCATTCTCTAAGTTATGGAATAGCCTCCCTGAAAACATCAAACAGTGCTTGACCTCTGAAACTTTCAAACATTACCTTAAAACTTTTCTCTTCAATTCTTCATAATTTCATTTATTATAATTTCCTTAAAAGCGCTTTGAGCACTCTACAGAGTGGATTTGGCGCGATATAAGTCTTATTTATTATTATCATATTTTTTCCAGGAAATCTATACGATATCCTTTCTAAACAAATATAAGCACACTGAATTTTCAAGTAAACACTGAATGCATGATTACACTTGACATCTAGGAAACATTTTCGAAGTAACATGCAGTTTAGATGTTGACGTTGCTGGCTTTCCATTACATCGATTGATCTGATCAATTGTAACTCTTTGTAAGACGGGGCCCATGTTTCTACCATCCTTAAAAAAATTGTGCATGAGTGCACTACCCAATACATGCACATAATGCTACAAGCGATATCACCCCTGTCATATTTGACTCCGAGTCCTCTTTGTGTTTTATATCTTTTTTAGCTTCGATTGATTTCAAATCCTATAAAGATTTAAATCAAAGTCAACCAAACCATTTTCTGCTATTGATGAATACATATGTACTTACCTTGCTTCGAATTCGTTAGTACTTCCTCTAAACCCTGTTCGACGACGTACTCATTGAGAAGATCATACACAGTCGGTACATCATTCGTTGTCGCCACACGGCAGCTATATCGGCCCATTTTCAATCCTTGTGATGAACCAAGCCTTTTGTCTATTTTTTGTCTTGTCACGACAGAATGATCAATTTTTAACTGTTGAAGATATATAATGCTATGTCATTCATTTTCAATGAAAAGACCGAAGCCTAGCAGTGGCGCATACATTCGTAATTCCGAAGCTTCGTTATTTTGAAGGTTCGGATATTCCGAAGGTTCGTTATTCCGACAGTTCGTATTTCCGAAGGTTCGTTGGTCGGAAAACGAAATGATGTTCGAAATTCCGAAGGTTCGTTAATCCGAAAACGAAATGAGGTTCGTAATTCCGAAGATTCGTTAGTCCGAAAACTAAATGATTAACGAACCTTATTTCGTTTTCGGATTAGCGAACCTTCGGAACAACGAACCTTATTTCGTTTTCGTATTAACGAACCTTCGGAACAACGAACCTTATTTCGTTTTCCGATTAACGAACCTTCGGAACATCGAACCTTATTTCGTTTTCCGATATCGAACCTTCGGAATAACGCCACAAATGTTCGGATTAACGAACCCTTTTACGTTTTCGGATAAACGAACATCGAGGTATAGGCAATTTACCTGTTTCGGAATTACGAACCTTCGGAATTACGAAGTGTAACCAGCAGTGGTGGCACCAAGTGGGGAACAGCCCCCCCCCCCCCCGAATTTCTGAAAAACTGGAGGATGTACTTTAAGATGCTATTAAAATCATCTTATTCAAGCTGATATAAAGTGCCCAAAACCACATTTTCCACTCTTCACATTTTTGCAAACTTTCCCATCCATTCACTGTCAGCTCCAAGCAATATTATTCATTAACTTACAGGGATGCTCCTGGCTGAATATATTTATATGTCAATAGATAGAGCAATATTCACAGAGCAAAATGCTGACAATTTGGTCAAAATCGGATGACAAATATAAGTTAGTGAATTTTTATGATTTGCATTATTCCGGTGAAACAGTTCTAGACATGTCTTCGTGAATATTCATTGGGTGGGCTGATGATGTCACATCCCCACTTTCCCTTTTCTTATGTTATTACATGAAGGCATAATTGTTTCATTTTTTACATAAATGTGTATATGATGTGTCGCCATTATGATGAAATAAGTTACGGCAATAAATAGCTAATGCACTAATCAGTTGTCATTCCAATTGTTTAAATTCTTGGTAGAAAATTATTATTTCAACCTAATTTCATATAATAAAATATAAAAGAACAATTGGGGATATAACATAATCAGCCCACCTAATCAATATTCATAAAGGCATGCCTAGAACTGTTTCACAGGAATAATGAAAATCTTTGAAATTCAATTACTTATTTGTCATTTGTTATCCAGTTTGGATCAAATTCTCAGCATTTTGCTCTATGAATTTTATTACATTAATTGAGATATAAATATTTCCAGCCTGGACCATCCGTTTAATAGAAGGACATTTTTGTTAGGAGGTTTGACACGTTTGACTCTTAAATTCCGAAGGAACGTTATGAGGCATAAGCGCAGTTTGACACTCTCTTACATTGTCTTCTATTCATCCATTCGTGCAGAAATGCTTAACCAAAAGATACCACATAGTTTGACATAAATAATTCTTTCAAAATAAAGATGGACAATTTTGCTCGTCATAAATGATCTTTTAAACAAAGTAAGAACGGCTTAGATGTAGTTTTGTACTCACCTAGTACTGTAGGAAAGGCACATCAAGGCATAGCAGAAGGTACGTTATTCGAGGAAATGATCAATTAGCATACATAGCCTAGTGTCCTGGTTATTTCTAGTACAAAATTCAGATTTATTTCACATAGGATATTAGCGCGATTTATTTTCTAATAACTAATAACTTTTAAAGGCTCCCCCAAAATAATTCCCTTTACCTGTTGCAGTTAAATACTTTAAAACTTTTCTCCTTCCTTCCAAAATCTGCCTGTGAGTATACTGTGCATAAGTTCCCGACGGAGACATAGACATCATAGCTTTTCTTAACAATACCCTGATTACCATGACACACGTTTTACGATTTACATGTATGTTCAAAACGGACTTTGTCCAGATTGCTTCTGCAAAGTACATACATGTACTTAACTTTTTAGACGGTAAACAGTATGGCTCCCGAACCGTTTCAGGACCATGATCATCACAATATTGCAGGGTTTTTCAAGGAATAAAGTAAAAGATAGGGGAGCGCACGACGATTTGTATGAGTGTATTTGGATGTGTGTGAGGGAGGGTGTGTGGGTGGGGGTAGGGTATGTGTGCGTGGGTTGGTGTGTGTGTGTGTGTGTGTGCGTGCGCGTGTGGGTGTGTGTGTGTAAGTTTTGCCATGTTTATCGTGTTGATTGATTAAAGACTGCTTGGTTGACTCGATGATTGATCGGTTCACCTGACCAGTTTTTTTTTCTTTCGCTTGTGAGATATCGCCATTGGACACTACACAGCCTTCCTCATTTTTAATCATTTCGATTTCATTTAGTTTTCTTTTATCTTTAATTTCAATAATCAACACAATACTGTATAATATGTTCAAAACTTGGAAAGAAAAAAGAGGGAACGTTATAAGCAATGCATAAACAATTAATTTACAAAAAATACAGGAACATAATCGTTACATAATAACAAAAAATTACAATATTGACAATTCAACAAATTACCGATTGCGAATTGCATGCAACATGACAAGAGGCTATAACTAAAGAACGAAATTATGAGGTGGTAATTAACCCCCCGGAAGACAAATAGTAAGCTTGATCATCAACACAGCGTGGAGTGTGGAGTTTGAAGTTACAACAAAGTGAATAAATATACGAAACAGACAATAAAATATTGAGGGAATAGAACGGATCAACAGCATTTAAAAATTTGATGCCTGTAATTTCAGTACAGTATCTTCAGTTAAATTTACATATTTCATGGATATAACATGTACATGTTTATATATTTGAGCATTTCTTAAATTCTTTTGGTGAATTTCTGTTTATTGGTCTCTACAATCTTCTTCCTGTTTGTTCTAATGTTTGGGTGTAGCCCGAGTGGCAATTAATTCAATTGAATTTACCAATTTGCCTAGAGCACCTAACAAGGTTGATATGTGCGCAATATAAATACCCTATAATATAGGTTTTCCCGTCCAATTTCGTCAAAATTTCAACCGATTCAATGATGTAATAGTTCAATTTGCAACTAATTCGAATGACCTATGAGATCAGCATTTAAATACCCAAATACTTTATTTAATTTAATCATATTGGCACGCGATTTCATGGTTATTTCATTTAAACAAGTATAAAGATCGATCAAATTCAAATAGCCGAAGAGGTGTTTTCAAATTCGCAACGGTAGGGGAAGGCGGGGTAAGTTGAGCATAGGGGCAAGTTGAGCCACCAGCCCCAGGCCACTAATGAATGAGTCAGACATTGTGGTGGTGTCATGTATTGATGACCCATAGCATAACCCCTAACCCCACCACATTGTTTCCAACTTTGAAACAAAAAGTAGTTTTTTAGAGGGAAAAAATATGAATTTCAGCCAAAAAAGTAAAAAAGAGTGTGAAATAGATAAGTGCTTTATAAACACACACGTCTTTAAATATAATAAAGACATGATAACAACATTATTAGTCCAGGTATGCATCTTCATTCTTGTCATAGTCTTTTATATGATGGATGCATAATAAATGTGTGGATACAAAATTATCGCACTAAGTTCGGACTGGGGTAAGTTGAGCCAAACAGCATGGGGCAAGTTGAGCCATGGTAATTCCTATGGTAATGTATCTTAAAAAACAAACAAACCATAAAAATCGATTGAAATGCAGGCTGAAAGGAGCAAATTTAGATGACTGCTCTTTTCCTTTTACAGGATGTTAGTATTTATAGAGAATTAGCAAGTGAAAAGACTTTAAACAAAATATTGACATGCTGGTTCTCCCCCATACATTTTGTACATAGTTTTTGTGGCTCAACTTACCCCAGAAGGTGGCTCAAACTTACCCCATATATGGGGCAAGTTGAGCCATTTGACATCGTTTTTTTCAAATGTCACGATGACTTTCAGTGTGGGGATAGAAAATTGTAGATAGGTGGAAAATATTTCAGAAGAATTAAATTTCAAGGCAAGGTACTTATTTCCACAAGATTATTAATCATATCAATTCTAACATGCAAAAAGCAAAAACTGTCACAACTTACCCCGCCTTCCCCTACCCTCCTTGCTAAGGTTTAGGAATTCAAAATCATTAATATGCGATCACTTATATGATATGCACAGGGTTTTTCGTTGTTTTATTTCTTTCTTTTTTTTTTACTTCATTTGAATGATTATGGAAATGAGTTTTACTTCTTAATTGGATGTTTACCATTATACTGAAATGTATCATCCATCTGAAAAACCATCATCGGAACAACAACTCGTATTTCCACTTTCATAACTATAGATCGTGGTCAATACCATCCCTTCCCCACAACGATATAATTTACAATAATATGAAATTAAAAAAAAGAACAAGATGATGAAAAAAAATACCTACCATTGGCATAGGTCATCCACCCACTCACTGGCGGATCCAGGGGGGGCACACCCGGCTCGTGTCCGTGCCCCCCCCCCCCTTGAGAGCCGCAATTAAAAAAAATCGTGGACCGTCCCTTATTCTTTGGTTAAAAACCTTCTGTTTTGCTTGTCAAATTCCTAGGGAAAATGCCCCTCTTTTTTTGGAAATCCTTGATCCGCCCCTGCACCCACTCATTAATCACTAAAAGAATAACCGTTCACAACAATATCCTATAAGTGTTGCATGAATTGCGTCTTTATCAAACATAATGGAATACAATTATTCTAACTGAAAGATCAGAAAAAAAGATAAGGTAAAGTTTGGAGAAAAAAATTGTATAACGTTAGAAAAGAAAAATGAACACAGAAACATGTTATCTGAATTTAGACGTTTAAAGTGCAAATATGTGTGCCGATTAATGAAATTGAAAATGGTATTTTGGGTGAAATTAAACGATCAGTTCGTCGTTGCGAAATTAAATGACAACTGATCCTGTATTTTTTAAACTGAAAACATTAAAAATTGCCGACTTATATACTATTCAAATAACTATAATTATGTTTAAATATATTAACAATCTGCTCCCTTCGTCCTTTGATAACATGTTCAAATTTAATAGTTCTGTCAATACTTACCCAACGCGCATATCCGGAAACTTTCATCTCTCTAACCCCAGACTGTTAATTGCCTCTAAATCAATACGACACCATGGTCCTGACATTTGGAATGCCGATTAATGAAATTGAAAATGGTATTTTGGGTGAAATTAAACGATCAGTTCGTCGTTGCGAAATTAAATGACAACTGATCCTTTATTTTTTAAACTGAAAACATTAAAAATTGCCGTCTTATATACTATTCAAATAACTATAATTATGTTTTAATATATTAACAATCTGCTCCCTTCGTCGTTTGATAACATGTTCAAACTTAATAGTTCTGTCCATACTTACCCAACGCGCATATCCGGAAACTTTCATCTCTCTAACCCCATTGCCTCTAAATCAATACGACACCATGGTCCTGACATTTGGAATGGTCTTCCAAACAATATTAAAACGTGTTCAACCATATACTCATTAAAAGCCACTCTAAAGAAAACTATCATTCAATCTTATCAACCCCACCCTCCAAATTAAAACATTCACTCAAATATTCACATTCGCTATTTAATATTCTGATTTTACTCAACTGCTATACACAGCACCAGCACCTGCACTTGCAATGCACCCACTTGGTCAGTAAATATCAATCTTAGTCACGAATCTTTTATGAGGCCGCCATCAATTCAAGCCTAACCGCTCACGATGGCGGTCTCCTGCGTTCATTTATTACATTATTTTGTTTACATTTTATAATAGATTAATTTATACTCACATCCTTATTTGTATTTATTATGTAATATGACCACATTGTTTATATTATGAATTATTTTGTATTTTGTAATTATAAATAATTTTGTATTGTGTTTTTGAACGCAGAAATAAATGCAAACAAACAAACAAACAAACTTTTGGCCATTAATTTGAACGAATTTCTCCCTAAATTGAATTTCTACCAAATTCAAAGGAATGACATAGAACGGAATTAAATGATGAATAAATGAAAATGAACCATGTGTGCAGAGGGTTGACAAAATATTTCGAATTTGAAAGTCCTTTCATTAATTTAAATGCAACCCTGATGAAATTGGACGGGAAAACCTATATTATTATTATCATAATAGTTTGTCCACTAGCCATTTGGTAAATTCAATTGAAAAAGTTGCCACTTGGGCTACACCCAATTTGTCTACTTTCCATTTGGTCTCATCCCATATGGACTAATCCTAGATAGCATACTAGCCATTTGGTAAATTCAATTGAATTAATTACCACTTGGTCCACACCCAATTTGCCTACTATCCATCTTGTCTCACCCCACATGGTCTAATTTTAGTTAGTCTAGAAAAGTAGACTAAATTGGTTTAATGAATTTGGTATACTTTCAGACCATTTAACTAACTACCTATACCCCCTTAAGAGCCATTAGCAACTTTCTCTTATTACCTAGATTAGTATTATGACCTTCCACGCTTTCCATACATTTTATTATGACGCTGAACGCTTTCCATAAGTTTGTATTATGGCGTTGGACGCTTTCCATAGTCTTATGTCATGACGTTGGATGCTTTCCATAGGTTAGTGGATTGGGTCATTCTTAACTCTTTGTACGACCGGCCCCAGATGAAAATTGGATCTATTCACACTTTTACCTATAATTTAATGTACATCTGTTTTCATGTTGTACAAATTTACATGTAAAGGAGTAGGTATGATTGCATGTTGTGTTTAGATTTTGTCATATTAACACCTTGGAGTGATTTAAAGAGTGATTGCGATATGTGGTTATTTCTGAGAATAATAAATATGAATCCGTCTCCATGGCGTTTCTTGCAAACCTGTAAAAAATAATAGACGAAAACATGGAAGAGGGTGATAAGAATTGGGGATTGGTTTTATTTAATTCACTCTCCTTCATATTAAAAACTTGGCATGCCATTTCTTCACTACAAGAACTTTTTTGTTATACTTCAAATTTCTTTTATTGTTATGTAAGTAAAAGAAAAAAAAAAACTAAACAACCAGTTGTCAGTTCCTCATTTCCACACATGTTTATATCTTCTAACTTCGACAATGTACATGTAAATTGCATTCAGCAATATAAAACGGGCAGAAAAAACACACACACCTACATACTTGTTATTTGTATCAATCGGGGATCTCATTTATCACCAAAGTGAGGACATGATTTTGTGTGCGATCTTATACACTCAAAATGTCGAATTTATTCCACTGACCGGATTCATTGTCGGACAATATTAAATTGAGTAGAGATCCCAAACCCTGGACGTATCTTACCCCACTACACACGCAACCAGTGTTCAACTGACCTTTTTTTTATAACAAATCATGATTTCACAATACGAAACGGTTCGAAACGAGGTGAGGAATTTATTTCTATGTTTAAAATGGTCCTGGAACGTCCCCGTTCGATGGGTGACATATAAGAAAATGTCCCCAGAAGTAGGGCATTAACTCACACCTTGGCATACACACACACATCTTATCCACACACGCACCTATAGCCCGAGGCTGGGCAAGATAGAGAGAGAGGGGGGGGGGGGTAAATAGCCCTACTATTTACCTCGGGGTAAATAGCCCTACTATTTACCTCGGGTAAATAGCCCTACTATTTACCTCTAGTGATGCACGAACCAGTGGTTTCCCCAGGCCTTTTCCTGTTTAAAAATAATTTATGAAGAATAAAATGCTCCTTAAAATCGTTTATAGTAAATAACCCTTTCCTACATGTACTGCAAATCGTAGCGATGTTATTTTTTCGTCTACTCGAGATTACAACCCCACCACCCCCCCCCCAAAAAAAAAAAATAGTTCGCAATGTCAGAGACGCAGTGAGATAGAGCAGCGTTAGATAACTCGGGTGATTAAGAATTGTAGTGGTAGTAGTAGTAGTAGTAGTGGCAGTAGTAGTAGTAGTAGTAGTAGTAGTGGCAGTAGTAGTAGTAGTAGTAGTAGTAGTAGTAGTAGTAGTAGTAGTAGTAGTAGTAGTGTAACATTTTGCTGCAAATTTTGAGAACTAATTCTCCACCCGAACGTTGGCAAAACACAAAACTAAAATCTGAAAATATATTGATTATAATAAATGGCCATAAAAGAAAAGGACCGAGATTCAAACTCTTGGATCATCGATTTCCATTTTGGGTGTGTTGCTTGTCAGACTTTTCATTTTTCTTTGAAAACGTAATATGCTCAGTTTTTTTACGATAAGTTTTTCCTTTTTCCAAATTTCTTGTCTAAATAAACATAGATTTTGAAAGACTAAATAGTGTTGAATCACATCCCACTAAGATTCGTATTCTGCTTCTTCTCCAATACTGATTGACCCCCCCCCCCCCCACCCGGACATCTTCTTTACTATAGTGGCCATGTGAAACATTAGATAGAGCCATTTGAAATTGTTAGAGCTAGTCGACATCGGGATAACAACACAACGTAGGTCTTATATTAAGAGTTTGGTTGCAAAAGGGGTTAGGTCCACTTTGGACCATTCCGAGAAAAAGCATGTTTTTTTTATTCTCACGTGTTGCAATATTCTTATGAGAAACTGAATTGTCATGATGTACTACCCTATCATGTGAACATAAAATTGGGTATAAAAGAAATCTACCTGTCTTCAATTAATTTCTAAATATTTTATTAAAAAAATCATCATTGTGGACCTAACCACTTTTGCAAGCAAACTAAAACGAATCCAATCTCTTTTGAATGAAAAAGTGATTTTTCTTTCCCGCTTTTATTCACGTTTTAATGTAAATTTCAAATTGTCTTTGGTATTATCAAAACGACTAAGGATCTGTAGGTTTTGAGACAGAAAACAATCAAATTTATGAAAAATAGACCTAATCCCTTTTTACAAATGAACTCTTCAGAAGAGTTTGGTTGTAAAAGGGGTTAGGTCCACTCTAAGAAAATCATTTTTTTTAATTCTCCCATATTGCAATATTCGTATAAATGTTATGATACCCTACCATGTGAACATAAAATTGGGTATAAAAGAAATCTAACTATCTTCATATTTTTTTTAAATATTCTTTTCAAAGAAAATTTTTTTGTGGGCCCAACCCCTTTTGCAACAAAACTGAAATGGACCTAACCCCTTTTGAAAAATAGTGATTTTGAGGGCCATTTTTGCCCACTTTTTAATGGGAATTTCAATTTTTCTTTGATATCATCTTATACACTGTTAAAAAACGTGATTTTACAGAAAAAAATAAAAAAAGATTTTGCTGAAAGCAATAACAAAATCATTCGGTAAATTCATAAAACAGGAATTTTTTCTGCAATTTAACAGAACAGGGACCCGTTGCAGAAAGAGTTGCGTTTAAATGCAAGTCAAAAAATCAATCGCAAGTCCCAAATGCGCGCTGTTGATTGGCTGAAAATTAAGTTGCGCGTGATTTTAGAGTTGCGTTTGATTGCGACGGGGCCCAGGTCTGTTTAAAAAGGGGAAAAGGGTGTTTTATATAACGAAATTTGTAAGATTCCATACACCAAATACCAGTTTCCTGTAATACGCATTCTGGTAAGATTACAGGTGTTCTCGAGACTCTGCTGCAGGAACTTCTTAAATTTTAAGGATAAATTAAGCAGTGTAGAGCTACTAAAAATGTATACATTGAGACAAAAGAAAATGGACCTAACTCCTTTTGCAACTGAGCTCTTCATATATTCTATGGGATGAGACACAAAAATATATATATATATACTTACCCTTATGTTCTGGACAGATATACAACCCTTGTAACCAATATGTATCTCCTTTTAACGCATGGTACATCTTGGTATACAGTATACAACCGACGATATCGTGAATGACGTCGCTCTCATTATCACCGATGCGACGTTGATGTTCCAAGACGACTGTTCCATACAAGGGACTATCTCCTCCCCCTTTACGTATGAATTCTGAAGATGGGAGACAAATTTTTATGGAGTCTGCCATAGTTTGCAAAAATATGATGTAGTATCTTATTTAATTTCGTTTATTTTCAACTCCAACAATATTAATTATGATACTCGGGCCAGATTTAATGCAGCAATGCAACTTATTAATGTAATTTGAAACACACTGTGACTGCATAACATATCCGTATAAATTTTTGGATGGGAGGAGTTTTATTTCTACATGAAAGTTGGAGTTGCATATTACCTTCTTTGGTGAATGATGGAGTCCGAATATCCTCAATGTTCTCTAACTTCACCAACTCTTGACATAAATCGTAAACACCTTCCGAATCTTGGACAGCGCCCTCTCGGATCACATAATCGTCACTCTGAAGGTTAAGAATCAAACGTACAGGAAAATTATTTTTCATATTCCTGCTGGAAAGAACGACGTTTGATCACTGTGTTTACATATGTATTCTGTGAAAATATTATCCACAGTGTTTATCTGTTAAAATTCAACAGTGTGAAGATATTTTCAGACTGCGTGTATATGGTCTACTACGTGAATATGTGATGCACACTGTTGAAGTGCTCAAATTTTACAGCGTGAAGGTGTTTTCATAATGTGTTCCATGGAACACATTATGAAAACACATAGTCGACCATACACACGCTGTGAACAGTCACACATACTGTAGAGGTGTCCACAGTCTGAAAATATCTTCACACTGTTGAATTTGAGCAGATAAACACTGAGAATGATATATTCACATAGTACATTTTTATGTACTATGAATACACTGTGAATACACTGTGGCACACACTGTGAATACACACAGGCACACACTGTGAATACACACAGGCACATACTGTGAATACACACAGGTACACACTGTGTTCCTTCCCGTAGGGATATAGCTCGAGAGAGGGGGTGAGTGGGAGAAAGCGATGACTTGGAATTGAGGAGCTTTGAAATAAAAGCAAGTCGGCCGAGAATATTCAGATGAAAAACGGAAAAGAAATGACATTGGTGTAAAGAATGAGAAAGGTAGCACACACTTTGCAAGAACAAGGCATGGGGAGAAACAATCAGGGCTTTGTTGACATGGAAAATAAAATTCAAGAAGGAAAGACGAATGTGTGAAGATTAATTAGATACATGCATATTGGGAACTCCGGAATATCGTATGAATCCGTCATTACAATGGGTGTCCCACAGGGTTCTGTTATAGTGACATTTTTTTGTGACGACAACGTGTAAAGACTTGTAAAGCAAGTTTTATTTGAACAAGTACAACTTACTTTTCTAATACAAACATTTCTTTTGGTGGCTGGAAGCACACTCTATCGAGCGTCAACTTTTCTTGCGATTTTCTAGGTAATCGATTTAAAAACAGATACTGCTAGAAGATTTTGAATTTAAAGAAGCTAACGTTTTTGCTCGCTCGTGGCCTTTCTAAAAATTTCGCCCATACGCCTCAGCTATCTTGGCTCATTATGGTACTGGATAGAAAGCTGTGGAATCAGAACGATACACACCCTTATCGAACATGTGCTTACCAAAAACTCTGGCGTTGCTGAGGGATTTGGCATTATCCAGAAATCACTCCCTGCACCTTTGGCCATGCTGGTGTTTAAGTTAGTCGCGCCTTCGGACTCGAAAGCGGAATTAAATATATAGTCTCTCCCACACACAGCCGCCAGCAAGCCGTGAGATCCTTTCTCTATAGAAACCTGAAATGCATGGTTATGTAAGTAAAATTCGAAATATTGTTTTATTAAATAATGTTGTTTTATTTGCATGGCTTAGGTGGATACATCAGAATTTTTTCAGTGGAGGGACTTATGTGCAATGATTGAATATATATTGGAAACAAATTCCCATACTTTTGGGGGGTGGTGGGGCTGGAATTTTTTCTTCGTTGATTGTGTGTTCGACATCAAAATTAGATATAAAATACATGAAACTAGAATTATGCTGACTAATTAAAGGTCATCTTTATTTCAGAATAAGGATGCAATTGTAATAGTTATAACTAAGGAGTGACAATACTTCGATTTTATGTTATTCCCATTAGAAACACTGACATTGCCTCTGTTCTTACAAAAGCAATTAAATAATATTCTATCTGAATGAAAATCATTAGCATAATTATAAAATTTCTTCATCTTAAATCTTGTTTAACACTGTTTTAGGTAAATTACACAAACCTTTGTTGCCAACTTAAGTAACATTTGCTGAAGTCCAAGATCTGTCAAATGAAATTAAAAATGATTATTTGTACGAATGATCAATACTCCATGCGTTTAACAATACAAGTTCAAGCCTGTCTGATTAAAAGAAAAATAATAATTCAAGATGGCACACGATAGTATGGGTCAGTTTCATGACGTCGGGGAAATCAGGATTTGTTTTTTTAATGTGTATCATATTAAATTACTACCAAAATGAGAATTTTACTGTCAAATATTACACACCCTAATCTTTCATGGGAATGTAGCCACCCCGGGGGGGCACTCAGTATATTATGCATAGTGGGTATGTGCCGCGGAGGGGACCCCCATTTTTACACTCAAATTTCCGTTCCAAGGCATAGCATTTTTGCCTTGTTGAGAAAAAGAACAAAAAAAGCCGCTCCAAGGCATAGCATTTTCTTCTTATCGAGAAAAAAGAAGAGAGAAATCCGCTCCAAAGCTTCGCATATTTTTCGTTACGCCGCTCCGATCGCATTGAATGAGCTGCAATTTTGGTGAAAAGCGGCCGCAGAGATCCCCGGCGGAGGCCGCGCTAGCTGCATCATGCACGCTTGACCGTTCCATAGGGATGCATACGCACTCACACGCTGGCGATCCGTTCCAAGGACCCCCGTTTTCACAAACATTTGTCGTTCCGAAGCCCGTTCCGAGGACCCTCCTTTTTACAATAAGCCCGCTCCAAGGCCCCTGTTTTTTGTCTCGCCCGCGGCACACCCCCACTACTTTTTGGTGGAGTGCCCCCCCCCCCCCGGGGTAGCCACACACAATGATGATTTGGATGGAGTAGTTATATGCAATAATGGTGGACTATTTGTAGGATGTTTACGTTTTTAAGTCAGTCAAAGCAGCTTTCCTCGCGCAATCACCCGCACATACATCGCGGGTAGACCCTCACCACACCACCTTTATGATCAACCGGTAAATCAGTAGCGACGCAGGGAAGCGGGAGCATACATTTTTGCATGCAACAGGCAAATGGAGACGTGTGTGTGTGCCTGTACACAGCAAAAACTGTGGTGTTAACCAGTGTACATAGAGGACCACACCAGTTATTTTATACCGGTGTTAAATTGGTGGTGTTACCTGTAGGTGTTATTACAACACCTATGGTTGTTACATTTACACTCTTTGGTGTTATGTTCAATCTCTAGGGTGTTATTTTAACACCTCAGGGTGTGGTCCTCTATTAACACCAATTGGTGTCAGTTTTAACACCACAGTTTTTACAGTCAGGATATACAAAAAGGTGCGTAAAGGGCGCTTAAATTTTGGCCGATTATTCTAAGTATTTCAGCGCCATTTTTAATTGATTCTCAACCTTTTGGGGGACCAAAAACGAAGACCACCGACGTTTTGTTAAAGTTCCCCGGTTTGATAGTCTTCTGCGTTCTTTTCCTCCACGGTTTCTGTCAATAACATACCCACTTACAAATACGAATCATACACTGTAAACACTTTTTTTTTAATCTCAAGCACGTTGCTTAAGAACGTCACTCTAACACAATTGTTTAAACTAGTTTACACGGGTTTTTTTTTTTAGTTTAAACCTTTTATCTAAAAAGTTGTTTAAACAATAGCTGCTAGAGTGTTGAGATTGAGCAACGTGCTTAAAATTTTAAACAGCGTTTTTACAGTGCAGATAATAATTGTCAAAACACTAACACTCCCATTTTATGAAAACCATCGATAGGAATAAGCCATGCTTATGTGCAAAGTGTATACGGGCGTGTATTTATATTTGGATGGGCTTATCAGTTCTGGAGGGAATGGATGTGTATGTGCAGAGTCGTCGATCCTGGGGGCAAAGAGGGGCGAGGCGATCGCCCCACCAATGAGAATATTGGGGGCAAAACTATCGTTTTGCCCCCCCCCCAAATTGCGGCTCGTCTTTTTAGAACTCTCTACCGATCCAACTTCGTAATTGTAACATTGAGACCTTAAAATCTGAACCAGTGAACTCACTGTCTGAAATAAAGTCCCATATTTTCAGCATATTTATGAATAATGTGTGACATATTAGGGAGCCGGCGCGCCCTTTTAGTATTTTTTTAACAGATAAATGGCTCGATACAAATAAATGCTGATTGAACATCACCATCACATCATCAAAGTAGCGCTTCGCTAAAAATGAATCATATTTTTGCCAACTGTCGATTAAAGCATGATACATACCCCTATAAGACGGCTTCAAGTAACAGCAGTGGATGAAACCAGTGATTCCAATTACGTAATTGAAGGGAAACGAAATAAAGGCACATCCAATGATATCCTTCTCATTTTCTCCGTCATTTGTGACCTCGGCGATGATTGGTGTAAAAAGTCCACGCTTATAATGCTCGCTGAATGCTGTTGGGGGAATAAAATGTTTAAATATCACACAGTTTTGAAATCAAAGATAAAATCGAAAAAAGCGAAAGTTAATTGTTAAAAAATGAATACATAATTCATCTCACTTTAACCTCCATGAGAAGTATAAAAGGAAGGCACAAGTTTGTTCTTAAATCAGTGTTATCAGGGGCGGATCCAGCTTTCGCCAATAGGGGGGGGGGCCGAAAAATATTTTGATCAACATTTTTTTGATTGGCCGCTACAATCTGGCTTTTTTTTTGTTGGTTTTCAGGGGGTAGTCCTAACTAAAGACTGAAGTTTTAAGTATATGTTAGTATTTATTGCTATAAACAATATAAGGTATCTCATGTGGTCTTAATATATAATGCGAGCGCGAGCTAAAAATCTTTGATATTTTATGTCCTTAGAACTGAAGATTCAGAGCAGTTTTTATAATCATAAACAAAAATAAGTATCCGACTAAACAATGCAAGCGCCGAAGCGCAAGCCGAAATTTTATCATATAGTAACGTGAAAAGTGACTCAATTAGGACTGTTTTAGTGATTAATGAGGAGGATACAAGTATCACCAATTAAATAATGAGAGTGCGAAGTGCGAGTTCAAAATTTCTGATATTCCGACCTGAAAAAATGAACAGTCTAAGCGTCTTTTATTTAAATAAACAAGATGTGTGTCTCAAATAATTAAATGCGAGCACGAAGCATGAGCTTAATTTTTTGATATACTGACATGATAAAGGAGCATTTTGACAAATTTTGGTAAGAATTTCCAAAGAGCATAGGTTTCTCACAAATCAATGCGAGCGCGCAGCGCGAGCTGAACATTTGATACACATTAACAATTTGTGAAAATCAAACAAAATAATGAAAGCTTGATGTGCGAGCTAAAAAAAAAAGTGTGCAAATTAGAACTGGATATATTGTAGATATATTGGTTATATATTAGTGTCATTTAACCCTCTTGAATGGGATTCATTACACAGGCAATGCGAGTGCGAAGCGCGAGCGAAAAATTTTATATAAAGTCTATTTACCAATTCTTCCCCTCACCTTTTTGGGGGAATCCTTTCGGGGTCGGGCCGGTCGTTACGAGGCTGTAAATTACTCATCATGGGTAAAATACCTCTTCCTTACCTTTCTTTCTGTTTTTCGTAGTTTCTATCAAGGTAAAGAGTACACTTTTTTCTGCAGGTTGTCAAAAAATAGGGGGGGGGCCGGAGCTCGGCCCCCTCCTGGATCCGCGCCTGGTTATTGACAGCCACCACTGACGCACAGACTGGAGGTCTGGGTCATGGCCCCCTCGAAAAAATCACGAACAAGAAAATAAGATAAAGAAAGAAAAGAAAGGGAAAATTGCATAACATTTTATATCCTTTTCTGAATATTGTATTGTGTCAAATCTACCATACAACTTGACCCTTTCACAAACACTGTATGGGGCAAAGTTCTTAAAAATTTTGCCCCACACACAATGTTTTCCCCCTTAAAATGTTTAGCGTATTACGCTACTCGTGACTTTTGACCCCCCCCCCCCGACTTTTTCCATAACCGTGTACAAAACGTAAAAATGACCATAGGATTGTGATTTTTTTGTATGGTCAGCCCCCCCCCCCCACTTTGAAAACCGTTCCGCGGCCCCTGTAGACAACTAACCTGGCTTCGAATTCATGAATTCGTCTTCTAACTCCTGTTCGATGACGTACTCGTTTAGCAAATCATACACCTTTGCTATATCGTCCGATGTCGCTTCACGGCAGCTATGTCGACCCATTTCCAATCCGTGAGATCTATCAAAATATCCCCTACATTTGTGGCCATTGACCAGCTAGGCCTACAAGTAGATATTGTTCAAATACTACTCGATAATACAATCAGAGTGTAATTACACAATGATAATATTCAATATCTACAATAGGTTAAATTTAATCTGTTAATTATTCTATTACCCAACTAAACTTAATGCTTATACCTTTTGCAAAATAGGGTTGTCAGAATTATTACACTTTCTCATTATCAAACCCGTTATTTAAAATATCTACCAGTTAAATGACTGTGTGTGCATGCAATACTTATAGACATTGCAAAAGCATATCGGATATGCTTGTAAAGAATACTTTAATTCATTTTTTTATAATACTAGAAATAGAAATGTGAATACAGAATTTGCTTTTTATTCATGCCGGCATCATTCATTCATTCATGAATGAATGAATGAATGAATAGATGAATGAATGAATGAATGAATGTCCGAACGAACGAACGATTGGATGAATAAATGAATGAATGTCCGAACGAACGAACAAGTGAATAAATGAATAAATGAATGAATGAATGCACGACTGAATGAACGAACGAACGATTGCATAAATGAATTAATTAATTCAATAATTAATTAATTAATGATAAATAAACTATAGCCAACTACAAAATGATTTAAATTCGCCTCCTTGAGAATTTGACAAGCAAAAGATAAAATGGTTATCAGCTAAAAACAGAACACGATTTTTCCTCCTCAATAGTTTTATTTCTTGGCCTCATTAATTCGGAAGGGTTGTTTTGAAGAAGAAATGTTTACACTGTTTTAATACGTCTAATGTTCATGTAAACGCAGTGATATGCCAAGGAAATATGCCACATATTGAATACTACTCAATCATTCGTCTAACATAATGTGTTATATTTGTGGAGTCATTAATGATTTTAGAAAATATATATCGTACTTAACATTTTATACTCACCCGATACCAGGCCATACAAAACTGGACTTTAGGTGCGTCGTCCATAAAAATGATCAGTCAATATCATAAAATGTTCTGTCTATATTTCAGATTCAAAATTCAGATTTGTATTCGAATTCATAATTGACACTCAACTCTGTTCATCTAATGGATATGTTGATGTCTTTGGGGTACTCGATTCTCTTGCACTTTGTTCAAATGTAGGAAACTTCCTTCCATATTTGAGTACATTTTCCGGTGCAATTTATCTGAGCATATACATATAAAAAGACATACATACTGTCGGTTTTACAGTCAATAGAGACATTTTACTTCCGCGACACACGAGAGATTTTTAACAGAACAAAATGTATTGTCAAACGTTCTTCGTGACAAAGCTCAACTAAGACGTCTTTGTCGAAAATGTGTGAATCAAGACAGAGTTTTCCGGAATTTTCGTTCTGGACAAACGAAATATTTGCAATTTTTCGTGAGCACTGGACCTTCGGACGAAACTACTGCTCATGCAGGGTCACCCATTCTCGACAAAGACCTCCAAGTTGCTCATTGCCATTTGACAGGCATTGTCAATACATTTACTGTGTTCTTAACTCCGTCTTCTCTGTAGTTGCAGAAACTTCCTAATGTTAAGTGATGGTAAATTCCCAAAACCCGAGGGCCACTATATCAGGATTACAGTACATGACTGTCTTTTCCCTATGCAGTTATAGTGTGTAGGATATGATATCACAATCATATTTTTCAAATAAAATTAATAACTTTGATCAGGTGCCAAGCAAAAAGAAAATATCGTGCGGGTGGGTGTGTGTGCATGTTTTTTTTTATCATAAAACAACTTCTAAAGAGTGGAATGGGGGAGAAGGTTTCAGTGTATAATCTTTGTCTCTATTCTTGCATGTTTTAATGAATACATCATTACTGAATTTTGTAAGAAAACTGCTGAAAGTGCCGTATTAAAGAGGAATTAAACATGAACGACAGAGGGCTGCAAATACCTAAAGATCACATTCAAAGCATCGAAAAATGTAGCAACCCCTCAGAATCCACAGTAGCACTTTGTATACGATAGGGGTCTTATGGGACTCCCCAGGCTTATGGCGCCACTGACGAACAGATAGAGAGCCTTTGGGCATGCCCCCCCCCCTCCTCCGCAAAAACAAAAAATCAAAGACCGAGAAAAAAACGAGGAAAACGAAGAAGAAAAAAAAAGAACAGGGAAATGAGTTAAATGTTCTGTTTAAACCATTAACATTGTCAAAATCAATCCCCAAGTCAGCTCTTTGTTATAAAAGGTCAACATTCATCTTCATGCACTCACATCGCTCATTCGCGATATTTTTTTTCGCACACCATACGCCATGTTCGGCCCCCTCAATTTGTTGTTCTCATTACACCAATGTTCGTTGGATCTACATTTATGTACGGAATTCGAAATAAAACTTGTTAATAATTGACATAGGTGTATGATCATAGAGAAAGTTATTAGAATTTTAAGTCATGGTATGAGGGAGCAAAAGGACCGACTATTACATCTTAAAATAGTCACTACTAGCCTTCCTTATATATTCCTACAAGTCTGGTGCACAACATTGTGTGTGTGTGTGTGTGTGTGTGTGTGTGTGAACACTCCAAACAAAATAAGAATCGCGGGCGTAAGAAAGCACATGTTTCCATTATTTGTGATTTTTTTTAAATGTTGTTTTAATTCATTTGTTTAAATTTATTTCATTGTTAATTACATGACAACTTTTTACAATCTTCACCGCAGTTATTATAACACATGTAAACATTCATTATCATCAATCAAACACAAAAATATATAGTTTATACATTTACTACGGTCGATATATAGATTAAGGCTAAATCCAGTCAAACCTAAGAATGCTTTGAATATAGAAAAAACACACAAGTATTTTATCTAAAATCTATGTCAAATGAGGGGTAAAATAAATGCATTATCAATGGCATACATCCCCCCTTTCAAAAAAGGTTTCAATGTCAAGATAAAAGGGGGGAAAGAAAAAGAAAAGGAAAGGGACGAGGATAAATATGCTATCAAGATCAGAATATTATGCCAGTCTATCACAAAAATAGATCTTATTAAAAAATGTCGCTAGCTCGCTTCTCTTGCTCGCAGATTTTAATATGTTTTGCCCCATAGGCAAACACTGGCCCCCTCAAAAAAAAATTTCGCTCATAACGCTACTGCTTGTTTTTTAATATTACAGGAAAGTGATACTTGACAGAGGAAAGCTGTTGTACGTTATCAATCCTCCCTGACACCCCCCCCCTCCCTCCCTCCTCATTAAGATCCTGTAAGAAAGGCAATTCGAGAAATCTTAGTTTTTTATGGAGATATAGACATTTAACACTTTGTCTACTACTTCATGTAATTCCATAGGCTTTGTGCAGAGATATCCCGGTTTCGGTAGAAAACGGTTTAATCATTCAATGTCCTTGCCCCGCGTTGCCTACGACAGTACAACGGGCAGTTCCCCCTCGTTGACGAAGCCCACCACTGCTGCTGATGGTTTGGTGAAATCGTCATCATCCTTCTCAGGCACCGAGGGGTCATTCCCATCGCTCATCGACGGGGAGAAGACGGTACCTATCGGTTCGGGGGCATTGACATCGGGAAGGTCTTGGACGAAGGGTCGTCCGTTCGGTCGTACCTCCGCCAAGTACTCCCTGAAGCCGAGGTCGTTGATCATGAAGGCGATACCGACGAGGAAGACGCATATGCCCACCGTGGCTGCAACGCCAGCAGAGAGGTCGATCCAGGTGAACGTTTGATCTGGTAGTTAGAAAGGAGCATGTGCATCATTTAATCAATTTTCATCACATGCATTGTACACAAGGGCCCGTATTCTGAAGTCGGGTTTCACTTAAACTTAGGTTTAAATTTGTAGTTTAAGTATGGGAAGCCAAAAGTATCAAAGATTTTATTAAGTTGTATGTTTCTTGTGTTTACTGTGCTCTTTCCTGATTCATCGATGGTGAAGACAATAATCTTTTTATACTTACCAGACAATTATGAATGAGTTGAGAGCCAAATGAGCTGAAGTATGATATCTCTATTGTTAGTGACTTATGTAACAATTTGCTCGCCATACTTAAACCACAACTTTAAACCTGAGTTTAAGTTAAACCTGACTTCAGAATACGGGCAAAGGTATTCATGTTTCTATGTAATATCAAAATCATGATTGACGATATTTTGTTTCGTCTTGTTTCTTCATATCACTCTCTTCCTCCCCCTTATCTCTGCCTCTCCCCCCCCCCCCCCTCTCTCTCTCTCTTACACATTTTCTTTCTTTATCTCTATCGCTTTCTCCCCTGCATGCTTATCCCACTTTTCTATTATAAGACATTTACTGAACGAAGATTTAAGTTTTGGTGAAATAATTATGAATTGTTTTTGTTCATTTGTTATGTACTACTTTGTATTTTTGTTTCGAGCAAGAATATTGGCAGATGCCAATGATGTTCTATTAGATAAAGTTATTAATTTCACAATGCTCCATTGGGGAGTTTCACCCAGCAACGTTACGGAGGATTCAAGAATGCGGAAAATGTTTTTAAAATGCCCTCCAAATGACAAAGAACAGATGGGAGGTCGTTGTCGAAAAGTGGTGAAGCGGACAGCCGTGTCCTCCTGAGTTTCGGAGTTGACGAAAAATTGCAAATATGTCGTTTGTCAAAAGGCAAGGAAGAAACTGATGATTGTTTCACAATTTGCAACAAAGACCTCCCAGCTGTTCTTGGTCATTTGACGGCATTATCATAACATGTATTCTGTTTTTCAACACTGAGAATTTTTGTCTGCGACCAAAATGAATTAACGTCATTTCCAGACTCCTTTTCTTTCACATTTCGTCAAAATATGATCGCCATAGGGCACGAACGCATTTTCTTTTTATGATTACATAAAACATGTTACCACAAGCTTACCTGATAGACCAGCCTCAACAACCGATGATGTGCCTACTATCAAGATTGCCAGAATGATTCGAAACGCCATCTGTAAATCATGATAATCAAAGAATGTCAACTTCACTTAAAGTGCAAAACGAAGATGTCAAATTATATGAAAATAATAAAGGAATGATTAATTCCTTTCGTGATAAAGACAATAAATTGTTCCTTTTCTCCAAGAATACCACAATGGTAACACAAGCAATTTGCTGTGAGAAGTCAGCCTGTGAATATTTTTTTCCTCCTCCTTTTCATCTCAATCTTCTCGCCTTATTCTTCCCCTTGTCTCTTCGTCCTCCTCGATCTTGGGCGCATCTAGGTCTAGTGGATCTGACTCTCACCTTTCAAACAGAGAGTCTTGGGTTCAAATCCTAGCCATGGCGTGTTTTCCTTCAGCAAGAAATTTATCTACGATGTGCTGCACTCGACCCAGGTGGGGTAAATGGGTACTGGCAGGAAGTAATTCCTCAAAAAGCTCCGCGCACCAGAATCGGTAGACTAGCTTAGCCGGGGTATAGAGGAACGCCTTGAGCACCTAGCAAGGTGGATACGTGCGCTATACGAATAATTTATTATTTGATTATTTATTTATTTCTCTTCCTTTCATTTTTTCTTTTTTTTATTTTTATCTTCATCCTCAACTTCATTTCGTTTTTTCTTTCGTCTTCGTCTCCTTTATATTTCAGGACAAAAAATACTGAACTTCGAGAGATTCAGGAGGTACCGCCAAAACATGGAGCTACTACTCAATGTTAGTAGCTCCATTGCCAAAGAATTGCCCATGTGCCTAACCAAGGGCTAGACATGCCCCTTTAATTAAATAAATATAATTTTCATTTTCAAAAGGCCAAGAACGTTCTCCTCCTTGTTCATCTTCTTCCACTCATATTTCATCAGTTCCTATTGTTTTCCATCCAAAGTTACGTAATAGACGATGCGTTTTATAGGGAACAAATACCATAAACCTTGTTTCTCGTTTTATGAGAAGCAAAATAAATAAAGACTGAATGAATCAGGCATCTGCTTAGAATTGTGCAAATTTACGAAACATTGCCAGTGCGACCCTTCGTTTTATATGTAATATATTTTACTTCTAGCCACCCTCCCCCACACAAAGACACACGCGCAAATACACATCCAATGACATGGGGCATGTTTGTTTATAGGCCTAAAATACAAATGAACATGGACATAAGCAGGATTTTTTTTTCCTGGGGAGAAAGATGAGAAAAAATTTTCGCGAACCGACCGAGCTTGTCATGTGGGCACTACGGATTTTTAAACTGAAATGAAAGGATTTCGTGCACACACTTTGTTAGATTTAGTACAAATTCTCAGTGACAAATTTTACAAGTTTTCAGACTTTCTGGGGGCAGTCCCCCCCCCCCCCCCGCGGCTATGCTTATGATCTGAAGAGCAACATGCAACATTTATATAGCAGTCAATAACAATGTTTCTAAGCTCTGAATACCACAACCCTTGCTTTAGCACGGAGCTACCTGATCAGACGCTCAGATCAAGCATTCAAGAAATCCTTCCTACCGGGTACCAATTTACTATACTCCTGGGCGGAAAGTGGCAAATGGAGATACTGACGCCTTGCCAAAGGAAGCGTGTGCTGCAATGGGATTTGAACCCCGGACCTTGTGGTTCAAAGTCCGGAGACTTATCCCACTGAGCCACAACACCTCTATCATGTTAAAGAGAATAATTTGGTCTTAGGCCTACCTGAAGTATAAGTTACAAAAAATGGGTACACACAATTTTGAATTGGTTTTCATATACAGTAAATTGTTAGATAGATCACCCTCTACTAAATAATTCCCAGTAGTATGGCGGTAGATCACATACTTGTCGCGAATATAGGCCTACGTATCTTTAAGAACAACTCACCACTTATAAAACACTTGATAATGATCACGATGGCTGAATCAGTAGTAATTTTGATTTAGAATCTGGAACAAAGTTACGAGATCCAGTTACAGAGTGTCAGCACAACTTAGAATTAAATTGCATACAAGCAGTTTAGTAGGATGGGGGGGGGGGGTCGGATGTCCGGACACTTTATAGTTATGAAGCTTTTTTTGTCTTTGGAATACACTAAAAATATGAATTTAATAGCTGTTCTCTATAACATTTCCTAACAGTTTGTACTAAAAATTGATGAAAATTCGCTTGTAAATTTTTCCAAATGACTTTCTAAAATTGATCGTCCGGACACACAACAACTGGGTATATATGAAATGTGATCTGTATTGATATAAGCATCATTTTCAATACTCACTTTGATTCTACGATGAAAATAAAAATGAATACAGAAAATGAACTATCCAATGAACGGACAATCTCCTTGGTGTGATGTATTCTCAGATCCACTTCGATGAGTAGAAAGCTTCTGACGAGTAAACGACCCAGCTTCCTCTTATCAGATAAGAACTTTTATAGGAGTAATTTCTTCTTGAGCAATGTGCGCCATGACAACCCCCTCAGATGAACAGCGGATCGTAAGATACAAGTGGTGGTGGTACATACGTGTGCGCGCGCACACACACACACGCACCTCGACGCACATACACCCAAATAACTCATAAACCCATACAAACAATGTCCACCCGCACCTACCTCACCCGCTCAAAGTCCCACTTACATGCCCACTTACACCGAAGACACACCCGCTTGTAGCCTATGTAGATATGTACATGCTCACCCAATAACACACACACCGGCTTGTACCCTATGGAGATAAGAAGATGTGTGCACACAGAGTTACCAAGAATTATTATAGCACTTCCGTTTGAATATAGGATAAAGGAGCACTGATGATTGAATGCCTTGCTTAAAGTGCCGTGGCCGGGGATCGAACCCAGGACCTTTATGTGACTTGGCAGGCGCCATAGACCACTCGGCCACGGTATCTCCACTCACACAAATTATACACCCTGCATATTCAGATCACGTTCTTCACGTGAAAGGCTAGGACATCAGATTATTTTTTTAGTATATCTATCAAATTGGCTGCATCAGATGAAAGAATGGATTCTAAGCTTTGCAATATATTCTGATTTTTATGTTATATGTCATTAATTTATTTAAAAACATTTTTATTTTTTCTAGGAAATTTTCACATCACTTAAATGCATAGACAGCACATTTATTTCGGTACAGGTTATTGTGACATTTCCTTTATATCCACTTTTTACACTAAAACGTTAACCTATCTGTCACGTGGATATTCTCAAATAAGACTTAGCCAAACTTGTGCCATTCAATATCAAACTATTTACAATTTATTTCAGTGGAATTTGATTTGATGTTAACAATTAGAAGTAAAAAAATCTTTCGAATGAAGATCATGAGAAAACAAAATACATTGTAGGTTCTCACACCTATATTCCCTGTTCCAACTTCACATTAATCTTGACTCTAGACACGTAAAATAAATATAATTCTTCACAACTGAATAATCCTTTGACTGACTTATTCAAACGTTTCATTTGTCTATTACCGCTAGATCATAAAAATCTTGATTGTTTTTCCATATCACTATTTCTTCCTTATGAAGGATCCTGCAATGATCCACTCATAACTAAATAGATCACTTTGAAAATATAGTATACTCAATATTCAGAATAACTTATGAACTTCTTCATGTTCTTCGACACTATATAACAGCATATCAATATATATCATTCAATTTCACTTAACTCTGCATAATCCGGTTTACTTTTTGACAATCCAACATCATTTCTCCAAATATAAGATCAACGTCTTCCTAAAACTATTTTCTTATCTTTCTTATCGTTATCGTTAAAATAGTTTATAATCCAGTGATTTTGTGTATAATGACCCTTACTTATATTTCACTTATTGTAATATACAATTCCCTTATTCCTCTTTAACATTGATGTCACGTTGCTATTATTTGTAATGATCGTAACCCTTTGATGTTTCATAGTTTTAGACATACATTTATAACTGATTGTCGTTGTTTCACTCGATTTTCTATAATGCAATAAATACTTCATTGCTATCATTCCAGTGTTTTATATCAGTGAATAAATGATAAAATAAATAGTTTTATGATTAGTAACTGTTCCCTTTTTATATTTCAGTTTGATTCATAATAATATACACCACCAGTCAGCCACTTCTGACTCAGAATTATAAGTTTAGAAAATACATGTCAATTGTGCTGCACTCAACCCAGGTGAGGTGAATGGGTACCCGGTAGGAAGAAATTCCTTAAAAGCTTGATCGCCTATATACATGTAGGCAGCTCAGGTAAAGCTGGGGTAAAGATAATGATAGCAGGGCCCGCTGGTAGAACAGTTTCCGAAACTGAAGTGGCTACCCTGGGTAAATATACCTATATTATTATTATTATTTTCCACAAAACTTTCACAGTATATCTCACATCATATAATCTTTAACATGTAATGAAAAAAAGAGAATGAAAGTCATTTTTACACTCAGCAAAACGGGCTTGAAATTGGTTTTAAAAGGCTTGTATATTCTGAGCTCATGCAGGAAGTAATGTTTAGCAGCTCAAAATCAGGAAAAATATAGCTGCTCGGAAGTAAATTAAGCTTTCAACATGTAAGTAAAATGTGATAAATTCTCTTCTGGCTGGCTCGAGAAAACTGCACAGAGAATGTGCTCACCAAAGTCTGGGTATTGGTGTGTGCAAAAAGCTAATGGAAAGCTTCTGAGCGTTTCTTCTCTTGCCAAGAAAAATCCCAAGCAGCTGGTCAAAAAGATTGGATCCTGCCTGGGACAAAAGGGAAACAAAAGGGAACTATTCAGGCAAGGCAGAGAAAGATCACTGCCCTGAAAAAAAATCTTTATTACTTATAGTCAGTGATGTCTCATTGCTACCTTGGTTGGAGTACAGGGTTAAATTGATTGGGTTAAAACAAGAAAATAAATAAATGAATAAATAAAATGCACTTTCAATGTGACACTAACGACCACCTAACATTTTGTGCTGTATAAAACAGCCTATATAATGACATATTTAAAAAAAAATGTATTGCCTACAAATTTCAATTAGTTAAAAACTGTTTTACTTCCGATCCGTAGTATGTATGACCCGATATTAAAAGGATGTGTTTTTCTTATTCCAACCTTAAAAATGAATTGTTATAACTACTTCTTGTAACCATTGGCAGGTTGGTTACCTAAGGAAAACAATAATGTGAGTGCGAAGCGCTTTTCTCCTCCCCTACCTTTTTACTGTCTGTTTTCTTTATTCTTTTTTTAGCGCCGCTAACATGGTGGCAGTGACTGCTTCGCCCCTCCCCCTGGATCCACCTCCTCTGGGGGCCCGTTTCATGAAACTTGTTGTCATAACACTTACAGTTTTATGCTACTAAAATCTTTAAATTTGACTGGTTGATAGCAAACTTTAAGTTTAAAAGCAAACTGCTGACACAAACACTATTTGTCACTGTTTGTTTGAATGTGCTTTTGACGTCTTTTGATAAGAAACCATACGATTAGGAGATTGATGACCGCGATCGCTTGGATGACACCGATGATGATGAATACCTTCGTGAAGGACTGAGTGACATCAAACAGATAACCTTTAGAAATATATGAATGGAAAAAAAGACTCAATGATTTGATACGGATTAACAATTATTAATAATAATAATAGTAGGCATTTATATAGCGCCATCTACCTAGAAATATTCTATTCCGAGGCGCAAAAGAAAAGAAAGAATGAAAAAGTTTGGATGAGCATGATGAGTGTCAAAGTGCCAATAACTAATACTGTTAGAAAAGATAAGATTTGAGTTTAGATTTGAAGGTCTCCAGTGATTGTATAATTCTTAAATTCAACGGCAAATTATTCCAGAGAGAAGGTGCTGAGGCAGAGAAAGCTTGTAATACTTCTTACCTAAGAAATTCAAGCATTATGCATTTTCACCGTATACCAGCGAGTATTAATTATTATTCTGCTAAATGATAGCTCAAATTTTCTGACTTCGAAAACAGATTTTCTTCTCCTTTCCATCGACCTTAACACGAACCGTTATGTTGTGATTTAAGCGTTGTGTTTCAACACAGAAAATCTGGGGTACTTCTATGCTTTTCAGATTAAGTGTTTCTTTTCTATGACATAGAAATATCATGAATATCTTATACTGTAAGCCTGAACTGATGGAATCTCCAGCTTTAAATAATGTTTTGTCATATTATATTTCCCGCTAATTTGGCGAAGCTTTGAAATTCTATCTGCATTTAGATAATCTGTAACACCTATTTAGGCCAACTGATAGACAGCATATGTCATCTACTTGGATAAATTGGCCAAATTTGATTTTTCACCTCCATAAGTTCGGTTACATCACAAGAAACAAATGTCAACTTTTTATCGAATTTCCAGTGGTTATCTTGTTAATGTTAGGGGTCGATAGGGGTCATTTTTTTTTATTCCCTGATTGTGTCGAGTGATACATCAAATTATTGGTCTTGTTATACTTAACAAAGGAATGTACAGCACTATTGACCTTGACCTTCTATTAAACAGTTATGACCGGAAAGGTCAAAAGCTCATCGACCTTTCATTAAATGGCAAATTACATTACACTAAAAGTGTTAAGAAAGCTCTGTTTTATTTAGTGTTTGTGTGTGTGTGCATTTTTTTCGAATTTGATAAGTTCATCTTCAAGAGTCTTTATCCATAAGACATAAAGGGTCATTGGGAGTAAAATGAGAGCTCATAGTGGGAACATTTGTTAGGTAGCCGTTAATTCATGACAAACAAAGAAATCACCAAAAAATAGTGAAGGGTTGAAGGTTTCCCATCCATTGTGAGCACTGAATAATTTTCAGCGCCAATTTCTTCTGCAATTAAAAAAAAATTCATAAGCTGAAAATCACAAATTTGTTATGTGTACAGACCTATGGATTCACAACGCTTCTAAAAAACGTGACGTCACGTTCTTGAAGCCGTATGTTTGGGTATCGTTATTGCGACTATGGCGACCATACATTGACGGTGTCTGACCCAATGTCCTACGCAGTTTCTATATGTTGAGGAGAATCCGACCATATATAGACATACCCACTGCCACTCTTGTATAAGACAATGATCTACCCCCATTTCGACTAGTGTAATGGTGCTGTCACACCTTGGCGTTTTAGACAGCGTATGCCCGACGTATGGGGAATTTGGCGAATGCGCTGGCGTACGTCGAATACGTTACGGGTAAGTTTTGCATACGTTAAGAGTACGCTAAAACACGCTCAGCTGGTATACGTCGTCATACGGCGAGGCCATCGAAAATTTTCGTGCAAGCACAAAATTTTTCGACGTATGCCAGCGTATGGCTCATACGTCCCGCATACGCGGGCCATAAGTTGAAGGCAAGTTACGCGATCTTCGCGATTTCTTCTTCTGGTACCGCCTGGACTTCTTCGATGACTTCTGTGTCTTTCCGACTAAGGCATGTAGAGGGGAGGCAATCTGTGCAAAACCTGTGATAAATCTACGGTAATATGATGCCAAGCCCAAAAATTACCGAAGTTCCTCAGGTGAGTTGGGGGTTGGCCAGTCCCTGATTCGTTCTATCTTCCCTGGATCTACAGATATGCCTTCTGCCGTCACCACATGACCCAGATGATTCACCCTTTCCTGAAGGAACTTGCACTTCTTCCCCTTGAGCTTAAGACCATTGTCAGCCAATCTGGTGAAAACAGCTTGAAGTCTCTCTATATGTTCCTCAAACGTGGTTGAATAGATAAGTATGTCATCTAAGTATATGATTACTTGTGTCATATTCAAATCTCCAAGGACCAATTCCATCACCCTCTGGAAAGTACTGGGACTATTAACTAAGCCTTGTGGCATCCTCTTGAACTCAAACAGGCTTGAACTCAACTGTCTGTAATCTATACAAAGCCTTAACGAGCCATCTTTCTTTCGCACTGGAACTACCGGACTTGCATACGGACTCCTGGAGCGTTGGATTATCCCTTTATCTAACATTTCTTGCAGTAACTTCTTCATCTCCGCAGCCTGATTAGGAGGAACACGACGGTATGGCAACCGGATAGGTGGACCTTCTGACGTCTGGATTTCATGCGGAATGACTGTACAGCAACCCAAGTCCATCTCCGATTCAGAAAATGCAGCCGCATTCTTGACCAAAAGTGAAGCAATAACATCGGCTTTCTCAGCTTCCAGTCCATCTACGTTAACCCCCATAGGTAGTTTGAGATTGCGACCATCCAGGCAAGTGTGTACTCGACTATCAGTATCTGGTCCGTCAACCGCATCACTCACTGGAGCCTCATTATTAACTGCGCCAGGCTCAACTTCTATATCAGTGACCATGACTTCCACTGTATTGTTCTGTTCTTGAAGTACTATTTTACTCTTTCTTTCAATCCTTGTAGCAGATGCCAGTGTCGTATTGGGCTCAATGACAAGTTGCTGCTCACTCCGGTTGGCTACTGTCACATGAAGTCTTTCTCCCTTCACCTGAGTGCAACCATCAAAAAGATCAATCGAATTCAGTCTTTGACTGTCTTCTGACTCATCGCGTATAACTTGGACAAGAACATCTCGACCATCCCACTGGGCAGCATTGTCCACGTGACACTCTAATCTCCTGACAGTGAGCGGTGGTATCACCTCATCGTTATCTCCTGTCTTCAGCACAGTTGAAGTCTCCGGGTTCAACACAGGCTTAGGAAATGCCTTTAAGACCTCCGCAACCATCTGCCAGGCAGTTTTTCCACTCTGAGACTCATCATTTCCCACAAAGCTATAAAGAGCATTGGAGCCTAATAAAACTGGGTATTCCTTTCTCTTACTGGGGACTACATCCTTAATCACGAGAAATCCTACTTCGTCAGTCTTCCAATTGGCTGTAAATGGTGCCCTGAAGTAACCTACGATTGGGACGGCTCCTGAGATGCCAGTCACTCTTAAACCGCTATCAGTGCCTTCGAGATCCCTAATGATCCCCTCTAAACATCTCTCGTAGTAACTCAGTGGAACCAGACTCGATTCGGCACCCGTGTCTAGAATAAATCCAGTTTCTACTCCAGCTATCTTGACTATGGCCTTTGGACTTTCTGATACTAGCGATGAAAGATAATTTGAAGGGTTGGATACTGCGAGGACTTCAGCGGATCCTTCACTCAGTTGATTTCCAGGATTACCCCTCACCGTTTCCATAACCTCTGGACAATCTTTCTTGAAGTGACCTGGCTTGTCACAGCCATAACATCTAGGTGGTTTGACACAATTTTTCTGTACATGGCCCTTCTGTTTGCAATTAAAGCAATGTAACTCTTTCTTCTTTGGTTTTTGTCGAAGATGAGGGGGGAGCTATAGGGCCTGAATTTCCTTGACAACTTCACTAAGTCCCTCTTTAAGAAGAGATATTTCCTCCCTCATTGTTTTTATCTCAGCTGTCTCAGAAGATGCTTCGACCCTAGCAGTCTCTACTTCACATTCTCTCACCCTTGGTCTTGGGACCGTATCTGTGTCTTGGAATAAATTTAGTACTTCTTCTCTCATCCACAGGAATGTCCCAGATCCGCTAGAAATTAGGATCCTCCTCAGCTCTCTCTGGATCTGTTTGTCCCGCACCCCTCTCACGAATTTTTCCTTGAGGGTCATGTCTCTCAATCTTTGCAGAGCTTCCTTCTCAGGTATGGAAGCGGCTGCTTCCATCCTATCATGCAAACGGATGAGAACACTACTGAAATCCGCAAGTGATTCTCCGTCAAGTTGGACACGGCTGTGAAGTTCACTACTCAAGCTTTGGACGCTCTCTCTTAAGCCAAACCGAGTCATCAGAACCCTTCTCAGGCCGGTCGGATCATCACGTAGGCTTGCCTCCCTACACATGATTTCATCCTTTGCAGGACCACTTAGACATGTTAGATGAGTCACAAGAACTTGTGCCTTCTCTCTCTCCGATAACTGGTAATATTGGCAGTATTCATCGAACTCATCAAACCATTCACGTACAGTCAAATCACCAGGCTTCTGTGGAGTACCCTTAAACTTAGGCAACTTCATCGAGGGCATTGACCTAGCCATGGACATACTTCGAAACGCGCCAGTCATAGAAGCAATCATGTCTTCGAGGCTAGTGCTAGGGGTTGCACCAGCCCCAGTCCCAACATTACCTCCAGGCATCCTGCTGGTTTATTTGGGGAAAGAAATCTATGACAATTCTGAAACAATACAACTTCTTACAGAATATATTTACTATTTCTTAACTTGTTTCAATTACTTCAACCAAATTACCTTTCAACTTTAATATAGCTTATATCTAATTGCGTCTTCTTATCCTCTTGACCTGCTGGCGTCCTCTGACGTAGTATGGGGTTGCATCAATCTCAAACCGGTGATCCCACTTCTGACATTATTGTAGTAAACTGGGCTTGGGTCCTAGTATGGGTTGGGGGTTGGGTACTCAGTCAGGACAACCATAGACAAGAAGTAGGGGTGGGTCAGCCATTTATTGACAGCCGGTGGATCATGAAATACGCTTTCGCTTTAAATTCTCGTAAGGTGTCTCCGCTAAGAAAAAATGATTTTGCAATAAAATTCAATTTACCACAATCCATCCTGACAAAATAAAATTTTTTCCATATTACAAATAATATTCACCCTATTAGAATTATTTTTTTCCAATTCTTCAATAAGACATACAAATTTTTATAAAATAAATAAGATTTATCATGTAAAATGCTCCCATTATTAAATATTTCAATCTATACCTAAACTTCAAGCAAAAATCCTCATCTGAGTAGTTTTAATATCTCCAAAATGAAAAAATGTAAATATCCAACATCATGGAAAGAAAAATGACAGAAGAGAAATAGGAAAAATCATCTCACTGCCGTCCTGGGCAGGTTATAAGGGTTACTATGCATTCCCTTGGTTACTCTCGTCGAGCGTCGTAGTTGCCTCTGACCTACTTCCTCCCGAACTGGAAGTCTATCATTGAAGTTAGGGAGCATGATATGATTTTCGTCATCTTCATCATTACTAGAGGTGTCTGACATTTCATCATCTTCTACTGGAGGCCATAATTCTGGTGGATCCCCTTCTTCTTCAGGTTCTCTCGGGTACTCCAATAGATATTTCTTGTTTACTGTCTGTACTTTGCCTCCATGTAAGGGCCTGATGCTACACACATCCTCTTCAGGATTGATCCAAACTACGACACACTTGTCTCTATGATAATGATCAGCTAGTTTATGTCTTCCCTTGAACGCGGTCATTCGCAATAATACATGTTGCCCAATCGTGATCTTCTTTTTCTTCAGCCCAAGATCATGCCTACTCTTGTTATACTCTGCTACCTTCTTCGTGTTACTTTCTACTATTGCATTCATCTTAGTAAGAGCATCAACTTGAGCTGCAACATAGTCTTGATCCCAGTCCCCTTGCTGCTGAGATAAGAGTTGATCAAGAGGTATCGATGGGACCCTCCCATACATCAGTCGGTAAGGTGAGTAACCAGTACTGAACGTGTTTATAACTTACAGCTACCGTATAATGGCGTATTGACAACGTTTATAGGAAGTGGTATATAAAGGTGGGGTTCACAGGAGGAACCCATCAGAACTCCTGAAGATTTCATGGTGAACAGATGCCCATGCCATTCGAGAGATGATGTAACGTGCGGTTATGATTTGAACAGTCGAGCGGCAGCCTTTTTATAGGCTACGACACGTGTTCGTGAGCGATACGCTGCCGCACGCTATGCGTAAGTTAGGCTATCGTAGGGCATAAGTTGTGTACGCCAGTAATACGCTAAGAATTCGTTGGAATACGTTACTTATAAGTTAACGAAGCGTTCGATATAAGTTACTAATACGTTATGTATACGTCCAACTCTTTATGAATACGCTAAGTATACGCCCAGAGTTGAAAAAAATCAAAGTTCAGCGTATGCCGACGTTTTAGAGAAATTTTGATACGTCGGGCATACGCTGTCTAAAACGCCAAGGTGTGACAGCGCCTACACCGTGTGGATGAAACCTGATTCAAGTTCTCTGAAACGGCTTCAAATCCTCCAAAACAGAGCATTGAGGATAATTCTACAGGTGGATTGTCGCTACAGTAGAACACTTCTTTATCAGACTGTTTCTGTTGACTGCTTAAATGCAAAGTTAAAGAAATACCTCGTCACTTTGATATTCAAACTATCAAATAATCTGCTTCCAAATGTATTAGACTCAAAACTGACACGCACCACTTACTTAGAAATATTGAACAGGATATTCATCTTCCAAAACCCCACACCAATTATTTGAAAAATGGCTCTTTATATCTTGCCAGTCATTTATTCAATAACCTCCCCCTATCTGTAAGAACACAAACAAATCTACCGGCTTTTAAAAAATGCATCTAAAATATATTTCCAATTAGTTTTCCGTAATTGCTGAGATTCTGACCATTGTATTGTTTTCATTTTTTATCATGTACATTGATTGTACTTTTGTTTATGTTTCAAATGTGTATGTATTTATACATTTTTGTTTTTACTTCTTATTCTCTTTTCTCAAATCTCTATTTCTATCATGTAATCTATGCCTGTTCAAATGTTGTATTTATTATTTTGTTCTTGATTTATAAATCATTGTTTTATGTTTTGCAACTATTATGTACGGACTTGCTGAAAAACAGCTTTGTGACTGAAAGCAGTTTTTTTTATCCCGTATTTAAATAAATAAAACATACATACATACAAACAAAAGCAGAAGAAAGCCTATTGTCGAAAGCACTTAATTTGAGTTTTCTTAAGCTAAATACTCAGCTGTCAAGCGGTTTATATACATAAAATTTACATTTTGGTGATATGTACATATAGCTCATGTATTTCACATTTGTAAATTTCACCTTTTTGTTCCGGCCTGGGCCCTGTGTCTTTAAATGCAACATTGGGAGTTCCTGTTCCCATGGGGGCACACTTTGCGCACCAAGACGCCCTCTGCGTTCAATGCATGATAACGCCATCATTGGCTGCAAAGGGAATGGTGAAGCAGATCTGGGGGACCGTTTCATAAAGAGTTACAACTGTTGTAACTTTGCCATTATGGCAACTACCTTGATAACCTTGATTTGGATTGGCTGCTGAGCGATGTTGCTATGGTAGTTGCCATAATGGAAAAATTACAACAGTTTAACTCTTTATGAAACGGGCCCCTAGACTTTTAGTTTTATACTCCTGCTTTTAGTATTCCTGTTCTATTCCGAACTTCAAATCTTTTATATTCAATTCCAATGGGATTTGTCCGTAATAGCGTCGTAGTCGGATCGTATGGCGTAGTTTACGGTTCAGAGTTACATATCCTGTAGAGCAGTGGTGTCAGAAGGGGGAATATTTTCTTATCTGAGAAAAAAGGGAAAAGGGTCACCGTACCATTTTGTTACCACTATCCATTCAAAAAGTTTCTTGGCTAAAGAGAAATTCAGATTTTGTCATATGCTAGCATATGGACATGCTGTCCATTCCCTCCCCCGTAAGGTTAAAATTTTCAGCATTTGAATGCAAATTAACACGCGCTCTCAAAACTGTAAAGATGCCGTATTTATGGTGCAAACAGGAAGAAAATGGTGCATACTTTCGCCTTTTTAAATTAGGTCGCAAAATTGCATTAAAAGGAGGTATGGTCTAAGCTCACTCAGCCCTCCTGAATTATTCAATAGAGCCACGCGCGAATGGTACTACAAAGTGTGTTCGAAAAACAAGTCCGAGTATCTTATAGAAATTGAGAAACAAGAACCCTACAATGATATTTACGATAACAGTATTGATATTTGTAATTATGATAATAAGAATAATAATAATCTTTATTATATCATTTACATTTTTATTATATTGAACACTTATAAAGAGTTTATAATTATCTTTTTCTAATTACGACGTACTATGAAATAATCTTGAATCCGAGTGTGGATTTGAGTTCTACGACACCATTACTAACCTGTAAACAGTCCTGCGCAGGATATGCCTAGCCCACACATGAAGTTAGAAATCGCCACAGCCATGTCGAAATTATTCTCATAAAAAATCGCTGTTTTAGACAGACTGGTGTACACAGAATCCTCGACAAAGAAGGAAAACCCTTGAAAAAATGCCAGGGTGGCACGAACAGGATAGGCAGAACTGGTAAAATCCAAGCAGAAACACCCCGTGCAGACTGAACCCACCACGATGTAAACGGACAGGTCACTGACCCCTTTGCTGAGAAGGATAACAAAGATTGTCCGACCGAGAATACCACCTATTCCACCTAAAGTGGATAGGTAGACAGCTTTGGAAGGAGGGATGCCTGACTGTTCACCATGGGGAACGAGAAACAGCATCCATGCATATGTTGTGTAAGATATGAAGAAGGGAATCGGGAGTGAGAGTAGAAAGATGCCTTCCTCAAGCAGTCCACAATCTCCTCGAGAGGCATTCGGTAAGGTTTCATTGTTTCTTTGAAATCTACGGGACTCCTGTTGAATCAAACGCCTTTTCTCCAGAAAAGTTTCCTCACAATTCTCATCTTCCTGTTCCCTTTCTATCCTCTCCAACTGCGAGACGTTCTCTTCCCACACTCTTTCATCCAGTTGGTGAAGCGTAACCTCCCCGTTCAGAGATGGTCGTTCTTGTGAACCACACCTGTGTCTCTTCTCCTCTTGATCGTGGCCTCCGCGGTTACTGGAGCTACTTACAGTTCTATCGGTCGCCTTCCGAATCGTTGCTCCACAAACGAGAAGGTGAAGAGCTACACCGCCGAGGATGATGAATTCCCCCTGATATCCGTACGCCGGAAGTGACCTTTCAATTACAATAGGGAGTAGCAATGACCCTGACGTGTAACCATATGCCGCAACTGTACTCCATAAAACAAAGTTGTCTTTAAAGAAATCATTTAGTGCAAGGACTGTAGGCAAGAAGGTCATTGCTAATCCAACACCTGCAAGAAAAAAAAAACAATGCACTTTTAGAGTTAAGTACAACAAAAATTATCCACACACTCTATTATGACATCAAATAATTCAGTTGTGCTTTGTCTTATTGATAATGCAAGTACGATTAGCTTTTATGAATCTCTATCACTTGATATAACTTCTCAGTAGCTATGTTGTTTGATTCCACTCCTTTAATTTTTGCCCTTATAGCTGCGAAAAGAAATTTACCCCAAAACTTACGCGCCACTTACACGGCCTTTTGTAACAAGCCTATGATATGGACAAGAATGAGTTCCACCATGGCTTATAACTCAAATACATAATATACTTACCAGAGAGAGTGAGACAGAGGCCTACAGCTACTGTTGTTTTCAAGAAAGCACAGGCAATCAAACACAACGCTGACAACAGCCCCCCTGACATAGCAACGGCACGATGGTTGGCTCTACGAAGAGCGACCGTTACAAAAGGACCTTAACATTGTGAGAGAAAGGGGTAAACATTGAGTTTCATATTAATATATGAAAATATTTCACTTTTTTGGTCATATTGTTGTAACGCGCTTTGAGCATGATCTTGTAAAAAGCCTAATAAATATTTAATGTATGTATAAGTTTGAATTAAATATTATAATTTTAAACAATTAACAATTAATTTTAAAACAACCAAAATTACCAAACGTCTTTATCAATTTCGAGTAAATAATGACATACGCCATTGTTCCACCATGTCCACTAAAAAAAGTTAGTTTTTCTCCTCTCCCACAGCGCGTATACACGGAACACTTCTATAGATATATTCACAATTTTCTCTGCCAATATGATTAATGATCATGCATTTATCTTCCTTGAAATCATAGCTCCTGTAGTTTCCACTTTGTAAAATTGTTATTACCCTATGCATTTTCGTTTGTATACTTATCTTTGCACTTTATAAAGTCATCTAGAATTTGGGCCCGGATAATCCACAGGCTAACAGTTTCAGAAGTTTGGCTACATTGTTCGTGTTTTTTTATTCTTTTATTCTTGTATCTTTAAACGTACTGTCCATTAAAGATATAAATTTTTATATTTCAGATTTGCATCGTTGCAAAATGGATGTTCAAAAAATTCAAATGGTATATTAAAAAACGGTTCATTCTTTAATTTTAAGTATATTATTAATTATTATATCTCCTTGCATTTTTTTCCTTGCCTGAGAATATTAATATCTTATTTATAACCACCATGATATCATGCCAGGTATTCATGGAAAAGATTTTGTTTAATGGATTGGAAAAGAAATATATGAGTAAATCGTTGTTTTTAACTATTCTTTTATTTAACAAAGGCCTGAGAAATGTAACAATAATTATTCATTAGACGAAGAGACATAATACTTATTTTGACACGGAAAATGATTCATTGGATACTTTTGTTTTGACTGACCGACTGGCATTTTTAAAATTAAACACTACTAATTCTTTCTAGGGCATTAATCGTTTTATTACCAAGAAAGAACATAATTTGCATCATCGTTGTGCAGATAATATATTTTTATTGTTATGTAATAAAGCAAAATATATGATTTGATTTGATTTATTGTTCTTTTCTGCATACATTCATACAATTTGTACCAAACATTTGTATATAACATAACAAAAAATTATTTGCTGTTATTGGCATGAGTAAAGAATAAATGTACTAGAAATATCATTTAACACCAAAAGAAAGATGACCCATATCAATTTAATAACAATTAGCACGAGAAGGATTGTCATCATAACCAGATAGTAGCATTCAAACAATTCACATACCCCCAGGAATCGACATGGGAATTTGCGGCGGCCATTTTGCACTAAAATCAGCAGCATGAGTATGGTGGGTGTGCATGTAAGCCTATACATTCATGGAGCTATTGATATCTCTATGATACATTTATTTTGCGTCTTTGTTCTCTGAACTAAATAACGTATCTCTTTTCATTCGAGTCACAAACCATAACCCGGTAGCGACAAACAGAATGATTCTAATATAGGGCTTAAATGCCTTTTTGGAGTTATTATGTGGATCGTGATGTTCGCATGAATAGAGACTCTCGAGTCAAGATCGGCTTCTGATTTGCATGTTGGAAAATGGATGTAGAAATGAAATAAAGCAATAAAGTCAATTGGTATATTTTACAACATTTCATTCTTTGATTTTAAGTATGTTATTAACACCGTGTGTTCACATAGTCGACTCTGTGAAGATGTGATTCACAATGTTAAAACGCTCCAATTTAACAGTGTGAAGATGATTTCACATTGTGGACAACTCCACTGTGTGGTTTACCACAGAGTGTTCACACAGTGATGTTTGATTTCACAGTGCGAATTTACTCGTTCACAATGTGAAGATGTGATTCACAATGTTAAAACGCTCCAATTTAACAGTGTGAAGATGATTTCACATTGTGGACAACTCCACTGTGTGGTTTACCACAGAGTGTTCACACAGTGATGTTTGATTTCACAGTGCGAATTTACTCGTTCACAATGTGAAGATGTGATTCACAATGTTAAAACGCTCCAAATTAACAGTGTGAAGATGATTTCACACTGTGGGACACTGTGTTCTTTCCGGCATGGTTATTAATAATGTTTCCTTGCCTGAGAATATTAATATCTTATTTATAACCACCAGGATATCATGCCAGGTATACATGGGAAAGATTTTGTTTAATGAATTGGAAAAAAAATACATGAGTAAATCGTTTTTAATGAGTCTTTTATTTAACACAGTTGAATTTAAAAGGCCTGAGAAATGTAACAATAATTATTCAATATAAGAACAGATGTAATACTTATTTTGACATGGAAAATGATTAATTGGATACTTTTCTTTTGACTGACCGACTGGCCTTTTCAAAATTAAACACTACTAATTCTATCTAGGGCATTAATCTCTTTATTACCAAGAAAACACGTAATTTGCATCATCAGAGAGTATATTTTCATTGTTATGTAATAAAGCAAAATATATTATTTGATTTTTTTTTCTTTTCTGCATAATTTGTACAAAGCATTTTTATATAACATAATAACAAATTACATAACACAACATTATTTACTGTTATTGGCATGAATCGAAGAATGTGAGAAAATGAACAAAGAAAGAACATGAAAGTGAGATTCCTCGAATTCCTTAATTTTCAGTTTTTGAAGTAAAATATTGTAGTCGAGAGTATCGAATGGTGTGATTAGGTCATGAATACTATTTTATTATGCTCTTTATTTGCCATTGCATTTGAAATTTTGTCGTATATATTTATCAACGCCTATTATACTTCACGCTTGTATTGTTTAGATGCACAAATAAAAGTTATCAAACAAACCTCAAGAAATTTCCTTAGAAATCGGTACATGCATGAAACAATTATAAATATATTTATGCAACGGTGCAAATTTGAGTTTTCTGACGCACTGGATAAAATGGTTGAATTTTCAATGAACCTTGAACGAGTATCTTTGGTGGCACTCCAAACTATGGAAGCTTAAAAGTGCCACCGAGAAGTTGAGATAATTATCTCGGGAAGTCGACATCTTGATAGCAAAAGATAAGATGACGAGATCCCGGATCTCATCATGTCGACATCTTTTAGAAGAGATGATGAGATGACAAGATCCCGGATCTCATCATGTCAACATCTTTTAGAAGAGATGATGGGATGACAAGATCCCGGATGTCATCATGTCAACATCTTTTAGAAGAGATGATGAGATGACAAGATCCCGGATCTCATCATGTTGACATCTTGTAGAAGAGATGATGAGATGACAAGATCCCGGATCTCATCATGTTGACATCTTGTAGAAGAGATGATGAGATGTCACGATCTCGTAACTCGTCATGTCTACATATTTAGAAGAGATGATTAGATGACATGATCATGGATCGAAGATCTTGTCATCTGACCATTTCTTCTAAAAGATGTCGACATGACGAGATCCGGGATCTTGTCATCTGATCATCTCTTCTAAAAGATGTCGACATGATGAGATCCTGGATCTTGTCATCTGATAGCCTCTTCTACAAGATGTTGACATGATGAGATCCTGGATCTTGTCATCTCATCATCTCTTCTAAAAGATGTTGACATGATGAGATCCGGGATCTTGTCATCTCATCATCTCTTCTAAAAGATGTTGACATGATGAGATCCGGTATCTTGTCATCTCATCATCTCTTTTACAAGATGTCAACATGATGAGATCCAGGATCTCGTCATCTGATCTTTTGCTATCAAGATGTCGACTTCCCAAGATAATTATCTCAACATCTCGGTGGCACTTTTAAGCTTCCATACCAAACACAGCATCTGTGAATCGTATAAAGAAGATCCTCTTACTTTATGTACTTGGTCAAATAAAATGGACTAGTTTCTATTAATTTAACTTCCATTCGGCACTTCAAAACACATGATGTAAGTAACAAATAAATAATTCAATAATAATAATAATACTGATAACAGCGTGAAACATTATCGCTTAATACATGACTTCTAAGCGTTGCATATAGGCCTAATTACAATAAAAAAAATGAAAGAGATCAGTAAACAAATGCTTTCTTTAGGACTTTTGTCATCCTAAGGAACAGTTTACCTTGTGCATCCTTCGGCAGCCAGGGAAAAGGATAGCAAACGTAATAATAATAATGTAATGTTTTGTTGTCCAACTTAATGGAAATTCATTTCGTTAAGGAAATATACAAGGAGAGACAAATACAAAAAAGAGTATTATTGTAAATAAAAACTTTTGTTTTCTTACATATTAGATACATTATCGCCGGAGGCATGCTGCATATCAATCCAACCGTTGCATAGTCTGACTCCAGACGCTCAACTAAGGTGGGAATAAGAACGCCAAACGATTTCTCTATTCCGGTATCAATGAAAAGAATAAAGAACTTGCTCAAAACAATCACATACCCCCAGGAATCGACGCGGGAATTTGCGGCGGCCATTTTGCACTAAGATCAGCAGCATTCATGAGTATGGTGGGTGTGCATACGTATAATATGTAAGCCTACAATTATTCATTCATGGAGCTATTGATAGCTCTATATATTCATTTTGCGCCTTTGTTCACTCAACTATTCAAATAAGGTAGCATCTCTTTTCATTCTAGTCACAAACCATAAACCGTCAGCTACAAACGGAACGATTCTAATATTGGGCCTATATTGCTTTTTTGGCGCTATATCGTATGATTATTATCCTGATTATGGACCATGTTGTTCGCCTGAATGATCAACTTCAAAGGTTGTTGAGGCTTACAAGGGGGATTATTTCGAGCCTACATTGCCGAAGTTGATATATAACAATACTACCATGGCAATAATCATTCAGGAGCTTTTACATGTTTTATAATAATAATAATGATATAGGGTATTTTTATTGCGCACATATCCACCTTGTTAGGTGCTCAAGGCGCTCCTATATTACCCAGCTAAGGTAGGCGTTCATTGCACTCCTACCGGTACCCATTTTCCTCAACTGGGTTGAGTGCAGCACACTGTGGATCAGTTTCTTGTTGAAGGAAATTACGCCATGGCTGGGATTCGAACCCACTACCCTCTGTTTCAAAGTCCGAAGACTAATCCACTGGGCCACAACGCTCCACTATCAGGCTTTGAGAAAGTAGTGGAATTAGTAATCCTCGGGTGGACTGGCAAAACTACTCGGGAAAAGTCCCGGGGGGGGGGCACTTCCATTCACGAGTGGATACCATGCGCGACCATGGGGTCTCGAAACGCACCCTAAACACGTAATTTCCATATTCTGAAAATGCACCCCTTAACAAGTATTGGCGTGTGAAACCCTACCCTTAACAAGTATTGGAAACAAAACGATACTCGTGGCAAATATTCCCCGAAATGAACCCCTAAACAAGTACAGGAATGTTTTATTGTACGGGTCCTTCGGTCGTCGGCTTTACCTTATTTGGTTTAATACGACCCCACCTTCTACACCTCGCGCAAATCGGACTCTTAACACGAAGTGTTGGCCCGAGTGTTGGGGTAAAAAGGACATCCTTTATAAAACATTTTAATTTTGTTTTATCATCCCCGCGAATTCGACCCTAAACACGTAATTTTCCTAGCGAAATAGATACCTTTTTTCATTATTTTTGTGTTTTTGACACCCTTATCACGTTACGTACGTAACGTGCCCTATCGTGAAAAGGACATCCTTTTTACGTGTTTTTTGGTCGCGCATGGTATCCACTCGTCAATGTAAGTGCCCCCCCCCCCCGGGGGGAAAGTAGTGATTGCTAGACCAACCTCGGAAGAGGAGGGGGGTAGGGACGAATGTAGGCCGAGGCGGCATAATTCGCAAAACATTAGCAACTAAAGACATTTTACAGGTAAAGTTTTCTGCAATAAAAACAGGAGGGGGGGTTAGAGACGGATGGGGTAGAAAGGGGGAAGGGTATGGTGGGCTCCCGGGGGGCCACTTCCATTCACGAGTGGATACCATGCGCGACCATGGGGTCTCGAAAAATCACCCTAAACACGTAATTTCCATATTCTCAAAATGCACCCCTTAACAAGTATTGGCGTGCGAAACCCTACCCTTAACAAGTATTTGAAACAAAACGATACTCTTGGCAAATATTCCCTGAAATGAACCCCTAAACAATTACAGGAATGTTTTATTGTTACGGGTTCTTCGGTCGACTGCTTTACCTTATTTGGTTTAGTACGACCCCACCTTCTACACCTCGCGCAAATCGGACTCTAAACACGAAGTGTTGGGGCAAAAAGGACATCCTTTAACTTTTTAATTTTGTTTTATCATCCCCACAAATTCTACCCTAATCACGTAATTTTCCTAGCAAAATAGATACCCTTTTTTCATTATTTTTGTGTTTTTGACACCCTTATCACGTTACGTACGTAACGTGCCCTATCGTGAAAAAGACATCCTTTTTACGTGTTTTTTTTTGGGTCGCGCATGGTATCCACTCGTCAATGTAAGTGGCCCCCGGGGGTGGGCTACGCTACAATAAGTTTCAAGATTATTTTATTGATCCAATATTTAAACTATATTTTCCCATACAATTAGTGGGAATAATTCCCACTAAGCTTACGAAGGAAACGCCCGATATATTTGTTTTATATCCTACTTTAGAATTTAGAACCAAAATCTATGCGCTAGGCTGGGCTTGCAGATCGAGTCCGGTTACTTGCGTTGAATGACCCGTTTTCCCCCAAGCGGAACGCTTGCCCGGGTCGGAGAGACAGCATACACTGACTGGTGCGCTCGAGAGTTTAGCTGAATATCCAATTTTCTGAAATAATGACAGGAGAAAATTGGGAGAGCGAAAAATATATCGAGGTCTGCCGTCACGCAACATCATAGTTAAAATGTATTTGGTCACATGGTGCTATTTGAACCAATCAATACAAAGGGTTTAGTTGCAAAGGGGATTAGGTCCACTTTGGACCATTCCGAGAAAAACAAATGTTTTTCATTCTCACTTATTGCAATATTCTCATGAGAAAATGAATTGGCATGATGTACTACCCTATCATGTGAAATAAAATTGGGTATTGTTACGATACTGCAACAAATAACAAGTAAAATAATTTGAAATTTAGATTTGGTTTCCTCTTTTTTATTACAGGAAATATAACACTCAAAAACCAATAAAACATAAATATATGTGGTCTTACGTCTCTTGAGGTGACAGATGTGCAATATATCCGATTAATAATCCAAAGTAAAAGTCCAATTTGGCTGGCAAAAAGTAAAAGTTCACAATGACGGCGATGATAAAACCGATGTTGAAGCACGATGAATAACAAGAGTCACTGTAATGAGTTGAAATGTCCGTGAAGGCGATGCCGATGATGATTAACAATCAATTTCAGTAATCCATTGGTTGAAGAGTGTTCATTAAACCGGTTGATGATCTCAATGAGAACTGAGAATTCCTCTCTCAAAATAACTGCGAACGGTTCATTGATGTCGGCTAAATAATTCCACAGAAGATAATTATTCCAGGTGGAAATAAACTCTGCTCTGACATAAAGTCTGGCGTGAAACTCTTAGCTCTGATCTGATGGAGTGATCTTGTATGATATGAAGATGTCCTTAAAGAATCTGCCAGCTTTATATACTAATTACAACTATTCTAGAGACTTCTAGTATTCTCTACATTTAGAACATTCTCCTTCTTTCTGGAGCATTCTACATTTCTAAAACATTCTTGAATGACCTCAGTAAAATCAACAACAATGTCAATAAAATAGCTAAGCCAATTGTTCACTGGAATCCTATTGTAAAGTAATCTCTATCTAGAAATAACAATAATCCTTGGCCTTTAAATAGGCAGAGGTCTGCTTAACAAAAGCTTTTACAAACATGTTGTGGAATGTTCTTGATCATTCCAAAATATCCTTAAAGGGGAAATTACTAAATAAATGAATGTAATTGCTTTTACAATTCTTCTTATATATAACAGTATATTAAAAAAAAATCTACCTGCCCTCAATGTTTTGAGATTTAGAGACAGAAAACAAAAAAATATGGAAAATTTACCTAACCCCTTTTACAAATGAGTTCTTCGGAAGAGTTTTGTTGCAAAAGGGGTTAGGTCAACTCTAAGAAAATCCTTTTTGTTTTATTCTCCCATATTGCAATATTCATATGCGAAACTGAAAATTCATGATACCCTTCCATGAGAACATGCAATTGGGTATAAAAGAAATCCTGTCTCCATATCTTTATATTTTTTTCGAAAAAAAATCATTGTGGACCTAATCCTTTTGCAACTTAACTTAAGTTGACCTAACCCCTTTTGAAAAAGGGGTGATTTTTCTTTGCCATTTTAGTTCACTTTTTAATAGGAATTTCAATTTTTTGGGTATCATCTTATAGAGCTACTAAAAATCTATTGGCCTCCATTGAGACATAAAAATCAAAATAGATGAAAAATGGACCTAACCCCCTTTGCAAGTGAGCTCTTCATATACAAGATTTGATCTATGTAGGATATAATGTATGATTTTACATCCATATGAGAAATTTCAGTTTTCTCGTGACTTTCTTGTACGTGCCATATTTTGGGTGATACACTCAAGCCTTTGTCGCGATGGGCGCGATAGCACAGTTAATCAACATGGGGAACTTTTCATAAATATTTTGTCCGACAAGTTGCCAGATCTTACCGACACCGTCCCGTCATTCTAATCAGGTAGGAATCACAGTTGCTATGGTAATTGTCGGTTACAGCAGATTTATTGTCGGATAAAACTTTCGACAAGTCCGATCTTTTTTTCTTCCACGACGTCTTTAATCCCTGAATCATTGTGAACGGGGGTCAATAGAACACGAAAAATATTGTTACACATCGCCCTCACCGGTGAGGATGAAATTACAGCGAAGTCGGCTGAAAGAGTTGAATAAACTTTTGGCCAATGGGAGGGAAACTGCGGTCTACTTCATACATCGTGGTTATCAACGAAAAACTTATGAAACCATCCGCGTGTATTTTTACCATTATTCTTTTTAACTTATACTTGTTGGTTTATAGATTTCCATTTTGTATTGAACTCATGTCCTCATTTTCATCTGAATTGATGTGGTTTTGTATTTGCTAAAGAGATCAATAATTTTATTTCAATCATCCGAACCCCTGGAGTGTTCTTTTTTTCTTTTTTGGGGGGGTACCCTTTATCAATTTAGTCATGTTCTTTTTTAAGAATAATACCTTGTAAAAATAACACGTTATCGATAGTTAATTGTCTTTGACAGTATAAAGTTACGTTTTTTTCTTTATACTTTTACTTTGTTTCATTTGTGTTAATTTGCTATTTTTTCATTGCTATATTAAAAGAAAAGTGTTCTTTCATCAATGCAACTTTTGGGTGGTCACTTTTACCACAAAAACGCGAATTTTCTTTTCATTATTTTTCATTGGTAGTAGTGGTAGTAGTAGTAGTAGTAGTAGTAGTGGTGGTGGTGGTGGTGGTGGTAGCAGTAGTAGTAGTAGTAGTAGTAGTAGTGGTAGTAGTGGTAGTAGTGGTAGTAGTGGTGGTAGAAGTAGTAGTAGTAGTAGTAGTAGTAGTAGTAGTAGTAGTAGTAGTAGTGGTAGTAGTAGTAGTAGTAGTAGTAGTGGTAGTAGTGGTAGTAGTAGTAGTAGTAGTAGTAGTGGTGGTGGTGGTGGTGGTAGTAGTAGTAGTAGTAGTAGTAGTAGTAGTGGTAGAAGTGGTAGTAGTGGTAGTAGTGGTGGTAGAAGTAGTAGTAGTAGTAGTAGTAGTAGTAGTAGTAGTAGTAGTAGTAGTAGTAGTAGTAGTAGTAGTAGTAGTAGTGGTAGTAGTGGTAGTAGTGGTAGCAGAAGTAGCAGTAGTAGCATTAGTAGCAGTAGACTACTACTACTACTACTACTACTACTAGTAGTAGTAGTAGTAGTAGTAGTAGTAGTAGTAGTAGTAGTAGTAGTAGTAGTAGTAGTAGTAGTAGTAGTAGTAGTAGTAGTAGTAGTAGTAGTAGTAGTAGTAGACTAGTAGTAGTAGTAGTATAGTAGAAGTAGTAGTAGTAGTAGTAGTAGTAGTATAGTAGTAGTAGTAGTAGTAGTAGTAGTAGTAGTAGTAGTAGTAGTAGTAGTAGTAGTAGTAGTAGTAGTAGTAGTAGTAGTAGTAGTAGTAGTAGTAGTAGTAGTAGTAGTAGTACCGAATAGCTTACCTTACACCCCACCCCTACTTCGGCCCCTCCTCCCAACCCCCTCTCTATTCATCAACCTTTCCCCTCATCTTCTTTTATTAGACCTCCTTCTTCATTTCTTTTTCCCCTCAACCTTTTCTTCATCAAAATAGGTCTTATAATGTGATTAAATCCATTCATTTGTTGGTGTTGCAGTTTCCAACTGTAATATTTAGGACCCATACTCAACCCGGAGGCCTGCTCTGTCTATCTCCCACGCAATCTATCTCCACCATCCACTGACCCCCATCAGCCACACGGCATCCTTTTCCCCTCATCTCTCGCTCGCTCGCCCAGCGCTCGCTGGCGGTACTTTATTTTGCAATCACACGTGTTGTGAACGTTTTCAGGAGAACATCACTGGCGCGAACTGGAATAAAACCCCTGGTCTTTTCGGACTTTTTCTGCCCAACATGGGGGCTACAAAGTTATTGATTGGAGCTTTCCTACTTTTTGTGACCCTATGGATAGTTTCTGCACAAGAGGACGAATCATGCGATCCTGTTATGGTACAGGGCATCTCGAAAAGAAATGGAGATAATGGATACAGGATTCGGATCGATAGGTTACCCTCTGACTATGTTCCAGGCCAGGAGTATCGGGGTAAGACTTTTCCTGTATCCGTTGACTTGGTAGTAGTTTGTGATTGATCAGTGTTTAAAAAAAATGAGATGGAGTCGGGGATACACATGACCTAGGAGTTTAAAGGACAAGTCCACCCCAACAAAAAGTTGATTTGAATAAAAAGAGAAAAATCCAACAAGCAACAACACTGAAATTTTCATCAAAATCGGATAATAAAGTTATAACATTTGAAAGTTTTGCTTAACTTTACATATAAACAGTTTATATGCATATCCAGGCTGGTATGCAAATGAGGAGGCTATGACGTCATCATCTGTTTAGGGCTTTAGGCATTTATTTAATGTGATTTTTTTCATTTTAATATGATTCCGCTTTCTGAAGACTTAAACTTCATGGAATTTGTAAAAAAAAATGGAAACCAAGTACTAAAAGTTACAAGTACTTGTTTATACATGAAGTAAATATCAGTTCTAATTGGTTAAATCTGTTCTCCTAAAGGTTTAAGTACACTATTAGGCCTATAAACTGATCTAAAATAGATCTCGGTATACAGTCACTGCAATACATGTCAAAATGTTTGATTTTAGTACTCAAACTCAAAACAAATCTATATTTCATTCATTTGTAGTTTTGATGTAATATTGTGAATATGGTATCCAGGGGCGGATCCAGCCTTCGCCAATAGGGGGGCCCGGAATTTTTTTTCAGCCATATTTTCCCCGATCGGCCACTCGAATATGATATTTGCCGGGATTTTTGGTTTCTTTAAAGGGGTAGTCCTATTAGTCACTTCTTAGCTTTATTCTTATGAATAAACATAAATATATAATACCATAATCATTATTTATATAATGCGAGCGCGAAGCGCGAGCTATTTTTGGGGGGGAATCTGAAAAACCTGAAAAAAGATGTGTATGCAAGTGAATAATTATTACGAACGTGAAGCGCGAGCAGAAATAAACTGATGGAAAAGGTACTGTTAAGGACTTGCTTGCAGTTAGCCATGAAGACGTTACATATTTTTAAAAATCAAATAATGCGAGCGCGAAGCGCGAGCTGAATTTTTTTGACATTTTTACCTAAGGAATGGAAATTCTAAGCACTTTTTTTAACTTAACAGAATAGGTATATAACTAAACGATTGGTGCGAGCGCGAAGCGTGAGCAAAAAAATTTCGTGATTTAGACCTATTGAACGAGACACTCTATTAAAGTTTTGTAAATCATGAAAAGGATGAGGAAGTGGGGATCTTCCTTAAAATGCGAGCGCAGAGCGCGAGCAGAAATTTTTTATATACGTTTTGAGCTGATCGAAAACGTATTTGTTATGGACTGCTTGAACTTAGCCATGAAGACGTTACATATTTCAACATTCAAATATTGCGAGCGCGAAGCGCGAGCTGAAAATTTTTGACATTTCTACCTGAATAATGGAATTTTTAAGCACTTTTTGTAATCGTGGAAAGGATAAGACAAAAACTGAACATTATTGGTGCGAGCAGAAAACTTCTGGACACTCTATTCATGTTTTGTAAATCATGAAAAGGTTAAGCTATTGGAAATTTTCATACATTAATAATGCGAGCACAAAGCGCGAGCAGACAATTTTTTTATATTGTTATCTAAAACTGGATAATTATTTAAATGGAGAACAAGCTGCGTATCTGAATAAACGTGTGTTTGAGATATCGACCTAGAATTTGGGTACTCTAAATACCTTTTTTTACCATGAAAACCAATAAAGCGAGCGCAAAGCGCGAGCTAAAAATATATGATATTCAGATCTGAAAAGGGGTCACTTTAAGCTCTGTATTACAAGCACTTTGTGGAAAAATTGTGAGGTGAAAAAGGATAACAGTTAAAACAGCTGATATTTTCAATTATTGTTACTTTGAGTTTTGACATAGGACCGGGATATTCTATAAGGACATTATGTCATCATAAGAAAATGATGACTATCTTCCCATTTCTCTTCCTAAGCATGAGAGCGCAAAATCTATTAATATTATGGCCTGAAAACTGGACATTTAAAGCACTTTTGTAATTATGCATAAGATGCATGAGTTTAAAATCTATCAATGCGAGCGCAAATCGCGAGCAGAAATTTATGATTGTCATCAAATGGTGATTTTAAGTAATTTGTTTTAGAATTAATATTGAGATATACATAACTCACTAATCAAAATGCAAGCGTGCAGCGCTAGCTGATGCGTTTTGACAATCTGACCTAAATAAGGATATTTTGAGAACTTCATGGAATACAGGAAAATAATAGGTAACTGACAAATCAAAATTTGTGAGCGCGCAGTGCAAGCAGAAATTGGTAATATTCAGACCATAAAACAGAAATTTTTACACTTTAGAAAAATCAATTTGTAAATATAACAAAATAATGAAAGTTCAATTTTCCAACTGAAATATGTTATGTATTGACTTCAGAATTTATTTTAAGGTACATATTGAGCAAGATATCACCTAAAAGGCAATGCGAGCGCAAAGCGCGAGTGAAAATTTTATATCCCGACATGAAAGATTAAAAAAAATTAATTTCCAAGTCTTCCCCTTATCTTATTTTATTCACTCATCTTCCACCTCTTATGCTTGCCTTCCTTTTTTTCTCCTCTCTTTTCCCTTTTTCTTTTTTCCTTTCTTTCCCCCTTTTTTTTTTGCTCCGCCAATAGGGGGGCCCGGGCCCCTCGGGCCCCCCCTGGATCCGCCTGTGGGTATCTTGTTTCTGTGTCTGGGGTTCACTGGGTTTTTTTTGGGGGAGGGTGTTAGAAATTTATAGAATAGAGAGTAAGGTACGAAGCAGCCTTACAGGCCCGGGGGGGGCACTCAGTATATAATGCATAGTGGGTATGTGCCGCGGAGGGGACCCCCATTTTCACACTCAAATTTCCGTTCCAAGGCATAGCATTTTTGTCTTATTGAGAAAAAGAACAGAGAAAGCCGCTCCAAGGCATAGCATTTTCTTCTTATCGTGAAAAGCGAAGAAAGAAATCCGCTCCAAAGCTTCGCATATTTTCCGTTACGCCGTTCCGGTCGCATTGATCTGCTACAATGAGCCGAAATTTTGGTGAAAAGCGGCCGCTGAGCGAGGTCCGACCATTGCCTCTGTGCTAGCGCACCCGGCGCCCGTGCCGCCGGGCTAGCTGTATGCACGTATGCCCGTTCCATGGGGATGCATATGCGCACTCACATGCAGGCGACTCGTTCCAAGGACCCCCGTTTTCACAAACATTTGTAGTTCGAAGCCCGTTCCGAGGACCCTCCTTTTTACAATTAGCCCGCTCCGAGGCCCCCGTTTTTTGTCTCGCCCGCGGCACACCCCCACCACTTTTTTGGTCGAGTGCCCCCCCCGGGCTTACAGGCACATGCTATTCCACAATTTCCCTTCCTTCCCCACCCAACTCTTTTCTCTTACTTACCCCCCCCCCCCACTTCCTCCATCTTTTCCTTCTCCCTCTCTCTCTCCCTCACTTTTTGCCATCCACTGCAATTTGTAGCCAAACGATTAGATTCAATCTAACAACTGATTGGAAAAAAAAGATTACTATATGGAGCTAAAGGAAAATTGCAATTTTATTGAAATTGAGATGTCAAGTTTGAAAGGTCATCAACCTCTAACATGCATTATGTCCTTTTATATATACAAACAACAAAAAAATAAATAAACAATAGGATTTGTGTGCATTACTGAGGATTAACTTGATGATACAGTTTGTTTGGTTTTACCCCCATAATTCAATGGTAACATGAGGCTTTAATACATGCTGGAAATGGGGTTGAAGTGCTGTATGAATTTGTACAAAAGGTACAGGTAGCTGTTTTCATACCCGCCCAAGCTCAGAAAATACCTGGTATTTCGCGATGTGAAAGAAATTGTTTTGAGGCCAATTCATGTGAACTGAATGTTCATGCAGATGCTCACAAAGTCATGTTGTAGGCCTATGTAGGCCCATAATATGCCCTTGAAGTTCTTGTAATCTATGGCTGCCTACTTATATGTTTTTTAGCTTTGAAATCACCCTTTTTGGGGAGGGGGAAGGGGAATATGAAGTTCCATTTTTCAGTTTCAGTTTGATTTATTTTTTTCATATCTCACAAAATAACAAATACAATGTTCATCAAAAGACAGTAAATTAATAATGAAAAAAATAATGTAATACATCACCATTATTTATAATAAATAAGACAAAGGTTATACAATTGAACAATCAGATTGGAGACATATATATTGGAGATGAGGGTATGAAGGGCAAACTGTTAAAAAGCAGAGCTCTTGTAATTTAAAGTTTCCCTATTAATAAAATTATAAGTAATTGTCAACTTGTTTTAATATCAATATGTTACAAGAAAAGAAAGAGAAAACAAATATTGGCAATTATTATGAAATTTTTCTCTTTCATTTTGTATAAATAGTACCAATACTTTTATTATGTTTTCAGGCAAAAAAATATATATTTTAGGGGGCTGCTTATCACAATTTACTGTCTAAATGTGCAACATGGGATAAGCTTTAACATTGCAATTAATGGGGATTTTAAATTCTAGGGCTTCTTTTTTGTTTCCATGGCCATTTTGAACATTTCGGGGGGGGGAGAGCAAAATTGCCCCCTGCCCCTGTGTAATTTTTCCTTGTATGTTATGTATAAACAGTGCCTTGAACCTTTGTTAAAAGCGCTACAAAAATATTATTAATATTATTATTAGTAATTATTATTGTTGTTGTTGTTATCATCGTTATCATCAACATTGTTTTGCCGTTGTTATTGTTATTATAATTGTTAAAGTTAAACATATAGGCCGTATTGTGAATACATTTCCTTTTGGAATCTGTCTTTTTCAACCCATGACCATGTTAACGGGGAATGAAACCCTTTGGAATAAGTAGGCTTGTGTCGAAACAGAAAAATCAAAGAATAAGAACAAAGAAAGTTTGAGAAAAATCGGAAGAATGAGAAAGTTATGAGCATTTAAATATTGCAATCACTAATGCTATGGAGATCCTCCCATTGGTAATGCTTTAAAGGGGAAGTTCACCCTGAAGAAAACTTTGTTGTAAAAATAGCAGAAAAAATAGTAAAAAATAATGGTGAAGGTTTGAGGAAAATCTGTTAAAGAGTAAAAAAGTTATTAGAGTTCAAAATTTGGGATTTGTGACGTCATAAACGAGCAGCTGCCCCATGTGTTGGGCAATTCCACAGGCTGGTGGACATGAGCTTAAAAATTCAAATTCAATATTTTCTTGAATTTTTTAATACTTTAAGTCCTTCATACATGATAGTTTCAGGAACAAGAAATAAAGTTTATTTTCATATGTATACTTTGGAAAAAAATGGTCAAAAGTTGGGTCTTCCATTGTGTACCAAAATACAAGAAAAATAGTGAAAAATGAAATATGCCTTATTACCATTTTGTTGTTGCAACAACATACCACTTTATATATTTCTGAAGTTTAGAAGAGTCAAATCACTTAAAGTACACAACCGCTTTTCAAGTAAATTTGTAGTACTCATTCAAATATAAATATTGCAACCTGTTCAGGTGATGTAACGTGAGTAACCGAAAAAACTGACTTTGTTTTCTGAGAGAAAAATTCTTCACATTTAATTGGTGGGATTTTAAATTCTCTTCCTTCAAACAATCTTTGACACAGTGATGACTATCAAAATCATTAAAAAGTACAATTTTTTTATAAAATTGATGAAGAAAAACTGTAACGTGAGTAACTTTGTAAGTGAGTAACCATCACGTAATGTGAGTAACCAGTAAAAATTATTCAGTTCGGTAACATTTTCTGTGGGATGTCAAGTTTTAAGTCTCATGGTTAGTTGTGAAGTTATTTTTGATTAATTAAAAGCAAAATGAGGGTACATCTCTTTGATGCGACTCTTTGTTTATCAAAATATCAGTGGTCATACAATCACACAAAAAAATTGAATATTAGTAGAAGTATTCACAATGCGAGAGTGCATTAGTCAGACTTGGTTTTGATTACCCAAACTTTAAAGAGTGTTTGAACAACACATTGAATGCCCTTACCTGTAACCCTATCTAGGCTGGGGTATTTTGGGAGTTGATATGGCCCGGAGGGTGGGGGAAGGGGGGGGGGGCTCCCAGGCCCCCCTTGAGATCTCGGCCATTGGCCGCACGATCACGCCGAAAATTTGCATGCAGGTTGTCATGGACATAATCTACAATACTATACAGTAATTTATTTCATGCAAATTGGTATTAATTATTATGCTAATTTATGCATAATTAGTAAGCGAAATCATACTTTTCCCTCCTACTCCCTAATAAAGCTCCAATTGTTCCAATTTTTGGTATAAAATCTCTTTTAGATGTTCCTAGCAATGAATTTTACACACATTATTGAATTTTTAATGACATGTGTGTTGTTAACCATACATGGACAAAATGTAACATGAGTAACCGTAACGTGAGTAACCATATTATCTGCACCCCAAGTAAAAACCATGTGTTCTTTATTTTTTTAATTATATACAAAGTTTGTCTCCCTAATATACTTCTTTGAAATGGATATAATCAACTTTCATAAAAGCCTTGTATGAGGAGACTTTTCACTTATGTTGACTTTTCATTTTATGCATGTCCAAATCATGTAACGTGAGTAACCGACACATTCCAAAGATTTGCCAGGAGCATAATAGAATTTCCCAAGTTTTGTTTGTATACGAAGGATAGTCAGACTGTGTACTTTGTTGTGATAAGGAGATGTTTAGTTCCTATCAATAATAATGGAGTTACAGCTCCAGGTACGAGTCAAGGTGTCTCCAAATGTAACGTGAGTAACCGTGGAATAGCCCTGTTATGTAATATAAAATGTATGAATTTCAAATTTTGTATGGTTCCTGATGACTTAATTTTGTTTTCTTTTCATGATCGAATGTGAAATGATTTGTCTATTGATATACAAAAGTTACAGTGAAAACCATTTTCAATTTTCTGAGGAAATGACATTTCATTGATTTTTTACCATTCGCTATGTAGGAATGCTGCTCGCATATGACGTCACAAATCAAATAATTGAAATTCTAATAACTTTTTAATTATTTGATGAATTTTTCTCAAACCTTCGGCAATATTTTTTATTATTTTTTCTGCTATTTTGCGATAAACTTTTTGTCAGGGTGAACTTCCCCTTTAAGGATGTGGGATGTCACATGTGAACAACTTTCCCTTTGATGGACCCGCAAAATGTCTCTTTCTGCTTTTCCTTGTGGTGATACAAACTCTTTATCAATGGGTTATTCTTTAAGAATCTGTATTACGTGCCCTCCAATAGAAAGAACACATGATCTACTGATAGATGTGATAAAAGAGGCAATTTAAGTGAAATATATACTAAAATAATGGGGAGAGTTGTTCACAAGTGACATCACACATCTTTGTCGCATTGCCAATGTTAGGACCTCCATAGCATTATAACTTTTTCATTATTTGTCCGATTTTTCTCAAACTTTTGTTGGTCTGTTTCTTTGATTTTTCTGTTTTCACACAAGCTATTTTGTTCCAAATGTTTCATTTAGCTTTAACCCAAGGTCTAGATGAATAGTACAAAGTCTATTGGGGAAATAGACTTCTACAGATGAGGTACAGTGTTTTTAGAATGGACCTACTAGGTCCATGGTTTTAGGAAGTCGCAGAGACAAACTTCCTGAGTGATTTTATAGCCGAAGTCAAAACTGCTATAAGCTCAAACAAAAGGAAAATCCAGTTCTTATTTGAATGGGAGCTTTGATTAATGACATGTGGAAGTGATAAGAAATCAAGATTATTTTTTAATTAGTGTACACAAGAATTATCTTATCTGTATTAGCCAAGGATGTAGCCAACATGGATGATGTACAAATTTTGTGATTGCTAGGTACAAGCGTGTATGATGTAGGCCTAGGTGTTAGTTGGCCTAAAATGATTTTAACTATATGCCTTTTGCCTAGATACAACTTGAATTTTTTCCCTTTCTTCTCTTTTTTATAGTATAATGATTTATCTTGGCAAATATTAGATGTATTTAAACTTCTCCATTGTAGGGGTAAGAGGCTGACTCAAGAGTCAGAAGCCATCATAAACAGAATCTTTTACTCAATTTTAAGAAAGTAGTGTAGTACGTAGTGGCAAAAATTATGAAATCAAAAACAAACAAATACATGCATGTTTTCATCACAATGATAGTTGTTTTGGTAAAAAAAAAATCTCTGTTATTCGGCTAGTTCAAGGGTATCATTCTCCTTAGTAAAATCTGTCCCCACCTCACTTCATAAATTTGATAATCTTTCTATGAAACAGAGAAATCATATTTTTTCAGGTAGTTTTAGTATGCTCTTCTAGTAATTCTTTTTAACAAATGCCTTTTAAACACTTATCAGATTTGTGTGTACATACATGTACACCATGATAGTTTCCTTCTTAAATTAATCATGACTGATAATAAGTTATTATTATTAGGTAAGAAATATATCAGAACCTCAAATATTCTACACTATCACTTAACAGACACTTATTATCATTTTTTTCCTGTTGTATATCTTTTATATTTTAGATCACATCTGTCATGCAATATATTTTATGATGCAATTTTTTATTTAAACCTATACAGTGAATTCAAAATTGGAAAATAAATAATCACTTGAAAGTCTGAACACAACAAAAAGTATTAAGCTGGGCTTTAAAAAATAAACTAGTGTACATGTGTGACGCATTACATTGCAGATTCTGTGTGTACATATCAACCTATATACAGTGAATTCAAATTTGGAAAATGAACAATCTCTGGAAAGCCTGAACACAACAAAAAGCAGAAAGGTGGGTTTTTAAAATTAAACTAGTATATGTGTGTACACATTGTATACATTGTGTGTACATGTGTATTATCGTAATAAAATAATACTGATGATAAAGCTTTGATTGCCAATAAAGTATAAAACCTTTAATAATGAAAACTTTATTTTGCATTCAAAGCATTATCATCATCATTACCTTACTGAAGCCAAGAAGTGAAACTATAAAAATAGATATTTTTATTGGGTTCCTTTTTTAGATCATTCTAGTGTGATGTTCACTCTGCTTTGGGGGGGGTTGTTAGTTAGTTATTTATGAAAGTTTTATCAACTGAAAGACAACACCTGATTTTGACATTTGATATGACAGGCTCGACTGAAATCGGAGATGGGGGAAACCATGTCGTGGGTAATATGGGACAAATATTCTGAGATTCGATGACAGTATTGGCGTATTCGTATGCAGAGGCACATACCCCAACGATACGAAGCCTGAGGGCTGACACTGACGGGGTCACAGTCCCCATTTCATGAAGCAAAAAGTTATTGGTTTTTTCCCTGACTTGTTGTTATAAGCTACTGAAATCCTTGCATCTGATTGGCTCATGGGGAATTCTTCAGTGAAGATCATTGACAAGATGCCAGTTGTGAAGCACTCCTCGGATTATTAAAAGTGAAGAGGAAAAATTAAAATCTGGCACAACTTGGAAGGTGCGTCCGTTCGAATGTCTGAAGTGCGTGACTTTCACTGATTTTTAGTCTTACTCTTGGTAGGGTGAACCAGGTGAAGTAGGCCTTCGCTCTCGATTTCAAGGATTTAAAAAAAATTCAAGAACAGCCAATGAGTAGGGACTCCCTGAACATTAGGTTTACACTTAAGTTTAATTCAAATCTTGAAGATTCAAAAGCTCTCCTCAGGATTAAATATGAATCTAGCAAAATATGATTTTGTTTTTTTAATCCTGGACAAAGTTTGATATTTTTAGTAAAAAACATCCTGTCATTGACAGGATACGCAACTGTCTGGTAGACCCATCGGATATAGACTGCAAGCACAGACTCATGTTTGACACTTTAACCAATAAATACCAATTATAACATGTCTAGAGTAAAGACTACATGAAGATGCCAAACTTTCTGTCTGAGTCAGCTAAGAGCCAGCCACAGTACATAGTGAATCTAGTCTCGCTACTTCAGACTCTGCATTTATGCGCCATGCGAATTGCAAAACCCAAGGGTCTGTGCGTGCAGACTATTTCGGATATCGGAGAGGGTGGGGATTTCATCAACATATTTTGTCTGACAAGCAGTTAGATCTAGTAATTAGGCCTGCATCCGATGACAACTTATCCTTGTTTTTTATTTACTGATCGCACTGACCTCTGACTGTTGAGCTTTACACCCTAAATTTCATGGATTCAAAATAATTCCAGATGTCTACATGGCAGTGAAAATAGCCAAACATTGGGTTTTTTATACATCAGATTTTTAATACTTTGATAAAAGATATCAATCTAAAGCTTAAAGACTTACATTAATCAAAATTGAAAATTTTGAATAAGTCTTTGGAACTCCAACTGAAAATATTCCAGTATGAGTCAATCTGGATTTATTTTCAAATCCCTAAAATTCATAGAGAATAATTACTTGCCAGACGATTTAAAACTTCTCATTGCTGGCGTGAATTTGTATCAAGAAGCTTGAATTACTTGCTGATTGGAAATTCATGGGTAAAGCTCTTTCTAGCATTGCTGTGCAAGTAGCAGATGCGCAGGTAAATTGCCGATATGTCTCTTGTCAACTCGTCCACACATCACATGGTTTACTGTCATTTAGCCTAATGCCATTCCATCCATCAAAATTTTGTCTTACAGCCATTCAGTCCAATATTTGTTCACGTAATCACTTTGTCTAATCACCAGTTCATCTTGTGACCAGCTGGTCTAATACCCATTTTCTTTTGATTGATTTCGCCAATTAACACTTAGTTTTAGTCTAATTTGATCAAATAATATATTGTATGGACTAAATGGCTATTGGACCAACTGGTTATTAGACGAAATGGAAATTAGAACCTGTGGATAGTGGACGAACTGATGGTAAACCAAATGATAGAAGACAAGTTCAATTGGAAGAACTGCATGGCATTAGATTAGACCAAATGGAAATCAACCGATGCACAAATACACCTATAATTGTATCTCTTGGGAGAATTCATGGACAATAAATCATTAGACATCATCTCTGACGAACTTGCATTAGATTAGACCACATGGAAATCAACAGATCTAGACAAATACACTTGTACATTTTTTCTCTCGGGAGAATTCATGGACAATAAATCATTAGACATCATCTCATGCAGGCTCATAAGATCATAAACTGTTGCTGTAAACCAGCAATAAAAGCATTTTCTCTGAATGATTTACGACTGATCAGGATGTCTTGTTATTGGAGGATTTCTAACAACATGGGATTTATCCTATTTCCATAGTAACAGCCAGCTCTCTATGAATATGATTTATGAGCTGAGAGGAACAGTACTTAGTTTTGAATTTATAAAGGAAGAATTTAGTATGTGTGATTACACAATCTGTTTGTCCACAAGATAACTGCATGTACTGAAAACTGAGTCCTCTAGAACTTAATAGAAGGCATCTTTGTAATAAATCAAGACTTCTTTGCCATTATTATAATTTACAAATTGTCTGTATATAAAGGCATGAGTTTGGATATTTTTATCATCTCCATCGTCGTGATCATCATTATTTTTGAGACCTTCTTACCGAGATCCTCCCACTCTTCTTCCACCTCCTTCTCCTCTCCCTCCACCTCTTCCTCCTCCTTCTTTCTTCGACTCCTCCACCTCTTCCTCCTCTCTTCGTTCTCCCTCATCCTCGTACTCTTCTTCCTCTTCTCTTCCTCCTTTTCTTAATGAAGTGAAAGTGAGCAGTGTATTTTAGCATCACATGTTCTACCAGTACGCTCTAAATTTCAAGGATTTGAAATCATATCGAATCAGATGCGAAGAGCAAAGAAGCAAGCGAAAAAAAAATTACTCTCGTAATACAAAAATCAAATTTTTGGGATAGATTTTAACATATCGTCTAGAAAGGATATTATATTCCACCATTTTCCCTTTCCTTTTTTTTTTCTTGGTCGAGAAACTTGCCCCCCCCCCCCCTCTGTATGCCTGTGATACTTGCATTTAGTCGGTCTTGCAGAGTTACTGTTTCATAATAACACCATAGAGCTATTAACAGAAGGAGATCTGACTCTCTCAAACGCTTTGCCCCATGCGTGGCACCGCTAATCCCCTCTCAGCAGGGTCCCTCACGGCGCATTACAGAGGCCGCTCGTAAATCAGATAAGGAAAGTTGATCGACGCGATCAACAGCTCGGGTTTGCGCTTGCGCAGTAGTGTTTTCACCCATAATGCATTTCACATCGGCTTCACGAATTTTATGCAAACATGGCGGCTCACGATTTCGAACGTCGTGATTTCGAAGACGAAAATCTGGTTTTGGAACCAGCTGAATGCAGGCCTGACCAGATTTCACAAAAAGAAATACGGGACAATCGACAAAGTACGCTGCATGAGCGGATCGACCGAGCCAGGTCTTAAAAAAGATCAACAAAGGAGGCTACACGGTGTTCGACTTGGGGAAAAATGTACAGAATTGGAAGGTGGGCGGGGGGGGGGTGAACGAAAGAATGAAGGAGGGAATGAAAAGGCGTAAGAAAAGAGTTGAATTGAGAACGGATACAAAGAAAAAAATGAAGGGGAAAATGAAGGAAAAAATAAAGAAAAAAAGGAATGTTAGAATAAAATGATGAAAGATAGAATAAAAGAAAAAAATGTTTCCGTCATTATTTGAAATGAATTTAGAAAGAAAAAGAAAAGAAGGAAGGGAAGATGTGTGAAAGAAAACATAAGGGAGAGAAATAAAAGAAGCACGAAAAAGGATGAGGAAAGAAAGAACGAATAAAAGAAAAAATGCTTCCTTTATTCTTTGAAAGAAAGAAAGACGGGACAATCAACAAAAAAGATCAAAAAAGATACACAATGTTAGACATGTGAAAAATATAAAGAATTGCTAGAAAGAAAAAAAGGGAGGGTAAATGAAGGAGAGAAAGAAAAGACAAAAGAAAAGGAAAGGAAAAATGAACTGAAGGGGAAAATGAAAAGAAAAACATTAAAGAAAATTAAAATAAAAGAAGGATGAAAGAAAGAATAAAAGAGAGAAAAAAGGTTTCCGTCATTCTTTGAATATAGAAAGACAAAAAAAGAAAGGAAGGGAAGATGAATAGATGTGTGAAAGACAAAATAAAGAAGAGAAAGGAAAAAAGAAAGTGAGAAAAAGGGGAGGAAAGAAAGAATGAAGGAAAGAAATATTTTCCTTCATTCTTTGGAAGAAAGAAACAAACAAAGAAAGAAGAAAATAGGAAGGGAGGAAGGAAGGGAAAGAAATAATAAGGGAAAAGAATTGGAGGGAAAAATAAAATAAAGAATGAAAGAAAGGAGAAAAGAGAGGGAGGAAAGAATGAAGAGATGAGAGAATGACAAAAAGAGAAAATAATGGAAGGAGAGAACGAAAAAGGGGAGAGGAAGTGAGAAGGAAGCAAAGAAAAGTTTAAGAAAAGAAAGAATGAATGAATTCAGGAAATAAGGAATGGAAATTTGATAAAGAAAAGTAACAGAAAGAAGGAAAGAAAGACAAATGAACAGAGAGAGAAAGGTTCAGGAAAAAAAGATCGGAAATAAAGATAGATGGAACAAAAAAGGGCAAGCAGGAAGGATATAAGGATGAACAAAGAATGATACAAAAGAAAAAGGAAAAAAGTTCAAACTTCAAGCAAACAAAAAAATCAAGTCATCTAACAAAAATCATAATGAAGTTTGGTGTTTTTTGATATGTTTTCAGAATTTTGAAAAACTAACATTATTTAGAAATGAGTAAAATTTTAAAGTGAAACATTGTCAAACATAAAAATTAGATGAAACAGCGGCATCATACACAACAAGACTCAAAACGAAAGCTGAAACAACAAGATCTAGTTATGAAAACTAAATAATTGTTCCACCGATTACATCTCCAAATTAATTTCATTGTTATCTCTGCTTCGTCATCTGTTGGTTATTTGATGAAAAAAAATCACCACTTTTAAATGCAATAACTACATTTTGTTCAATATTCTTAAATACGGGACAAAAAGGCGTCCCGGGAAGGGTTTGTCGGGACGCCGGGACAAAGGAGCAAAATACGGGACAATCCCGGGAAATACGGGACGTCTGGTCACCCTGGAAGGGAGGGAGGGAAATAAAGAAAAAAGGACACAAATTAGAAGGAAAAATAGAATAAAGAATGAAAGAAAGGATGAAAGAGAGGGAGGAAAAAATTAAGGAGAGAATTTAAAAAGAGAAAATAATGGAAGGATCGAGAAAAAATGAAAAGAAAAGGGAGAGGAAGCAAAGAAAAGTGGAAAGAAAAAATGAAGGAAAAAAAGGAAATTTAAAATAGGACGGAGAGTAAGACAAACAAGGAAAGAAAGAAAAATGAACAGAGAGAGAAGATCAGGAAAGAAAGATAGGATGGAATAAAAAAAGGGGCAAAGAGGAAGGATAGAATGATTCCAGAAAAAGGATATGAAAGAAAGAAAAAAAGTACAATCTTAAACAAAAAATCTCCTAATCTAACAAAAATCATAATGATATTCAATGTTTCTTAATATATCTAGAACAGAAAGAGAATGTTTTAGAAATGAGGGGGGGGGGGGGCGGTCAGGCGTCCGGACACTTTATTTTTTGGAAGCCTTTTTTTTCTTTAGATTAAACTAAAGATATGAATTCAATAGTTGTAATCATCTTTTATTTTGTTCTCTAAAATCATTTTAAATCATGATTATTTTTGGTCCTAAAAATTGTAAAACTTCGCTTGTAATTTTTTTTCCAAATGACTTTGTAACTTAAAATGAATCGTCCTGACATAGAAATGGGTATACTTCTTTGTGGTCCCAAACATGTTGTTTTTAATTTCTTTATTATGTAGAATAACAATTTTTATACTTTGTTCTCCTTTTTACTGGTTTGTAAATTAAATCTGTTCGCTCCGCGGCCCCTGCTATTTTCCAAAAACGATACAGAGACAAGAGCTGAGCGAGCACGGCTCCCGTCATTCATTACACTCACTTTCAACTTACACAAATAGGAATGCGTGGGGCACCGGAGGGTACTCCACGATGCGACAATCGCCAGAGAAATGCCGCAGATTCGTCGTTATATTATCGATTCTATTGTACTCTAACAAATGATCTTGGCATGAAAATTTAGCTCAAAATATGCTCTTTCATCTTATTATAATTTCTAAAACAGGTACGGATAGGAAAAGATTTAACCATGGAAGAAAAACAGACATACTTAAAATGACCAATCTCCAACTTCCTCCGTTTGTAATTTTGTTGAGTCAATTCAGATTGCACCGTATTTGGTATGTATGCATAGGGGATCATCTCAGAAGTTCAACCATACATAAAAGACGTACATCAGGAATCCGTACGAAGAGATATGGATGTTAGAAGAACAGCAAGTCGTGTTTCAATTTTGAAAAAAACACTGAGCTAGAGGGAAGTTATGTGGGAGAACGTTGTTTACGGCGGTGCCTCGCAGGGTCCTTCAAAAAATCTCTGACCTCAGATTTTACGAGGGGGCTTATCGCGTTATGTAAGCGTGCTCTAACTTTGGCCTGGCGGCTCGCCGATTGATGTTAGATATCATTCCTTCGCCCGAAGGAAGCAATAACAAAGGATTACCAGAGGAATTGGAAGATGGTTCTCCTTCTCTAATAGCTCTATGGTAACACAATGGATGGATTGTCCTGTCATATCAAAATGACCTCCTGACCGAAGAAGAGAGATGGGATTTACACATGCCGCCCTGATAATTCATTCAGAAAATTGTCAGATCTACAAATGGAGTAGAATGTCGTCCTGACCTTGAGTCCACTTTTTCATGAACTAGTGTGTCCATGCTGCAACATGTAGGCCTACCCAGCCAGGTCATATGGCTGGGAATTCAACAATTATTTTTTACAAAATTGTTTTCAAAAAAAAAAAACAAGTGCACACCTATAGTTACCAATAATGCATATAGCATTCCATTTATTTGAGAGCAAGATAAAAGAGCATTGTAGATTAAAGGCCTTGCTCACGGGCATAGGTGCCGCGGCCGGGGATCGAATCACGGACTTTCCATGTATAGCCAGGCGCCGTAGACCACTCGGCCACGGCACCTCTACTGGTTTTCAAAATAGTAGGCCTATATTTTTCTTCATAGTTAATATGCAAATTTGTTTACAAGCAATTTTTTTGTTAACTTTTCAGATGGAATTTGTGCGCTCAATAAATTCAAATTATTATCATCATAAATATGATATTATCTTCATTATACTATCTGTCAAATGCCTAATAATAAAGAGTAAGATAAGAACCATGTATATGCCTATTGGGAGAGAAACAGGGAGTAAAAAGTGTGTAATATTTCTACTTTTTCCCCCTTTTTTATTAAAAAGACAACGACCATTCCTGTTGCACTATCTGATTTTCAGGTGAGAAAAGAGTGAGAAAAAGGCATGTTCCAATACATTATTTACATCTACCATACTGCCTGAACATTGTTGCATTGCCGATTTAACAACTGCACTCTGCTCAAAGGGTAGGATAGGATAATACATGTATGAAGGGGTTAGTGTCAAAACAACCAATACAAGCTTCCTATTCTTTCTCCCAAATAAAAGACAATGCATATTCTGTATCTAATTTCATATAGTAAAATACAAAAGAACAAGTGGGGATATGACATCATCAGCCCACCTAATGAATATTCATGAAGACATGCATATAAAGAAGAACTATTTCACCAGAATTATGCAAATCTTTAAAATTCAATAACTTCATTATTTGTTATCCGATTTTGATTAAATTTTCAGCATTTTGTTCCGTGAATTTACTCTATTTATCGAGATATAACTATCTCCAGCCTGCACCATCCCTTTAACAGTCTCTATCTTTTAGAGAATTCCATGTTGAATTGCTACATTGCCAATTTCATGTCAAAGGTTAGGGTAGGATAGAATGGGAAAAATGGGTTAGTTTCAAAATAACCAATAAATCAAGCTTTGGGTAAAATAAAAGAAGTTAAAACTTAAAAGGCAACACCTTTTAAATCTAATATTCTCTACAAAATGCATTCTCAAAATTGTGTTTCATGTTCCTTATACTGCCTTGTAACCCTTCTATCTATGTGATCCATGTTGAACGCTACATTGCCAGTTTACGGACTGCACCTCCTTCAAAGGTTAGGATAGGATGCTATGAATAAAAAATGAAAAAGGGGGTTTAATGTTTTTGTGTTGTGATAAAGGATAGCCTAAAGCCTGTGATTGTGTTTACAAGCTAGTAGACATCTGTTCTTCATCTATAATTGATAAAGACATCATTCATCCACTATATGACAGTTGCCTGTAGGCTTGGTAATGGTCGGTGTCGATGGTCGATGGTTGGTGTCGGCTGTCATGGTCATTGGCTCCTTCAATTGCCTTGAACATGCTGGAAAGTGTAAACTGGGATGCCAGGATGCATGGAACATAATTTATTGTATATCATATATCATGGCCTATGTGTGTATTGTAATATTGCACATTTGGAGAGGGATGTATTATCAGTGAAAATAGGAGAGAAGAAGAAATTTGGGGGGGTGCAGTAAAAAATATTGTTGTACACATGCGTGACAGAAACGCGTTTAAAGGGGTATTTTTCAGTTATAAGACGGGGGGTCGCGTGTGCTCTCGTTTAAGGGTATCAAAAACACAGATTTTCAAAGAAAAGGGTGGTTTTGAAAGAGTGGTCAATGGTCAATCTCGGGTCAAACATATTCAGGGTCTGTTTTTTCCAAGCTTTTCTGTTAAGACTAGCCAAATGTGTTTAGGGTAAGGTTTTTCCCTAAGTTTTTTCCCCAGGGGCTTTTTAAATTATTAGGGCCTACCTGATGAATTTTGGATGACAAAATTTTATTTACAGTGTCTACATTCCTATGTGGTATTTTAACTAGTGCTGTTGTCGGGAACAAAAATCCATGTCGACATGTCGCTTACAAATTAATCCCGACATCGACAATGTCGACATGAAAAAGGGACCGTAATTTTGCCTATGCTCCCTAACAAAAAAATCATTCGATCGTGGAACATAACACTCTCAATCAAACGTATTCACCTTGACACGAAGAATATCCCCACACTAGATCTAGATCTATACAATACAGGCTCAGTTCGAGAAAACATATTTTCACTAAGCTAGAGTGAATTCACTTTCAAAATCACTGATTTAATCCACATCTTTTTCTGGAGAATCAAGTTTTGTACCACGATCCGGTCTCGAAAGCATTGCGCAATAACACTCGGAGCCAATTTGAGAATCACCAATTACAATAGTGATCATTGCGTATTATACGCTGGTACACATGTGCTGCAAACGCAAGCTCCTCAAATTGACAGTAAAAAATAATGAAAATCGACCGATAATTTCAGTATCACTTCCGCGGCGATCCGTGCAACGATCTCCAAACGAAGGAAGGGAAGTTTTCTGTGACTTCGTGATTTGAATTAAGCGCTCAATTGCGGCGGTCACAACTTTGACAAAAACGTTTATGTGAAAAGTAATGCATTGAGGAGCAACGTATTATCAAGCACGGTGAATAGCGATGGGTACATATGGATGGGTACGGTGAATGCTACGGCTACGCTACGCTCGCGATCGTCGAGGGGCGCGGCAGCTCGATCGGGCAGGCCGGCCCACACTCGACTCAGGCACTGACGTATTTCTGCTGCCGCGCAGCTCGCAGGTATTCTTTTTTCATTTAATGTGCTGCTTTATAGCTGAATAAACCTTTTAATCGCGCCACTTACTGTGGATAAAAGCTTCCAACTTTTCAGCTAAGCTTTATACTCGTGACTTTAGGCTAGACCCCTTTTTATTTTATGTTTGCATGTCGATGTGGGTGCGTGCATGTCGACATGTCGGAAACATTGAAAATCCTTCGTATGTCGACATCAATGTCGATATGAGGCCTATCGACAACAGCACTAATTTTAACCCTAACTTCACTGGGGGCATGCAATAATCATGAATAAGGGGCGGATCCAGGATTTTCCATAAGGGGGGGGCACATTTTCCTGAGGAAATATTTGACAAGCAAAAAGATAAAAAAAAGTCATCACTTTCACAAGGGGGGGGCATACTTCTGTTTTTAATTAACATTTTTACATTTCAAATTTTAATAGTGCCTCTCCAAGGGGGGAGGGGGGCAGGCCTGCTTTGCCTCCTGGAACCGCCAGTGCCATGAATATAGTTTTGTCTATTTCTATAGGGTGTAGTTTTAGCACTTTAAACGTGGGGACCTAAAGTCGCATTAGTACTTATAACACACCATTTTTCCAGTGTAAAATTCACAAAATTAAGATATGTTGAAGAAAAATGGGGCTTGAACATAAGTATAAAATTTGAGGAAATTGAGAGGGCATCAAATGATGTAGGTACTAGGTCGGACCTGTGGTGAATTCAAGAACAAGTTGACAGCTTCTGTTTCATGTAGCAAATGTATTATCAGCCAATCAAATTGGATGATTTCAGTATCTTTAAACTGATATTCTTTTTAATGAAACAGGCCCCAGGGATCTGGCAGGAGGGATGTTCTATTAGAAAAAGGGATGATTCCAGAATAAGAGTGGAATGAAGTAGAACTAAAAAATCAATCCCTTCATTCCCATGCACTTAGTTAATATTCTTGATACAATTCGAAATGTCTAGTGAATTCTGCTGACAATTTATTATTGCTAGTTAATCTAAATTATGGAAACACATGAATCATTTTATTCCCTAGCAAAATATTGTGATATGAATACTTTGCCAAGTATTGCATAGACCACTCCATCAAAATCTCATATATGTATTTTGAATATGAAGGAACCAAAAGTCTTGGGGGGGGGATTTCAGACTTGAGCTTTTTCTGCGGTTTTGGGAGTTTAGTCTTTATTGTCATTTTGATTCACAATGCATGCTGCAAACATTGAAATAGAAGACACAAAGTTATTAGTTTATAGTTAAGGCTTATCCTGTGTCTCAGGGACGGATCCAGGAATTTTGAAAAGGGGGGGGGGGCACCCTTCTGTTTTAACGGCATTTTGCCCCTCCCCCCCCTGGATCCACCAGTGCCATGTCTTGTCCACTTTGTATACAGTAAAAGTGCATTTTAAATTTTTATACAATTGATGCTCTTTACAGTAGCTGTTTTGACAGTTTTAGCAAGTTCTAGAGCTTGTAGGTTAACCCTATAGTATAAAATCTCAGTAGACTAACCCTATAATCTCACACTTAATTTTCAATGAAGCATAATTACACTGTCAATGATCAACTGCTGTAAAGTTCATGTAGTATAACAACAGTATTGTATAAGATTTCAAACAGCGTTTCTTACTGTGTATGAAATTTGATCGGTGGCTTTAACATGTCGCATTTGGGACGCTACAAGTGTGAGCCGCCTACTTACACATGCCAAAAATAGGGCCGTGATTTCTTGAGCAAGTCAGTGAGATAATCAACATATTGACTCGTGAGCTGTCTCATCTTTTGATTGATGATACCCTCGGCCTATCAGGGGGGTAATCTCTACGAAAACAAAACTTTCTCTGGCAGAAACGTAGAGAAAACAAAGATGGCCGCTCCCTGGAATACGTAGCCCTTACCTTTGTAATATCCTAATGGACTATTGTTTATACTGCGGCGTGTGATAATGGGAGATAGTCCCTCCTCCCTTCATCTTCGCCTCAGAGATTCCACAAGATGATGAGGGTGACTCTTTGAGTCAAGGGCACGTTTACACTGGAAAGTTATTCCTTTGAATACGATTTGCTCTTGGAGCATGACAGTTATAGAGAGACCTACCTCCCTTTGTCTATTGCTGCGAATATGAAGATGACTTTTGAGCTTTTGTCACAGTCCTTGGAACACAATATTTTCAAACATTAGAGTAATATGACTTTAGCTTAGTGCTTTAATATACCAAAGAAAAAAAAATAACGAGTGAAATACAAATTCATCATGCAATTGATATGATGAGGATAACTCGAGGACACGTTCACACTTAAAAAAATCACCTAATTGAACACAATTTGTCATGGTTCTGTATTGAGGATGACTTTCGGGCCAAGGGCTTGTTTCAATTAAAAAAAATAACCTATTGAACTTCATCATATTTAATGAAGATGATCAAAATGACTTCTAAGTTGAATTGTCATTCACACTGAAAAATTAATCTGTGTATTACATAATTTTGTTGTCAAAATGGATAGGAGGATGACTTTTTGAGTCAAAGATTCACTCAGTCTGAACACACATTTGTTGTCTAAGTAAGGAAGATGGTGAGGATGTCTTTTTGAGCTCAGGGCCTGTTTACACTGAAATATTAACCCATTGAACATGCATTTGACTTTTAATGTCAGGATAAGTGTTTAAAGCGAAGGACATGGTCTGACTGAAAAATTAATACTTTGAATTTGATTTATCACATGGAGATGATGAGGGTGACATACTATTTTGATTAAGTGGGGTGTTTCGATCTTTCATTCACTAAAGGCATACAATTTCCCCATCTTTATTTTGAAATGTGAATGGGGAATTGGTAGAGCTTGTAATAGTTGGCTGTAGTTTTATGTAGGCCTACACTTAGGACCTTTCTAGTGATAGGAACCTAGTCTGCAAGCGCAGACTCATTTTTGATACTTTAACCAATAACAAGTCTAAAGGAAAGACTAGATGCCAAAGGCTCTGTCTGTGTCAAATAGAGCCAGCCACAGTACATAGTGAATCTAGTCTCACTACTTCAGACTCTGCATTGTACACTATGCGAATTGCAAAAATAAAGGAACCCTCCACTCACACCTAGTCTGCAGGCACAGACCCTGATTGAAACTTTGATCAGCAAGTGTGTCTCCACGCAAAGACTAGCACATACAAAACTTGCTGTTTCAATTTAGGGCCTTCAGTACACAAGGCATGATTAGGCTGCGCATTCAGACCCTTAACTCAAGTGAAGGGTTTGCAGAACGAACTAGGTGCTGTCTGTGTCAAGAAGAGCCACATAGTGAATCTAGTCTCACTACTTTGCATTATGTACTATGCAAATTGCGAAAACCAACTTAAGGGTCTGTGCCGGCAGACTAATAGAAACCCTCCACTCACACCCTTTACTCTTTGCCTGATAGCATCCTTTTCTTTTCCACCCTTCACCATCATCCTTTTCCCTTCCTCTCCCATCTCCCACTCCCCCTCCCTCACCTTCTACTCCCCCTCTACCCCTTCCCTCTCCCCCTCCCATCTCCCCCTCCCCTTTCCCCTCTCCCCCTCCCCTTTCCCCTCTCCCCTCCCCTTTCCCCTCTCCCCTCCCCTTTCCCCTCCCATCTCCTCTCCCCTCCCATCTCCGCCCCTCCACTCACTCCCTCCCCCACCTTCCACTCTCCCTCTTCTATCTTACCTTCCCCTTTCTCTTTCTTTCTTTCCCTGTTTGTTTCTTCCCTCTTCCCCCTCATCAATCTAGTGCAGTTCAAAAGTGCAGAGGGGGGAAAGTACAGGCACAATACACGCCTCCGCGTGAACATCTCACAATATGAACCTGAAGTGGTATGAACGGCCCTGGTGTAATTATCTAGAAGCAATATGGTACTAATCTCCCCTGCCCATAGGGAGATAGACAGCCGAGAGAAGAAAGGTTTCAATCCATGGAGAAATAAGAAGATGAAGACGAACATTTCTCTCAATCAAACTATCTTTTCTCGCTGCCGCCCTAATCCCTGAGTCATGTCTAGGTCCATTATTTGACCATCGTTGATTGCGAGTGATGATAGAGGATAGGTTCTTTTTATACCGGGCCAAAGAACTACACAGAGCAAGTGAAGACTCACCCTCATAAATAAATGCCTATTTTTCAATTTCAATCAACATCTATTTCCAAAGATAAAAGCATTCGTACAATTTCAAAAAACTTAACAGCAAAACGTAGGTAGCAACTCTTTAAGCAGTGCTTGTGACGAAAAATAGCTCCTGTGTAGGATTGTTAGCTGCATTTATGCTTCATTTGCCGAAGAGAGAAATAGCTTTTTGAAATGCTCATTTCAAATGTTTTTTTTGTCTTATTGTTTTAGCTGTTCAAGTCATATTATTATCAGCCGGGGGTACCCCCCTTTAAGAGCAAAAGCAAAAGGCTGGTGGGGAGATAAGTTTGCTAAAAATCTAGAAATGATAATAATGGTGGCTACTTTACAGCGCACAGGTCCACCTATCGGTGCTCATGGCGCATCAAGGATAATGAACATAAAACACAACAACAATAGAAAACAAAAAAGAATAGAATTTGAATTTTCCTGAATAAACAATATTAAACTGTTAATGGGAGATTAAATAAGTTTTCAACTGGGACTTGAATGTTTCTGTTGATTAAATTTTGACGTAATTGCATAGGCAGTTGATTAATATCTGATTAATATCTATTGTGATTTTGATTTTCCCAAGTATGTAAAGGGGCCTACACAGCCCTGATGGATGATAAATCTTAACTCAATGAACTAATATAATAGATGATGTTTTCTTCATCATATTTTCTCTCTGGATGATGGATGTTGATTTACTGAAAGAATAGCTGATGTTTTCTTCATCACTTTTTTCCTCTAAAGGAATATGACAAGTGACAAAATAAAAAATATCTTGTGCCCTTTTTACACAGGATTTTCTTAACCCCGGACTATCGCTAACCCCGTACTATCCTTAACCCCGTACTATTTTTTTTCCTTTTCACACATGCCAAATTGTTATTGCTAACCCCGGATAAGGAATGCTTGCTTTTTACACACGAAACTAGCTAACCCCGGACTAGTGGTTTTTGTCGATCATTCGTAGTACAAGTGCTTCACTCGTACACTTTTTACACACGCTACAATTTCCTTCACCCCGTACTATAGGTGGGGCCAAATTGCCATTTAGCCCCACCTATAGTACGGGGTTAAGCTTAGCCCACTTTCGTTTTACACATGCAATCTTAACCCCGTACTATTGCTCTTAGCACCGCAATTGGTGGGATAACCCTGCTTTTTTGCAGGGCCAAATAATCCCGTACTAAAGGTGGGGTTAGCCCACTTTGCAAAAACGCTGTGTAAAACGAAAGTGGGCTAAGCTTAACCCCGTACTATAGGTGGGGCTAAATTGCCATTTAGCCCCACCAATAGGACGGGGTTAAGGAAATTTTAGCCTGTCTAAAAAGGGCTTCTTATACTTTCACGTAGCTTTGAGCAGAGGATGCATCTTTCTAGAGATGATGGAATTTGATGATGAAAGATGAAAATGACCAATGGATTTAGGGAGTTCCTATCCATCAAACAATTCTACTTGTCCATTATCCCTATAACTCATGTCTTTATTCTGTCATCTGGCCTGCAGGGTGGACTGTAGAAGTTACAAAAAGAGTCTTTAATTCACATACGTGTAGTCACAGTTAGCAAAGGTTTTTAGGAAAAGTCTTGAAAATTGAAGAGAATTTTTATATTTTACGAGTAAAGCTCTGAAAGCTTAAGAAGCAAGACATTGCTTGAAATTCCATGAAAATTAATAAGCATGAGTGGGCACACAATATAGACTCGTCCTGCAGCATGCCTTTCCTTATTTTGCTGATTACTGAGCAGGTGCTCATTTTCTATTCCAGAATCACGCAAGTAAAGGCCAACACTGTTATATTCTATTAAAATTACTCATTAGGTGGTTTCAAACCGCCTCGATCATAAGAATCCCCGTTAAATTACGAAAACTTTTATAGGCTGAAAAAAATACCCATTAATTATTCGTGCATTCACACCGCCCCAAAGCGTATGTTTCGGGGCGGTGTTCTGAAGTTACGAGCATGCGCAGTATGGTCTGATAAGCAGGCAAAGCGCAAGATTCAAAATCACTAGCCCAGCAGCCACCCACGGCGCCCGTGCCCAAGGACACACTGGGCCAAATACCTGCGACCTTGGAAAAATCCAGCGAAAGTTCTCGTAATTTTGCCAAGTACCTAATATTTAGCAGGTATTTTCTTTCTGGGAAATTACGCGTAGTTTGCTTTCACAATACCAAAATACTGGTATTTTCTGATCGGGGTAAATTTCCTGATCAGAGAATACCTGGAACTGCAGGCGCGTAGCCAGGGGGGGGCTGTGGGGGCGGTCGCCCCCCCAAAAACGTCCCCAAAAAGAAAAAAAGAAGGGGAAAAAAGAGAGGAGAAAAGGAAAAGGGAAGGGAGGAAAGGGAAGAAAGGTAGCTTTGTGTTTTTTTCTTTTTATTCTTTATTTTTTTCTCAAAAGAGAAACTCCTTCACTCTTCTTGCTCTAAATTCATATATGAATTTTGCTTCCGCGCTGAAGTTCTCCATTGTTCCCCCACCTTTTCTCTAACCCTGTTTTTCCACCTCAGCTATGTGCTTCTTGCCAGTTAAAGTTAAAATTGTATACATTAGGGCATGAATTTGAGTAAGGTTATTCCGAAGTAAATATATGAAGTTATCTTTTTTTTCAATTGATCGCGCAACTTCTGGTCTGGTCGGCTCCGAGCGGGTAAAATCTTTATATCAGTTTCTGCCGTCACCTCCATAAAGTCAGCTTCTCCCGCTTTTCAGCTCATTACTATAAACAACCATAATTTGGGGGCAAACAGGTTCCTAATTTGAAAAGAGGAAGGTATGGAATTTGTGTCGTATTAAATAAAAAAGTACAATTTTTTTTTAATCAAATTGTATTAAACTTCATGTCATTTCCCTGTATACATTCATCTCCTGTCCTGCGCCCTCAGTTTGAAATTTTGAATGACACTTAAGTTTCTTTATATTCAAAATGAAGCGCTTCAGGATGAGTCAAAAAAATTAATCATCCTTAAAAGAAAATAGTGCGCATAAAGTTGAAACTTCTTGAAACTAGCTATCTATATAATATATAGATAGATAGTTTCAAGAAGTTTCAACTTTATGCGCACTATTTTCTTTGTAATGAAGTTCAATAATCTTAGAAAATCAATTAAATTAGAGACGATTGGGTATTAGAGATATCTACATTTGATGAAACGTCCGCCCTTTGAAATTTCAGAGTTTCATTGCTCTGCTCAGGGAGGAATAAGTTCCTCTACCAATCTTCTCTGTTTTGCGAGTTAAAAATATGCACTGATGCTAAATTGTTTGTAATAAAATCTGATCTTTCCAAAGAAAGTTTCAATATATCTTTGAGAATACCCTTTTCTCGGGACCCTTTTTATGGCAAGAAAAATTGATAAAACACTTTAGCTTCCGCGCTTCGCGCGGAGTTATTATCATTTTAATTTCCTCCATTGTATACCTCTTTTGTGCGTTCACAATCACTTTTGAAAACAAGGTTCAAAATCGCAATATAGTCAACCGAATTGGAGGTACTAGAGACAAGAGAAACGGCTCCTTTTCATTTTAATTTATGAAACACTAAAAGCTTCCTCCCTGCACCCACCCCCTAGGGAGCGCGCTTCGCGCGCTCTGTAAGTGTTGGCACGCTTCGCGTGCATTTACCGCCCCCTCCAAAATGAAATCCTGGCTACGCGGTTGTGGAACTGACAAACTTCGAGGCAGTCTGAAACCCCCCTCTACACTCTTGAACACATGATTCTTGCAACCTTATTCTAACTCAAATTACTGAATTGCAGTGGGTTGGTTTGTATTAATTTTTTGTCATAATGATACAAATTTGAAGTACATGAAGTGACAACTAAAGATTGCCAGTATCAACAAGTGAACAGAATAATCATGTAATGAATAATAGTCAATGAATATAGAGAGAGGGGTCATTGCTACCACTCGAGGCAGTGTGTTCCTTTGCAAACAGACATCATTTGTAAACATGAAAAAATGTACAGATTCAAGTACATATGAACAACCAGCCTTCCCTTTATGCAAAATGGTTCTTCCCAATTTCATCTGTGATAGGATGTAAAATTCCCCTAAAAGCACTTTCAACTTCATCCAAATCAATGTCTGTGCTTCAGACTAAATTCCTTTCCCTCAATGTCTAAAAATATCTTTGATTGAAATGAAGTATTGGTAGAATACTTTGTCCTTTCCATCTTTACTTCAATCTAACGTGATTATCTTCCCCCATAATCCACCTTTCTCTATTAGCCTAGCACTCGGTGCGGCTCCACGCTGGTTTAATGAGTCCCACAGCGGCGGCGTGACGAGGCGGTAGCCGAAACGACGGCACCACCTTGAATGGATGTCCGTCACAAGACAGCTACTCAGATATGAAAATTAACTTTCACACCTCAATAAAGCTTTTGTTGAGAATGACAGTGTGATGTAAAGCAAAGGCAATAATAGTCTATCATTCTCGCAAGCTGTAGACACTACTTACTGGAAATAATTTTTTTTAACAAAATGCATGACGATATGAAGGAATTTTCCCAGGGGAAGGGAATTTGTTGACATATAGGCCTACAAGGCTACAAGTAAGAGACTATAATAGCAATTGAGCTGGACAGGAAGATTATGTACATGTAAATGTATTAAATTTATGGATCTGATCTGGTGCATATTTGGTTGATAAGGGGGTAATTTGTTTTTTTTCATTTCATATTAATTATGATGTTATTTGTTTAGGGCCTATTTTATTAAATTAATATGCGTTTGTTTCCATGTTATTTTGAATGGAGGAATTCAAATTAATGTTTTTCTGTAGGCATTCTTCCCTCATTGTTATTTATGAGTAAGCTGATGATGCCATTACTCTGTCCTCTCCTTCATGTTTGGTATATTTATGTCTTTGTTTTTCATTTCTTTATAAGTATAACTACAAACTTTAATAATAATATGTCCATTTATGTAGCACAGATACTGTGTGCATATACTCAACGTCGCTTTGATACTTGGTATCATATTATTACCCTGGCTGTAGCTGAGCCGCCATATTAATAGGCGCTAAAGCGATCAATAAATCCTACCGGGTACCCATTCACCTCACCTGGGTCGAGTGCGGCACAATGTGGATAAATTTCTTGCCGAAGGAAATTACGCCATGGCTGGGATTCGAACCCACTACCCTTTGTTTCAGAGTCCGGAGACTAATCGACTGGGCCACAACGCTCCACTTTCCTATTGGGAAGAACACAGTGTCCCACGTGCCACAGTGTGGATCAGTGTGAAATCACCTTCACAATGTTAAACTTGAGCATTTCAGCAGTGTGAATCACAAATTCACATATTCGACCATGTGAACACGCTGCAAACCGTCACACTGTCGAAGTGTCCACAGTGTAAACACACTGTGATCACACTGTGTGACAATTTATTCTTTCCAGCAGGGTTACTATGTAGGAAGCATACACAACACAAACTTTGGTGATAATTGGTGTAGAGGACCACACCAGTTATTTTACTCCAGTGTTAAATATTTGATGTTGATTCAACACCTAAGCATGTTTTACAATGCCATTGTTATTTACACTCTTTGGTGTAATGTGTTTTACAACACTATACCCTTACACCCTTTGGTGTTATGTAGTTTACAACACCTTTGATTGTTCCTTTTACACTCATTCCCTGGTGTTGTGTTCAGTCTTAAGTGTGTAATCTTAACACTCAGTTTGTTAGGTCATCTGGGGCCACCACCCGGTGTCAATTTTAACACCTAAGTTTTTACAGTGTTATTGTATTTCTGTAGGTTCTATATTATTGTTTTTTCTCTCTTTTTTCCTTTCTTTCTTGTTTCACTCTGTAGAGCGCTAAAGATATATAGATATATAAAAATGGAATATTATTATTATTATTAAGAATTGCAGGAGTAATGGATGATCATTAGGTTGATAATTTGCAAACAGAACAAAATAAACCTACTGACTGTTTTTGTACACATCCCCATGGGTGTCATTGCATCCTACATATGATCTTTAATGGATCGTGAAGACCGCAAACAATCTACATGCGCTATTGATCATTCTTGCTCAGGCCGAGGTGTTGATTTTAAAGGGGTATAGTATTCTCCTCTGATGCCATTTTTGCTTTAATGAAAGCAGAAAACTCTGGATAACAAATTGTCAGCTTGTTTTAAAAGGGAAGGTCAGAAGCGTATTTGGAAATTCAGTCATTGTTTTGCATTGGTTTTGTAGCCATTTTGAGAGCTCTAAAAATTTGCTATTGAATCAAATTTTTTTATACTCCTGTACGATTGATAGTAGAACTACATGTATAAACAATGGAATGATAATGTTGAATACAAACTTATTGCAAAGGTGCACTGTTCTGAGCAGATTTGTAGATGTGTTTCAAGAAGCCCCCCCCCCCCTCTTCCTTTCTCTCTCTCCCTCTGTCCCTCTCTTTAACTATCCCCACCCCTTTCTCCATATGGGTGAGTAATGGTACCAGTGTTTGCACTCTTCCTGAAATTTCCCAGAATTCGTGAAATCTTGACTTTTTCCAGGAAAGATTCGGATGATGAAAAAATTCCATGAAATTTCTGGAAATCCAAAAATTACAATTAACAATTAAACGTAGCAAATTAGAATATTCTCTTTATATTTAAAGAGTTTTTACCTCCATACGTACATGTAGCTCAAAATTTTGTAATTTTGTTCCTATTTTTAAAGAGGCCGTGAAAAAAAGCTAGATTTGCTGATTTAGGCCACCTAGACCAAATTTAGGTTCGTTGTATTATTGCCCGATTTTCGTTAAAAATCAAACTTGAAAATACCGGGAAATATCTATGAATTTCAGAAAATTTAGGATTCAGTTTGGGGAAATTTATTTTTGATCGGTGGAGACACTGCATGGTTCTGTACAAATCCATTAATGTATTTCCTTGTAAGTCCCATCCATCTCTACCAAGAAATCGACATTGGTTATAATTTATACCCCTTCAACAAAGCTGGATGTAACTCAATTTGTTTGACAAATGGTGATACTGGCCGCAGAAAAAAATCAATACTTGATGCTGACAATTGCTCCTGATGTCAGATATGTAGAGAGTGAATGAAAGGGTGAGATACATGAGCAGAGGAGGTGAGAAAGAGGGGAGAGGGGGGCGGACAGAAGGAGAGAGGGAGAGAGAGGGTGGAAATTTGTGGTTTGAGGTGAGGATGAAACAGTGAGGAAGTGGGTATAGAACAAAAAGAAAGATAGACAGAAAGAAGAAATAAAGTGATGGATAGATTGATAAAAAGAGAGAGACAAAAACAGAGAGTGTGAGAAGAAAACGTATAAGAAAGAATGGACAATGAGAAATAAAGAAGAGAGAGGCAAGAATAGAAAAGATTTTAGATAGATACATACATACATACATACATACATACATAGGTAGTTGTAGACATACAGACAGACAGATATATATATGTATATATATATATAGATAGATAGATAGATGTACACAGACAGACAAACAGACAGAGAGATAGATAGATAGATAGATGTACACAGACAGACAAACAGATAGATAAAAAGATAGATAGATAGATAGATAGAAATCAAGAGAAAAGAAAGTAATGTGAAAACACATAAAACAATGGAAAACATTTTAGGAATACGAAGAGAGTGAACGAGAAAAAAAAAGTAGAAGTGTGAAAAGAAATAAAAGGATGGAGAGAAAAGGAGAAGAGTAAGAGAGAGAAGAAGGAATGTGTACATTATAGAAGAGAGAATGAGATAAAGAAAGAGGAAGGAAAAGATGAGAGGAAAGAGGAAAGACCGGCAGGAGAGTTTCACAGATGGTGATGGAGGGATATCGGGGTCAAAGAGTGAATGAGTATAAAGGAAGTGAGGCGGAAGTATGTCAACAGTGGGAGTGATAGATGCAGAGATGAATTATTACTGGATTATAAAACCAGTAGTGAGATTGCATTGGTGATGCATATTGCCAGCAGTACATGAGCATGTACACAGCAAAAACTGTGATGTTAACCGGTGTACATAGAGGACCACACCAGTTATTTTACACCGGTGTTAAATTGGTGGTTTTAGTTTTACACTTATAGGTGTTATTACAACACCTATGGTTGTTAAATTTACACTCTTTGGTGTTATGTTCAATCTCTAGGGTGTTATTTTAACACCACAGTGTGTGGTCCTCTATCAACACCAACTGGTGTCAGTTTTAACACCACAGTTTTTACAGTGTATGTTTGTGGGCAGTACAGGGGAAATGTTTGATTGGGCAATTTCATAAAGACTTTATGAAAGATTCCTGTTAGCATTACAGTGGAATTGATCCATGGGACAGTTTCATCAGTCATTCGCATACATGAAATCAGAATGTCCATATATGTTTATTATGTTTTGTGAAATTTAGGGAAAAATATCACTCAAAACTAAATATTCCATATTCAATTGCAATGAAAAAAATAGCTGTAAGCTTGTTTAATTTTTCTCTCTCTATTTGTATCAACTTTTTGTTGGGGTGGACTTCTCCTTCAAGCTTTCAAACTTACATGTTGCTCTTCCTAATAGTGCACTAAATAATTATGTAGGACAAATGCTATGAATAGTGAAGATATTTTGGGTTATTCCTCGATTATATAGTATTTTTGTCTTTGAAGCTTTGATATTATTATTTTTTCACTCTTCTGGTTTTCAGGAGGAATGCTGCATGGAAATTAAGTAGTCTAGACAATGTGAACTTAGTACAAATTTCATAGTAATAGCACATATCACATTATGATTATGTCTCAATGGCTTATGCGTATCCAAAGGAATGGGATATAATATTGCCCCCGCGTTATATGTAGTTTGATGGAGGTAATTACAGTGCAAGCGCATTTCAAGGAATAAATTCCTGCCAGGTACCCATTTACCTCACCCGGGTCAAGTGTGGCACAATGTAGAACTACTCCATGGCTGGGATTTGAACTTACGATCCTCCGATTCAAAGTCTGGACTCTCTCTGGAGACTTCTCCCCTAGGCTATAATGCTCCAGCATACATTGTACCCTACACTGTTAAAATACCTCTAATTTTACAGAAAAAACAAAGAAGATTTTGCAGAAAGCAATAACAGAATCATTCTGTAAATTCATATAACATGAATTTTTCTGCAATTTAACAGAAGAGATCTGTTTAAAAAGGGGGAAAAGGTGTTTTATTAAAGGAAATTTGTAAGGTTCCATACACCAAATATCAATTTCCTGTATGATTAAGCAATCTGGTAAGATTACAGGTGTTTTCGAGACTGCTGCAGGAACTCCTTTTTATTTTAAGGATGAATTTTCTAACAGTGTATGGCAGACATGTTGGAGGGCAAACAATAAACTTTTGTGCATCAAACAGTGATAAATCATCATTTTTGCGGTCTGTTGCACAGGTTTCCCGTTGTTTGAATCTTCTAGTCTGCAAGCAGCCAAGCACAGATGAAAATTTGACACTTTTTATACCAAAACCATGTCTAGAGCGCAGACTAGGCTCCAAACTCTCTGTCTTTTTGCCACCCACAATACATGCATGTATATACTTTTCACACTGCATTTCCGTAACCCCATACTATCCTTAACCCCGGACTATCCTTAACCCCATACTTTTTTTTTTTCGATTCACACTGTCATTCTTAACCCCCGGCTATCCCACAGCTCATTAATATTGATGATTTTACCATACAGAGCGCGATTAACGTGCAATTTCGACTTCTGTGATTGGCTAATGCTTAGCCCCACTCTTCCTTAGCCCTCTTTCGTTTCACACTGTATCTCTTAACACCGCAATTGCTGTGCTAGCACCACAATAAGCTGGCTAACCGTGCTTTTTTGCAGGGCCAGATAGTACCTTACTATTTACCGTGCTAGCCCAATTTGCTAAAACGTAGTGTGAAAACGAAGTGGGCTAAGCTTAATCCCGGGAAATTGGTGGGGCTAAGACCCCCCCCCCCCTTAGCCCCACCGATTTCCTGGGGTAAAGGGGAAAAAGTGCAGTGTGAAAAGCATAATAGTCCCATTTCTTCAGACTCTGCATTGTGCACTCCGCGGATTAGACAAAAACACATCTGGAGTGAAGACTTGATTCCAAAATCTCTTTGTGTGTGTACCACCCACAGTACATAGTGAATCTACATCTAGTCTCACCAATTCAGACCCTGCATTGTACATTCTGCAAAATGCAAAAAAAGGGGTCTGTGTCTACAGACTACGTATGTCCTCCTTTGGGACCTCATCTAAGAATGCTCTATATCCTTTTTCTTGTCTACATCATCTAGGGTAGATGTGAAGTAAGTCAAAATTGATTGATTTGGGGGAATATTCATAATATCTTTCTCCCCTTTCTTTATACTATTTCTAGGTTTATTCATAAAAATCAATTTGAATATTTTATTTGTCTAGAAATTTGTTTTGTAAAACTTGGCTAACATGTTCGATGCCCAATATTTACATTTAGAAGGCCCATTTCATAAAACGCTGAGCAAATCTTGTACAATCATAATCAAAAGAATGATCAAAAGAAAAACACAAATTTTATCCATCGTTCATACCACTTTAATGTTTGTTTTGTAATGCAATGTGTTATACATTTCAGTTCATTCCTTCATACTGCTTCCATTATACATCATTATCTCAATAAGGGAGGTATAACAAGCATCTATACGTTTGTAATCCACATATTACTTTGTGAGGGGATCTATAAAGTCAATGTTTGGTCAGTTTTTCCCCCAAGAGAAACCGTAATGGGTCCATGTTTATTCCTGACCAGATGATTATTGATGATTGTCCTCTTAAAGGTGACATGTCGAAGTCAAATTTGACCCTGTTCACATTCATTTTTTCATAGATTTATTTAGGTGAGGTTTTTAATCGATGGAGTTCAAAGGTCATTGATTCGATCCCTAGGTGCCATGTGGGTAGCCATGTGGTAAGTGTCATTTCTGTATACAGAACATGACTGTGTCTTGCTACTTAAAAGGAAATATTTTGATTGGTTGGTCAGTCAGGAAGCAGCACTTGTAAAAGAAAAAAGAAAATCTGTCATTTTCAATACAAAAATCAAATTTTGTGATAGAATTTGACATAATATTCAGAAAATAATATAATATTTCACCTTTAATTCTTTCCTTTTCTCTCTTTTGTTTTATTGGTCCCCCCCCCCCCATCTGTATGCCACTGATCTTTAAACAAAATCTCTGTAGTTTTGCTGCCCCATATTATAACTAGACTCTGAGTATAGACTACAAGTTAATACTATGAAGCAGTCATGTCATGATTTATCATTATCGATAATGCATGCTCTTATGGGTATAAAAGCTCTTTTATCTAATGACATTGCGGTTTCAGACAAAGGAAATTACCATCCATCCGAAAATTAGTCTTAGTTCTAATGGAATCTCGGGGGGGGGAGGGGAGACAATAGTAGCAAGAGGAAAGTACAGGGTCACATTTCATAAAGATACGTTTACAATCAGCCAATCAGAGTCAAGGATTTCAGTTGCTTGTAACTGTTATTGTAAATTTGTTACTGTAGCAAGTTTTATGAAACGGGGCCCCTGGAGGAAAGTACAGGGTCACATTTCATAAAGATACATTTACAATCAGCCAATCAGAGTCAAGGATTTTAGTAGCTTGTAACTGTTATTGTAAATTTGTTATGATAACAAAAAGTTAAGATGAATATTGTCATCAAAGTCCATCTAAAGCTTTGGTAAATGGTCGGTAATGTGAATTTGTACAAGAGTATCATCTACCATTCCAATTTAACTCAAAGTATATTATAATTATTATATTATCATCATCATCATTATAATCATTATTGTTGGTTTTTTTCTTTTGTTTGGCGTCTCCTGTGAGGCGTAAAGCAAACTTTTTTACAATTTTAGTATCGATATCACAAACCCATACAGACAGAGATTGAATATCCTTCAAATTTTTCCCCCATTTCTAGCTTGAGAAGGGGTCAAGGAAGAAGATGCCAAATTTTTTTAGATCAAACTAAATTTGGTTGTAATATATACACTTTCTCTAATTAAATTAATTTTCATTTCGTATTGTCTTTCATGCCAGTTTTCTTGCCCATACATCACCTATTTTTCATGATTTAAAATTGTTGAATATATACGATTTGAATATATTAAATACAGCTATTTTAATGTATTTAATATCTAAAAATGTTCTACCTATATCTCTCATGTATAAGTTCACTCTGATTTCTGAAATAACTTCTTATGATATGCGATACCAGTTAAATTTTTATTAACCTCTTTTTAAAACAAATGTTGGCATAAATTCAGTTTTTTATAAAGGACCAAAAATTTGGAATGCTCTGTCAGAAGAAATGAAATTAAGCCCTTCGTTCAATGTTTTTAAAAAGAATTATAAGAAACTACTTTTACAAAATTACATGTAAATTATCAGGCTCATTTTTATCTGTGTCTTTTGTTATGTCTGTTTAGGGTTTGTTAGGTTTTGTAAACTGCTAAATTTATATAATATGTATCATTTTGTTATTCATTTGAAATATGCTCTCTTTTCATTTGTTTGTATATTACTTGGTTTTAATTGTTTGTATTATTGGTGGCAGCATTTTATAAGACTTCAGTGTTCTTCCTAGCTGTCTCCACATTCTATTTTATTTATATATATTTTTACCTTGTAATTGTTTTTAATTTTGAATGAAATAAATTGAAATTGAATTGAATTAATACATTCTTTAAATCGTAATCATTTTAGGGCACACTCATTCATATAATTTAGCAATGAAATAGATTTACTGTACAGTTGTGCTGAAAAGTTAGTGAACCCACTAAAATGCACTCTTTCATACTGAATGTCCACAGTAGATACCACCTCTAGAGTGTTTGGCGAGAAAATAGAAACAATCTTTACTGAATGTAATATTATTATGACATGACTTGACAATAAAATATATAGAAACATGGCAGAATAGATTGAATATGTTCATTTTCTGTTTGGATTCAGTAACTTTTGAGCAACACTGTGTACAGTTTAGGGGTAGTTACCAACTAACAAATACCAATTAAAGATCGGCTTTAAAAGGGAAGGTTCAAAGAGAAGGCTTTAGGGGATGTTTGCAGAAAGTATTTGCGATCAGTTGCATATTTCTGATGCAAATTACAAATCAATTGGCACTAGAGCAAAATTGATTTTTGCTACTTGTTTCAAGAAGCAGATCAGGGCCATGTCTTACAAAGAGTTACAATTGATCTGATCAATCGCAACTATGGACGGCCAGCAACGTCAACATCTGTTATGTATGTTTGTTCAAAATATTTTCAAGCTATGATGGGTATTCATGCAATCATTGTTTTCTTGAAAATTCACTGCGCTTCTCTTTGCATGCAAAGGGCAATGTGCAAATTTTTCGTAGAAAAAATTATGACACTGATGGATTTCTATAGAGTTATGATTGATCTGATCATCTTAAACTATATGGAAATATAACTATGTCATAATTTTTACTCCAGGAAATTTGCATAATGTCCTTTATAAACAAAGAGAAGCACACTCAGGCCTGTATTTTGAAGTCGGGTTTAAGTTAAACTCAGGTTTAAAGTTGTGGTTTAAGTATGGGAAGCCAAACGTATCAAATTTGTTATTAAGTTGTATGTTTCTTATGTTTACTGTGCTCTTTCCTGATTCATCGATGGTGAAGCCAATAATTTTTTTATACTCCCTAGACAATTATGAATGATTTAAGAGCCAAATGAGCTGAAGTATGATGTCTCGTACTGTTAGTGATTTATGTGACAATTGGCTCGCCATACTTAAACCACAACTTTAAACCTGAGTCTAAGTTAAACCCGACTTCAGAATACGGGCCTCAATCTTATACCCTTTTTAGACAGGCTAAAATTTCCTTAACCCCGTACTATTGGTGGGGCTAAATGGCAATTTAGCCCCACCTATAGTACGGGGTTAAGCTTAGCCCACTTTCGTTTTACACAGCGTTTTTGCAAAGTGGGCTAACCCCACCTATAGTACGGGATTATTTGGCCCTGCAAAAAAGCAGGGTTATCCCACCAATTGCGGTGCTAAGAGCAATAGTACGGGGTTAAGATCGCATGTGTAAAACGAAAGTGGGCTAAGCTTAACCCCGTACTATAGGTGGGGCTAAATGGCAATTTGGCCCCACCTGTAGCGTGTGTAAAAAGTGTACGAGTGAAGCACTTGTACCACGAATGATCGACAAAAACCACTAGTCCGGGGTTAGCGAGTTTCGTGTGTAAAAAGCAAGCATTCCTTATCCGGGGTTAGCAATAACAATTTGGCATGTGTGAAAAGGAAAAAAAATAGTACGGGGTTAAGGATAGTACGGGGTTAGCGATAGTCCGGGGTTAAGAAAATCCTGTGTAAAAAGGGCATTTAAGGACAGTTTGATGAATGTATGGATATCCAACATATCTAGACATTCTTTTGGACAAACATGCATTTAGGTGGCTTTCCATAGTTGTGGTTGACCAGATCAATTGCAACTCTTTGTAAGTGTAGGGTTGAAGAAATTATAAGTTTGGAATAGTTAATGAAAATAATCTAAGTTCTAAATCATCAAACTGAAGGGGAATATAAGTGAAACTGAGACGCAAATAAAGAGAACTTAAAACGAAGGAGTCTGGTTGTACACTGCTATATTTGCTGGGCTTCCTTGCCTCAGTAAAACTCATACAAAATTAGCATATATTTAAATTACACAAAATCAACCAATGAGAATAAAGAGAATGGAGAAACCAACTGAAAGTGAAAAAGTCTAATTCATAAAAATAACCAATAAGAGATAGAGGATGGAGATGAATACGATGTTGGAATGATTACATAATAAGAATGTTGAACAAAAGAATCAGATGTGGGAATGTAATGAATGAACACATCTAAATAGGAAAGGAATGACAGGAGAAGCAGGTTGAAAGTCAAGTAAATGGATGACAACAGAAGCATGGAGAATTTAAACAAAGCTGAACTAAATACCAAAGCTTGAACTATAAATAACTAAACTATTAAAGGAAACCAAATGTCAAAATAACAGTCCTACATAAGCAGCATTTTTTTTTCAACCTGATATTGACTTGCAAAATCTTTTTATTCTTTATGATATATTATACTTTCATTGAATTGGATTCATTGGCAAGATGGATCGTTGTGGCCCAGTGGATTAGTCTTCGGACTTTGAAACAGAGGGTCGTGGGTTCGAATCCCAGCCATGGCGTAATTTCCTTCAGCAAGAAACTGATCCACAATGTGCTGCACTCAACCCAGGTGAGGTAAATGGGTACCGGTAGGAAGTAATTCCTTAAGAAGCTGTGTGCGCTATGAACGCCTAGCTTAGCCGGGTAATATAGGAGCGCCTTGAGCACCTAACAAGGTGGATATGTGCGCAATATAAATATCCTATGTTATTATTATTATTATTATACAAATATATTTACAAAATTTAAAGAGAGATACATGAACATGTACCAAACAAAATAAGCCAGGACCTTTAAGAAAGCAACTAGTCCTTTTAAATAAACCTGTACAGCAATATATGATTGAAACTGAAATTGATAAAAATGGAAATACAAAATGCATGACATAAGAAAATTTTCTGTCCAATAATCTATCTCTTTAAAGTTAAACATATACAAGTAATGGATGACGTAGTCACATGATGATGATTCAATATTTTTTTGGTCCTAATAAAATTTCTCAAAGCGCTTTACAATATGCAACCTAACTACTTAACGTAATTAATCATATTAACAAACTAGACTCAGTATAAACTAAAAGCAAATGAGTAGTTGGATTTCTTTGAACCAAACTCCCCATTTGGTATATCATTCAGAATGGGCTCCAACCAAATTTAATCAGCAATTTTATTTTAGGCTTTCCCTGCTCTAATATTACGGTGAGAGATGTTTTTGAGTCTGACTTGTTGATTTTTATCTGTGATATATCTGTGATAAGAATAATTCATGAAGGCTTTTAAGAAGAGAAAAGGATTGCTACATGTCTAATGATGCATATATTTTGAAATGATTTGATTGGTATCTGCCTATATAACATGAGGTATGTTAAAGGGATATATATCTGGCAATCTTTGTAATTAAAGATAAATTCCAGTTTTGGTAACGATCTCAAAATGACTTTTTACAGAATCTATTATAATGACCACCCAAGTGTCTGTTTGTATGAATAAAAAATATGTGCCAAAAGATTCTGGAAGAAATTGTGTAATTGCTGAGAAATAAGCAAAATAAACGCGGATTCGGTCACTTCCGTCGGGTCTTTATTCCAGCAATAAAACACACTGTCCCACGGGTGCCTATCTGTGTTGGTGATCTTCAGTGTGAACATTTTTCAGCGTAGATTTCAAGATTTCACAAAGTTCAGTTTATGTAACTGTACCAGATCTAGATCCTCGATGATATACTGACAGTTATTAAAGCCTGGTTTTACAGACTTTCTCATGAAATCAGTGTTTACTGCAACTACTGGAATTTCTCTTTAAAAAGAGCTCTCATGAATTTACTGAGCGTTGGAAGTGAAAGGTTGGGCTAAAGCTGGGAATGACATCGGTGCACCTTGGAAGAGATCATACAGGTGCCTATTGTTGTTTATTAATGGTACACAGCAAAAACTGTGGTGTTAACTGGTGTACACAGAGGACCACACCAGTTATTTTACACCGGTGTTAAATTGGTGGTGTTAGTTTTACACCTATAGGTGTTATTACAACACCTTTGGTTGTTACATTTACACTCTTTGGTGTTATGTTCAGTCTTTAGGGTGTAATTTTAACACCTCAGGGTGTGGTCCTCTATTAACACCAATTGGTGTCAGTTTTAACACCACAGTTTTTACAGTGTACATATAAAGTAAAAGAAAAGTAACCACTAGAGAACACTGTACAACATAAGTTCTCAGCAGTATGATCATGATTATTGTAAAAATTAATGAAAAATATACACTGTAAAAACTGCGGTGTTAAAACTGACACCAATTGGTGTTAATAGAGGACTACACCCTGAGGTGTTAAAATTACACCCTAGAGATTAAACATAACACCAAAGAGTGTAAATGTAACAACAAAAGGTGTTGTAAACACCTATAGGTGTAAAACTAACACCGGCGTAAAATAACTGGTGTGGTCCTTTATGTACACCGGTTAACACCACAGTTTTTGCTGTGTAGTTTTAAAAAAAGAATTGTAAGAGACTGAAAGTGCAAGCTCGTTAAAGGTTATTTTTTAAGGAAAGATATTGAGGGCATATTTGATTGTAAGTGTTACAACAAAGCTCTACATTTATGGGGATTTGTTCCTTTGAATATCATTTGTAAAAGAAAGATACTTTGTGATTTATGAAATTAACCTTAAAAGAGATGCTGGAATCCTTTGAAACGGCCGCGTGACGTCGGTCGGAGAAGAGTACATTCGAGTTTTGCTTCTGCAGAAAAGGGGGCCAATATCAGGTGGTTTGATGGAGCTGAAATTACAGAAAGTAGAATCATTAATGTGATTTAGTTGAGAAATAAATCAAGAATATGAAGTGTTCTAGTTACCTTGTTTCTCTATGAAACATCAAGTGTATGCGGGATGAATAACCCCTCGGAGAGGAACCGGGTGATTTCATTACTTATAACCTTTGCCTACCTGAATCGAGTTGTCCCTGAACAAAATCTAGGGGAATTTCATAGTCAATTGGTTTGACAATTAAATCTAAAGCCCCTGTCTATAAACTCGGATTAATTACCGCCAATATGGATCACTATTCGAATTCATTATGTGGGCACATGTAGGCTGCGTTTATTCGACACTTTTTTACCCTAGAATCATGATTAGAATCATGATTCAAATCACAAATCTGCAGAATCACGATTGCGTTTAGTCGAAATTGAATATAATCATGATTAGAATCACAAACATGAAACACGAAAAAAGGGGCGTTTGGAAAGATGTTTCTGTAGAATCACGAACGAAAAAGGTCGTATGAACGATATCGTGATTTGAATCATGATTCTATGACGTCATTGTGTCGTGCTTCTTCCGGGTTCGACTCAAAGGCGCGCGCTGTGTTTCGTGCAGGTTAATTTTCGTGTAGCAGTATTGCCAGCATTTACGAATTATCATTCTGTGTATTGTACCCCCGGGGTTGTACTGTAGCGTCATTTGTATATTTCATTGTTTTCATCCATCATTTCTTCAAGTTCCAAAGGCACAAATTGGACTGACGATGAACTCAGGGCTCTGCTTGTGCTTTGGGCTCAGCCTGAAGCACAAGCATCCCCTTACCGGAATTCACAGAAATAAGACGATCCCTTTCAGCGGCGCTTGCGAGGGAGGGATTTCAACGGAGATGTGGCACCGCCTGTCGAGACAAAATTAACAGAATTCGTGCCCAGTACAGGACCATCATAGACAAGAAAAATCGATCGGGAGGATGATGACCCCTTCTGGTTCCCGATCAAAAACAATACGAGGTACAATACACGGAATTCTGGAAGTAAAAGATTTATTTTTCGGAAGCCGAGTAAGCGTTGCACTTGCACAAACGATCGTGCGTTAGCTCCGGCGGCAGCAAAAATCTAGCAGCCGACGTGAAGTTAGAAACACGTGCGAAAATGTTGACCTATACTTCCTGGGTCAAACTGCGCACTGTGATGCGCACTGGATCGGCCCGAATTCAGGGAGAAACAGCGTTAGAAAGATGGTCGTATAAACGCTGATTCTGTCGGATCGTGATTCATGCTGCTGTTTTGAATCATGATTCAAATCATGATTCTGGGTCGAGGTCGCATAAACGCAGCCGTAGTCTGGTCTAGTGGTTCTGACTTTCGCCTTTCAAACAAAGGACTGTAGGTTCAAATGTTTGCCATGGTATGTTAGTTCCTTCAGCAAGAAATTTATTCACACTTTGCCTCACTCGTCCCAGGTGAAGTGAATGGGTACCCGGCAGGAAAAATTCCTTTAGTGCACTGAGCGCTGGTGATAGTAGTTTGAGCTAAAGCTGGGGTAATAATAGCAGCGCTCTGTATCCTCAGGCAAAAAATGCTATATTAATACATCTGTTATTATTATCATTATCATTATTACTATATTATATGAACAATTATGATGTGGAAGATATGAAACTGATTTTTCATGATTTCACCTGAAAATTTACTTTAAATTGACTTTTTGCATAAGTATCCATCAAAATATGAATCATATTATTATGGACATGCCCATGCAGCCCTGTCAAAATGAAATGTCTGCATCTTTTTTTTCCTTTCCTTTTACAACAACTATTCAAAAGCATGGAATGTGCTAAACATTGCAGAACATATTCTTGAATGATCTTTAGTTTTCTGACATTTGATCACAATATTTTTTAGATACATGTAAGTAGGCCTACTCAATGTGTCATCTTGAATGAGAAATAAAACATTGCAGAGCGAGTGCGCTCAATGTCTTTTGTTAAGTGACATCATCCTTTCTCTCATTAACCTATTGATTGTGTTGTGCATTTAATTGTTTTGTAATAATCACAAGTTTGAAATGTCATTCTTATTTCACATCCATTTCGTATGATTTTTTTTTTATTTTATACTACATCATGATTCATGTCTATTCACCCAAACTTGAATTGACTTCCACTTTAACCTGGATTCAGCCTTCATCATCATAAAAATAACCTCTGAAAAGTAGTTCTATACGAGTAAGGGAAGCTGATTGCTTGGAGGTAAAACTTCTCATATTTTATAATTATTTTTAAATGTTTCTCAGTTCGTTAAAAGTTAAGAGAGCTGAATGCTGCGAGGTGAATCCTGATATTAAGTATTTTAAAATGTTTCTCAGTTCCTTAAAAGTTAAGGACGCTGAATGCTCAGAGGTGAATCCTCATATTAAGTATTTTATAATGTTTCTCATTTCCTTAAAAGTTAAGGAAGCTGAATGCTCAGAGGCAAATCCTCATACTTTGAATTACTTTAAAATGTTTCTCAGTTCCTTAAAAGTTAAGAAAGCTGAATGCTCAGAGGCGAATCCTCATACTTTGAATTATTTTGAAATGTTTCTCAGTTCCTTAAAAGTTAAGAAAGCTGAATGCTCAGAGGCGAATCCTCATACTTTGAATTATTTTGAAATGTTTCTCAGTTCCTTAAAAGTTAAGGAAGCTGAATGCTCAGAGGCGAATCCTCGTATTCTGATCAAAATGTGAATAAAGTCATCGTCTTCCCCGGCAGATGGAAACGTTTATTTTACTCCAAGACGGAGAATTATGATCCTCTAAAAGTACAGCTTTGAGGCATGCTGTAGCAATTAATCCTCGGCCTGTTCGTAGTTATGGAATAGTATTTCCTGTTACTGTTGAGGTCTATCCCAGTGCTGAAGGCATGCTAAATACAGACAGCTGAAACCGACTGGCCTTTTTGATGGAGGATTTTACTTGATATAATATGAACAAGAATACCTTTTTCAGACAAGCGTAGACAGAAAAAACTGTATATTCCCAATGAATTAAGATTGGTTGTTTAAACTGTTAGCAATTATAGGTTTATATAGTAAGTAGCATTTTATGAAATGCTAATCTGCAGTTTTACTTTGTAGGGGTGTGTACTCTGATTTTTTAGTCATAATGAGCAAGAAAAGGAAAACTACACTCTTTAAGGGGATTTGTCACAGTAAATAATCTGTTAGTGAAAATGGGTTCTACCCATGAAAATGGTCAATATCAACCAAATTCCGGTAGACACCAATAAATCTATAGGTTTTTGACCAATTTAGTTAGTTTGAAGAATGTACCAATACATGGGGGGGGGGGTTCTTAGCGATCCATTTTAAGAGTGTTTATTTCCTTATCATAAAGATAAGTATGTTTTGATATAGTCAATGGTTTGCAATAATGAAAATTTGCTTAACGAGAGCATTGGGTTAAAGAGATATACCAGTAGTTGCAGTAAACACTGATTTTATGAGAAGGTATGTAAAACCAGGCTTAATTGTCAATATATCATTGAGGATCTAGATCTGATACAGTTACATAAACTGAACTTTGTGAAATCATAAAATCTAAGCTGAAATACGATCACACTGACATCGCCAACACAGATATGCACACGTGGGACAGTGTATTATTATTGCTGGATTAAAGACCCGACGGAAGTAACCGAATCCGCTCTTATTTTGCTTATTTCTCAGCAATTACACAATTTCTTCAAGAATCCTTTGGCACATATTTTTTATTCATACTTTTTTTTAAACAGACACTTGGGTGGTCATTATATTATATTCTGTAAAAATTCATTTTGAGATCGTTACCAGAACTGGAATTTATCTTTAAGAAAATTAGGTGTAAATCATAAGACTTGACCACTTTCCTTAGGCCAAGGTTTTGCAGAGCAAACCTGATGCCTGAGAAACACTGTAAAAACTGTGGTGTTAAAATTGACACCAGTTGGTGTCTATAGAGGACCACACCCTGAGGTGTTTAAATTAGACCCTAGAGATTTGACATAACACCAAAGAGTGTAAATGCAATCAACCAAAGGTATTGTAATAACACCTATAGGTGTTAACCTAACACTGTCAATTCAACACTGGAGTAAAATAATTTGTTTTCCTCTATGTACACTGGTTAACACCACAGTTTCTGCTGTGCATCATAATAGTGATAATTATAATAGGTATTTATATAGCGCTATGTATCTAGAAATAATCTATTCCGAGGCACATTGTTTATTATTATTCTTACACCGGCCTTAGCTCCAGCTGCCTTTCAGCGCTCAGTGCATTCAGGGAATTATTCCTGCCAGCTACCCATTCACCTCACCTGGGTCGAGTGCAGCACAATGGATAAATTTCTTGCTGAAGGAAATTACCTTATATGGCTGGGATTTGAGATTATGACCCTCTGTTTCAAAGTCAGAAGACTAATCTAGTGGGCCACAATGCTCCATGTTTCTGTTAGCGCAAGGGAACAGGTTTCAGCCACAGACATTCATCATCTTCCATTTTCCATTATCGATATTAGCTCCCATGCCATATCATTTATCAGCTCTTTGGGTTGAAAACAATCTGTCCGGTTTCGGGTTTTGTTGATGCAGTTTCCCCCCTGCCTCCGGTCACGACGATCTGAAGATGATCAACATTGATTAAACTTCATTGTTGTTGTGGATGACGGGTCAGTTGATACTCATCGCCATGGTAACTAAATGTTATCCAACATCATCTTGTCTTTGCTGCTCCCCAGTCTCACTGGGAATTTGTTTGGTCAGAATCTGTTGCTTACATTTTCTTTGGATGATGAGACCTTTTTAGGATACAAGATAGACTATAGAATGGAGTGTATGAACTACATATCCATAGATGGACGTATGAAGCCTGTTAGTGTTGTACACATAAAAAATATGTTTACATTTTCCATACAATGCTGTTTACTATATCTACATTGCAGTAGTTTATTAACAGTTTTAACAAGAGTTTGAAATCTGAAACAATAAAGTTTGGGTTCATTATTTAATCAATGAATTAAGCATGGTTGATCAAACTGGTAAAAAAATTTATGGTAAAATTGAACAGTGTTTTATAAAGTTGTAAACATCATTTTTACTGTGTAGAATCCTGATTGAGATGTTTGTTGTGTTAAAGCACTTTTTCTCCTCCGTTGTTCAGCCGGGTCAGCATTCAAAATGCATTGCTTTCAGCATTTAATGTTTGTTTTGAAATATTTTTTTAATGAAAGATGTTAAAAATGGTTCAATCAATAACTGTCTAACTCTGACTTTGAAAAACTTGGTTCTAGGGTGAAATATGTTTGCTGCAAAAAATATAGCCCTAGTTTCTTAAAAATAAAATGCACAAATTCTCCTCACTCTGAAGAATAGTCTGAGCGTGGTGAAGTCCCTTCACCCCTAGTTTGCTGCGCAAACCCTTCACTCGAGCTAAGGGTCTGAATGTGCAGCCTACTCATGACTTGTGTCCTGAAGGCTGTCTCGAATTGAAACAGCAAGTTTTGTATGTGCTAGTCTTTGTGTGGAGACACCTTTGTAGATCAAAATTTCAATCAGGGTCTGTGCCTGTAGACTACCTCACCTCTGATCTATTCTATTACCTTCAACCCTTCATGGTCCAGTTATTTTAATTAAACAGGAGCAAAGGGAGCTCTTCAGATAAATCACTAATAATTATTTCACTCTCTTGCTGAATGATAAATGAACACACTGCTGTAATATGTAATGGGCATTATGCGATTGAGGTGCACGTTGCATGAAGACTTGCAATTAAATTTAAGCAACATAATCAATTGAAACTTGAGTTTCAACCAATGCAGGATTCAAAAGTGGGACTTACATTTGATGATTGGAACTTTGTATTTATGTGCGATTTTTCTGCAACAGGCCCTATATGGATGATTGTCAGCAATTTCACTAAATAAACAACTGTTTATCTATAAGCTATCATATATTTTTGGATATGAACGGGTGAGGAAAAATAATTTGGGGAATCATTGAAGACTTTTCATGATATTTGTTTTTCTCTTTCATAACAACCAAGTAAGTTTAGTTTGATAATTTTGATCTTCCTGGTTGTGAGCAATCTGTCGTTCCATCATCACTCTATGATTTCCAATTCATTATATTCCGAAATGAGACATGCAGCTTCAAAAGTATAGTAGAGAATCACGTTAACTCATCATTTTGATAAGTTTGACAAACTTGTTGATGGATCAGTTTTCAGAGGATTTAGTGTATGCAAAAGGAATAGGCAGCCAACTTAAAGACGTGACGTACGGTGCCTCACGCCAAATTAGTTCTACTGGGCAAGCACGGGATCGATATATGCTAATCGGTACATGCGTCTAACAATCATGTTCAGGAGAGCTCTAAATTTCCAGCTCCAGGTATCATTTTGGATGAAAGCGTATCAATATTTGCCTCGCGCACCTACAGTGTATAAAGGCTTGTTTCCATGGAAACTGCAGGTTGGATGTTTGCCTCCAAGACGTTTAGTTGCGATGGCTCCTACAACTTTTCATTGATATTGAATCTCTCTTCCCTTTGGACACCCCCCTATTCCTTTTCGGCTATCCCATATCTTTCCTTCCTTAAAGGGATGGTCCGAGCTAAAAATATCTATATATCTGAATAAACAGAGAAAAATTCACTGAGCAAAATGCTGAAAATTTCATCAAAATCGGACAACAAGTAACAAAGTTACTTATTGAATTTTAGATTTTATCAATATTTTGTGGAAACAGTTATATGCACATCATCATGAATATTCATTAGGTGGGCTGATGATGTCATATCCTCACTTTCCTTTTTTATGTTATTACATTGATTCAAGTATGTGTAAATGATGTGTCTCCATTACGATGAAATAAGTTGGCTTGCGGCAATAAATAACTAATGCACCTAATCAGTTGTCAATCCAATTGTTTTAGTTGGTGGTAGAAACATTTTGAATAAACCTAAATTCATAAAATAAAATACAAAAGAACAAGTAGGGATATGACATCATCAGCCCAACTAATAAACTTTAAAATTCAATAACTTTGTTATTTCTTATCTGATTTTGATCAAATTTTCAGCATTTTGTTCTGTGAATTTTACTGTATTTATTGGGATATTAATATTTTCAGCCTGGACCACCCCTTTAAAGTCTTCCCCTTCCTTGTTGAGCCAGCATCCCTCCTCCTCCTCCCCCTGCCTCTTCTTTTCTCTGTTCTCGTACCTTAAAGGGAAGTTCACCCTGACAAAAAAGTTATTGTAAAAATAGCAGAAAAAGTAATAAAAAATATTGCCGAAGGTTTGAGAAAAATTCATCAAACAATTAAAAAGTTATTAGAATTTCAATTATTTGATTTGTGACGTCATATGCGAGCAGCATTCCTACATAGCGAATGGTAAAAAATCAATGAAATGTCATTTTCTCAGAAAATTGAAAATGGTTTTCACTGTAACTTTTGTATATCAATAGACAAATCATTTCACACCAGATCATGAAAAGAAAACAAAATTAAGTCATCAGGAACCATACAAAATTTGAAATTCATACATTTTATATTACATAACACATGGGGCAGCTGCTCGTTTATGACGTCACAAATCCAAAATTTTGAACTCTAATAACTTTCTTACTCTTTAACGGATTTCCCTCAAACCTTCACCAATATTTTTTATTATTTTTTCTGCTATTCTGCTATACAACAAAGTTTTCTTCAGGGTGAACTTTCCCTTTAAAGGGAAGTTCACCCTAAAGAAAAGTTAGTTGTAAAAAAAGCTGAAAAAATGAAAAATATTAGTGAAGGACTGAAGGTCTTAGAAAAATCTTAAGTCTTGGATTTGTGATGTCATAAATGAGCAGCTGCCCCATATGTTATGTTATATCTGCCTATTTTTTTTGTAATGTTTCATGATTTTATGCTTTTTCATCATGCTAACCATTTGTAAATATTGTGATTGTTATTTATTTCAATAAAAACCTAAATATAAAAAAATAAAAACAAAAAAAATATCAAATGCATGAATTTCATTGTTTCAATGGTTCCTGATGACTTATTTTGTTCTGTTTTCATGATCAGGTGTGCAAGATTTGTTTATTGATATACAAAAGGTACAGCAAAAACCATTTTCAATTTTCTGAGAAAATGACTTTTCATTGATTTTTTTTTGCCATTCAATATATGAAAGAATGCTGATCACATATGACGTCGCAAATCAAATAATTAAAATTATAATAACTTTTTAATCTTTGATGGATTTTTCTAAAACCTTCGGCAATATTTTTATACTTATTTTATGCTATTTTTACCAACTTTTTGTCAGGGTGAACTTCCCCTTTAATTTTATTTTTAAAGGGCATGCAAACCAGCAGCCTTATCAATATTAGCCCCACCCCAAGTCATCAACTATGCATATCTGGTCAGGTTCATCACCCATAATGCAATGTTGTGAGCAGTGTAGTCTTGTGATATAGACCCACTTGAATGATAAGACACAAAGTCGCTACTTGGTGCATTCACATTGCTATAATTATATTACCAAGTAGCAAAACAGGAACGATTCCTCTGAAAAATATCTTTCTTTCTCTACACAAATAAAATGAAGGGCTAATTCAATCTCTGTATTACTAACAGATACCTCAAAATTGTATTCAAGTTGTTGAAAAAGTGGAAGGATGGATTTTATGAACTTTACATTCAAAATGTGTGATCTGTGGCTGCCTTACTGGATCATCTAGCAAACATAATGATATCAAGGTCATTGAATTTAATTCAGGTGAAGTAAAACAAATCAAACCTTTTAAGGTAGAGTATGCAAAATCCACTCTTTCTCTTTTCTACGTGTATGGAACACTTTGAATAACACTTTGATTTTTTTTGTAAATAACAAATCCAATAGTTTCATATCTTCTACAGATATTTTCACTACATTGGGGTTTTTTACACCTGTCTCACTTACAAAGATGGCTAGTACACAGTAAAATTTTTGTTTACAATATGAATAGTAGTTGGGTAACAGTTTAACCAAGTTTTAAGAAACTTACACAACAAAGTTTAATATTTATTTCTGATATTCAATAAATTAAAATGATTGGTTAACATTGGTTTGACTTTTGAAAAATCTGAGCTAGAAGGTCACACTTGTCACCTGTGTCTGTGATATGTTACAAAAATGAAGCCCAGAAAAAATTATGTTCGAAAATAATTATTTAGTGCTTCAAAAATTGAAATATAAGTGACCGGAAACACCATCTTAATTTCATCCCATACACTTATGTGTACTATTTAGGTGTCTATAAGACGCCTATTTACAAAATCGGGGGTTGCCTTGTAGTTTTCCCTTTTCATTCTCAATAATGGTTGTTTTCGGGGTTTATAAGTTCTAATACATGCACTTGTACACATGTTTCATCTTGGTTTGAGAATTATTTAAATCGGCTGCTCACAAAGTTAAACAATACCTTTAAGCATGGTTGTTTAAATATTTGCTTGCGATATTCAACTGACATCAAATATCTATACCAACACTGCTTATCACTTTGCACAATTTTGAATGCTGATTAACTTTGTGTACGGCTATAACATGTGTAAAGAGACATAAACTCTATGCGAATAAATTGCAATGAATAAGCTTGTTGGACTCATTGTTCCTTGTAAATATATTTATATATTTTAAGATTAAGAACAGCATACAACTACTTTAAAGTTCATATAGTAACAGCATTGTATAAAGATTTAAACACCTTTTTACTTTGTACAAGTATACTCTACCAGTCTAATACGAAAGTACTTGTATTATTATGATTATCCAAAAAGGAAATAAGAAGGTAGTTTAATTTAAAGATCTGTTGTATTAGAGTAGGCCTATATTCACCACATCAGAACTTTTGCTGTAAAGCGAGGTGAATGATATATAATTGCATTGATTCAATTATATTTATGATATTGATTATATTGATTTAACTTGACATGTATGTTAATTTATATTTAAATTACTTTCAAATATGTATTTTTTTTCTTCCAATATTGAATTTTGTTCATGCTATTGTTTATTTAAATTGAATCAATCCATCTTGTACTTATTTGTATCATTTTGAAGAATGAAAATAAATTTGAATTTGAAAAAAAAAAATTGAATGTGAAACACCCCCTGGAAAGATTTTTTTACTGCTATGAAGATTCCATGGTTGCCTTATTCAATATTGAGTGTTGAATGTTTATTCAGAAGATGATATCGTCTCTTACTTGGCAACCTGATGATTATATTGCCTCCAAGCACGGTTTACAGAGAGTTTATGATATGGGTATACCTTTTCTAATTAACTGAGATTCAATCTCTACAATCCTTTCCTGTCTCTCTCAACCATATATCATATTGACCAGTAATTTAATTAATGAAAAGAGGGTCCACTCCACAGAACAGTTCTTAAAGGACAAGTCCACACCAACAAAAACTTGATTTGAATAAAAAGAATAAAATTCAACAAGCATAACACTGAAAGTTTCATCAAAATCGGATGTAAAATAAGAAAGTTATGGCATTTTAAAGTTTCGCTTATTTTCAACAAAATAAATATATGAACGAGCCAGTTACATCCAAATGAGAGAGTTGATGACATCACTCACTCACTATTTCTTTTGTATTTTATTATATGAAATATGAATTATTTTTATTTTCTCGTAATTGTCATGTGAAATGAAGTTTCATTCCTCACTGAACACATGTAATTCCATTATTTTAACATTTTTTGTGCTTCAGGCAAGGAGGTCCTAATCGTCAAATTCGTAAAAATTGAAATATTGTGTAATTCAAACAATAAAAAACAAGAGAAATACTGAGTGAGTGACATCGACTCTCTCATTTGGATGCAACTGGCTCGTTCATATTACTATTTTGTTAAAAATAAGCGAAACTTTGAAATGTCATAACTTTCTTATTTTACATCCGATTTTGATGAAATTTTCAGCATTGTGCTTGTCTGATTTTTCTCTATTGATTCAAATCAACATTTTTCTGAGGTGGACTTGACCTTTAAATGGGAGATGGGGCTGAGATGAAAGTTTGGAGGGGGGGCTGACCATGCAAAAAATGCAATCAGGGACCCGTAACACAAAGCTTAGCAATCAATCGCAAAACATTTTTCTATGATTGATAGCATTGACTATGTAATGTAGAATCAATCGTGATTGCTTGATTGATTTCTCTCTCTCCCATTTCTTTCTATCTTCTTGTATTACCTTTCATTCCCTTTTTTTATCTGGGCTGTTTCGTTTCTCTGTCTGTAATCTAAATTTTTAGAACTCCCATACTATTTTCTTCCCTTGCAGTTGCTCCATTCGATAAATTTATATAATTATTCCTTGGATATATTCTTCTTTCATTTATTCTCTTTCTATTGCTGTATTTCATTTTTTCTTTTCAGACCAAGTTGCATTCAAACCAGTCAGGAGCAGGTTTCGGACTTGCCGTTGAGTTCAGTTGCATGAAAAACCGTTAAATGCGTGCTGAAAAGAACAGTATCACACAGTGTGATGGCAGTTTGTTCACAGTGTAGACTATGTGAAAATATTATTCCCACTGTTAAAGTGCTCAATTCAACAGTGTGAAGATATTTTCACACTGTGGGCACCTCAGCAGTGTGACTGTTCACAGCATGTTCACATGGTGGACTATGTGAATATGTGATTCATACTGTTAAAATGCTCAAATTTAACAGTGTGAAGGTGATTTCACATTGTGTTCCACACTGTGAATACACTGTCAACACACTGTGGCACACTGTTGCTTCTTCTAACTTCTCCTTTTGGTAAACCTGTTGAATCACACTTACATGCGATAAATTGCAACCAACTGGACTAATTCTTCTTTTTTAACATTACTCTTCCCTTTCCTTCACTTATTTACATCAGAAGTATTGCCTCTTACTTTGAACAAGCACAGTTGGATGGTGACCATGATTACATTAAAAAAAAATGACTTCACTGTTTTGTATGGTCAATTTATCACTTCTCCCATATGATCTCCATTCTTCCTTCCTCCCCCACCCCTTTCCATCCGTCATCATCATGTCGCCATAGCGATGTATTAGTTCTCTTACCCTCAAGCGATACCAATCATCCAATGTGGGGCATCCTTTATTATTTAAAAAAAACCATTGGTTTCACGGATTTGTTTCAATATATCACCACTCCTTTCATCCCCTCCCTCTCCCCTCTCCTCCCCTTTCCATCTAGGGTAAGTGTAGGTAATTGGAGACCGTTAAGCTCATTTGCATAATTTACATGAACATGGAAAATGACACACTCTTAAAAGGTTTTTTTTCCTCTTCAGCAACTTCTACTCTATATTTGGTAACAAAATGGTTAACACAAATTAATTGATTAATAAGATAATGAGGATTAATGACGTCATCATCAAAGGTCTCTCATTACCTACATGTGTAGGTAATGAGGGACAGTTACAAATCATGTTATTTGCAAGAAAACTTTAGTAAAAATGGGATTGTCATGCTAAGTTCAAACACTTTTCTTACAGAAATACATGTAGCCAATTATTTTAACATCATTTTAAAACAATATGAACTAGATGTGGTTGAAAACATGTCTTTTTGTTTGCAATGATAAATGATGCTTTAGGCCTAAATCCTAAATGTTCTGAAGTGCTTTAAAAATAACTTTTCTGAAAAAAAGAAAGGAAAGTAGGCCCATATTTATTCTCATTTCTGCAGCCATTTTGTAGATTCGTTACATAAAAGAAAAGATGCTTTGTCAAGGACTTTCCTGTGACACCTGCCATTCAGAACAAACAGTCGCCATGTTGGTGTCCCCCATTACCTACACACATTATTGGACTGACCAGTTCATTGTGGCCACAGTATCACCCATACACAACACACAGTGGCCGTTTTTAGTGTTTATGTGGCTAGCCCACTTACAAAACTTCCTATTGGAAGTACTTTTACCGATCACCTCTTCACTATGCGAACACGCCCCAACATTCCTTGAAAAATGAATTTTTACACCAGGGCAAAATTTGAAGATGAAAATATCATACCGTGACCTATTTCGAAGTTTTTTGCTGCACTAAATGACGACCTGTATGGTAAACAAGCAGAGTGATCTTGCAGAAGTATTTTAGAAACTGTAGATCGCGCTATAACAACATTATAGCCAGGCGCAGGCAGGGCAGGATAGTTTCAGCTTCAGTGGTCTCCAATTACCTACACTTACCCTATCATCATCATGTTGCCATAGTGATGTATTAGTTCTCTTAACCTCAAGTGATACCAAACATGTGATGTGGGGCATCCTTTATTATTTTGAAAAAAAAAACATTGAAATTTGAATTCACTATTTTGTATTAATATATCACCACTCCTTTCATCTCCATCCCTCCCTCCCTCTCCCCACCCTTTTCCATCTATCAGCATCATGTTGCCATAGTGATGTATTAGTTCTCTTCACTTCAAGTGTTACTACCAAACATCCGATGTGGGGCATCCTTTATTATTTAAAAAAAACATTGATTTCACAGTTTTTTATCAATTTATCACCATTCCTTTCATCTCCATCTCCCCCACCCCCTTTCATCTGTCATCATCATGTTGATATAGTGATATATCAGTTATCTCACCCCCAAGTGATACCCAACATCCGATGTGGGGCATCCTTTATTAAGAGATGTCTGATGTGATGTGATAGCGTTTGCATCCATTTGAGGAAACAGGATTTTAAATTCCCTCTCTTGCTCCGAACACTGGTAGTGAGACAGACAAAGAGAGGGAGAGAGAGAGAGAGAGATGGGGAAGAGAGTGAAAGACACAGAGATGGACCTAGATGAAGAAGGAGAGAGGGGCAGACAGGCAGACTCAGAGGCCCGTATTCTGGAGTCAGGTTTAACTTTACCATTTGGTTACATAGTCTAACTCTGTGCTAAAATTACGGGAAGCCAGAAGTGTCAACATTTTTATTGAGTTGTATGTTTCTTATAATTACTGTACTCTTTCCTGATTCATCGATGGTGAGGCCAATCATCTATTCATACTTCCTAGACAATTATGAATGATTTGAGAGCCAAATGAGCTGAAATATTATATTTCTACTGTTAGTGATTTATGTAACAATTGGCTATCCATACTTAAACACAACTTTAAACCCGAGTTCAGAATACGGGCCATAGCGGGGGAGAGAGAAAGATGAAGAGGGGGGAAAAGGGAGAGAGAGGGACAGACAGAAAGACATGGAGACATAAAGGGTGAGAGGGTAAGAGGGAAAGAGAGTGAGGGAGGGCAAGTGAAAGATGCAGAGAGGGGGAGAGAAGGAGTAAAATATGGATCCTCCGGTCTGCAGGATAATATCTCAATTGTCTGTGAAATGGGCTCATTCTCTCCCTGATAGCTCAACCTGGGAAGTGTTTCATAATGTGTCTTGTCAGTGACTTTCACTGATGAATTTGCTCTGAGCCAATCGGATGCAAGGGTTTCAGTAGCTTGTAACAAATGGTTAAACTTTTGTGAAATGCTCTTCAGGAATGTGTTCAGGAACTTCATGCAGCACATATAGCTCGGATATGTGAAGAGTATTCCAACAATTTTTTAGCAGTGCTTGTAACGATCGCATTCCATACCTCGCATAAATTTCATTTGGCGCTTCATAGTTTACGTAACAATGAAAAAGGTAGAAAGAAACTAATTTGGGTTGTAACCCAAACTTCTAAGATTCAACGTTATCCTTGGTTAGTTCCTGAAATACAAATTACAAGAGGCATAGTGTTTTCACGGCTGATGGTTGACAAGTTGACAACTACGAATCAAGAGATTAAAGTAAATGCAAAAGCCCGTAAAAAAATCTGTACCACTCCTTTATTGTGATGTGTCTGTCTGCAAATCTTCAGGAATGCGCCACAGTGCTGATTCCCTTATTCAAAGCCACATCAACTCCCACCTCAAAGTTTGTTTAATTTGAATGTTGAAATGCAGAATGGAATTCAAAGGTAAACCGGTATAATCTTTTTAGCAACCTGTTACGCAGAGTCACATAATTGTGATATGCACCCTATTTAGTATTTACCATTTCATACATTTACATGTTTTCTGAAAGACATGTTACATCTAGCCATTGAAGACGATTAAATATTTTCATTACTAGTCTGAAGGCACAGACCCTGTTTGAAACTTCGATCAACAAGTGGGTCTTCACACAAGACTAGCACATAAAATGCTACGGTAAAAAATACTGTACCTTTTCTATTGCCATACGAACAAGTTATACGTAGCAATAAATGGTATGAAATCATTTGTACAGCGATTGTGAAAGTATGTGTGGCTATTGGGCGCATCATGGTCTAGTGGTTCTGACTCTTTCCTTTCTAACAGAGGGTCGTGGGTTCGAATCCTAGCCATGGCATGTTTTCCTTCAGCAAGAAATTTATCCACACTGTGATGGATTCGACCCAGGTGGGGTAAATGGGTACCGGCAGGGAGTAATTCCTCAAAAGGCTGTGCGCATCAGAATCGGTAGACTATTATAGCTTAGCCGGGGTAATATATGAAGGGCCTTGAGCACCTAGCAAGGTGGATACATGCGCTGAACAAATCCTATATTCTTTATTTATTGCATAACAATTGCTTTTTCAATTTTAGGGGCCTTCAGTACACAAGTTATTGTAAGTGGCACATTCAGACCCTTTTACTTGATTGAAGGGTTTCCACAGCAGACTACTTCAATGCTGCATATTGGAAGTGTGATTCTCAGATGAAATGTGCTCGCTTGAACGCAGCCATGGTGATAGCTCAACTAGGAATGATTGATACTCTGCCTAGAGGGACTTGTTCTGGGGTTAGACAAGGAGACAGGCATAGGGAAGGCAGTTTTGCTGGGGTCAGACACAACCCTGGGTTCTGACTATTGTCCAAGGGGAGGGCAAAGTCTCGGCCTGATCTTATGTGTGTATATTTTAGGACTGACCGTTCACACCAGTCTCTGAGGCTCAGACACATGCACCTTGTTCAGACTGTCCCCCGTCACCCGGGACATCCCCTGGAAAATCGACAGTCTGGAACGTCTGGAGGATTGTCCCCGTCTCCCGGTTCTATCCCCAGGGTTTTTCAAAGGAAGAGTGACCTTGGCTCGTAATCCGAGCTCCTGTTTTAATCATAAGTGCGCATGCGCGAAATGTGGTGTCAAGAGAACTGCTTCCGCTCAGGTCGCTCATGATCGAATATAATTGCATTTCCCGTGTTATCATGTGCGGGCGCGCCTTACGTAACCATGCCAATGACCTAGCCCGCTCATCTCCCGGACACCACCGGGAGAAGTATGGACGGTCCGTCATAAAGAGATAAGATTTCTCTCCCCTTCCCCTGGTTGACAGGGGACAGACTGAACGGCCTGTAAATGAGCCAATAAGAGAATGATATGCTAATCTTGTGTCTGAGAGGACTGCCAATCCCCCATGGATAGTGTGAAAGCAGCGTTGGGGGAACTTCCAGATTTGTTCAAACAGTATTTCAATATTTTTACGTAGAATGATATAGTAAAGAGTGGTAGCCTAAGTGCCATCCATCATGATTTTGACGTGGAAAAGGAATGAGTGAAAATGTTTTGAAATCTTTTGAGTCTGACTCGTAAAGTGGTCCTGCATGAATTTATAGCAATCGAAACCCCGTTTCAATACGCCCACAAAATCAAGACTTGATAAGAACAGGCGCTGTATATACATGGCAAAGTCAGATGGAATCTTTATAAGAGTAACTCCGGTTGATCCACATGGAGACATTCGTGTCAGCCTATTTAATTTGAACTTCGGTACAAGCTGCTCATCTGACTTTTATCTTGTTAGTGCAGGGCGGGCTTTGGTACGAGCTGTTCATATGACTTGTATTTCTTTACTACTGTATGACAGCAGGCTTGGCCTCTATTCTCGGAATCCTCAGCCATTTCTGTTGATAAAGCGGAAAGAGCTCTTCATGTTTTTGTCAGCTATGCTTTTTGATTAATCGCATCACTGGTGTATTGGGAATAGCACATCCCACTAGCATGTCTCAGCAATGGTAAACCGATGTTCTCTTTTGCAAGGTGTATTGTGGGTTTGATAAAGTAGAATGTGAATTGGGGAAGATAACAAGCATTGTCATTCATGGTCCATTTTTTTCTGTTTTAAGTGACATACAGTATGCCAAATAGTTTGTTTTTTTTCTCAGAAAAACATGGATATCAATAAATCAACACCAACCTTCTAAACAGTTCAGTATATCCCACATAAAGTAAACTGGGATTCCCTTTTTTTTCTTCATAGGCAAATGAATTATGGGATTTGATTTGTAATATTGGAAAGCACAGTTTTCTTCTATATTTTGATAGCTGATGTAAGACGAACACTTCGCACATTGATGAGCAAGAGTTTGAAAGTTCAGTGTCAAATCAGGTTATTGTACAGTAAACTTATACAAGATTGGCTAATTATACAATGACCGTGCTTATTCGATGTTTTGCTCATTATGATTTCTTTTGTAATTCTTGAGTTTCTGTCTCTTATCTCTTATCAGATTCGCTTTTGTTTTTGCGCAGATCATTTCTGGTATGCCTCAGTATTTATTGCTTGTAATCTGCCATGCTTGGACATTTTGCTAACAGCTTGGTCTCAGGTAATAAAGGAGATTCCACTTTTACCAGAAATGTGAAATTTGTGATCAAAACATATTTCATAACTTTGAAATATATCTCTGAAACTGGGAAATAGGGTTTTCTCTTTTTTGTGGAATGCACTATATTTCAGCAGTTTGATTCATGAAATTAACTTGATCATCAGTCAAGGAAACTCCAAAGGCTGAACGCAGGGACTAACGTCCTCTTACGAGAACTTTTGCTTGCATTTTTCATCATAAATGTGTCTTCTTTCTTCAATAGCATCTAAGCACCATGGTGGCGAATTTTCTTATTTCGAATATATAGATGAGAAATTTAATTTTCTTTAAGGCAAAGTAAAAAAGAAAGTAGTTGATCGTCCTCGCACGCATCTATTTTGGCCGCCGCATGGAAATTTTTGATATTTACTATTTTCAAAAATTGGCTAAAAAAAAAAAAAAAATCGTGATGTTCCTTTTTTGATGTTCCCTTTTTCATTGTAGCATCTATTTTCTTGATATTTATTATTTTTTATGGCTGCTGAATAGCGAAAAAAAATCACAAAATTGGCGAGCGATTTGCTCTCCATGTGCTTTGGGAACTCTCTCGCAACTTCAAAAGCAATTGCAAAGTCTGATATCGCCGTAACTGCAAGAAAGAAAAAAATTCTGATTTGTTTTTCTATTGGAATTTTGAAGATACCATCATAAATTAGCGTGAAAATAAAGTTTGCAAACTCGGAGAAGATCCCGAGAAGATCACAGATTTCTTCATTTTTAGTGCATTTTCGGGGACCCCGCTTCCTGAATCTGAACTAATCCGTCGCATGCTTTGGAAATATGGCGCAGACAAATCAATTTTAATGACGTAAATTTGTATTTCGGCGGGGTTTTTGGTGAGTGATAGCACCTGTACTTCGATGTGTGTTACGGTGATCGACCGTGCTTGTTGTGACTCTGTTGGGTAATGCATGACTTGTGTGCTGGGATGATGTTATTGACTGTGCTGGCGCAACATGTGAATTTGTGAAATGAATTGAATTTTCTAACGTCAGCAGGCAGTGCATTGAATATTTTAAAAAATAATTTCAAGTGGGTTATTCTTTATAAAGATTGAAAATAATTAATGGGATTCCAAGAAGTGCCAATTCTGTTCAAATTTGATAAACTTTATTCTTACTTGAGCTATTCAATTTGATGGAAAATTGTAAACACGGTTACAAACATGAAAATAATAAACATTAGGCATGTTAAGCCTATGTGAACAATTAACTCAATCATCATTTAACATTTGATATCAATTAAAATGAATAAAAATTGAACAGTATTAAACAACATGTAAATGAATATACAAGCAGCTGGAAAACTGCGATGCGAAACCATGCCCAGACCTAAAAAAAAAAAGAGATTGGCTCTGGAAAACTAAACATGGCTCCATGGTAATAAAATGACCCCACCCCCATGCATTTTTTTACCTCTACAAGAATAATGTTTAAATCATTCACTTCACATGAATGTTTTGTTTTACAATACAGTACCGGTATACATCAGTATAAATACATCAATAGAGTTTTATCACATAATACATTTTCCCTAGATTTCCAATCAATTGTATATTATGCATATATATATATATATATACATTTTTACTCATTTATTATTATTGAGCATGCATCAATCACATATTTCGAGCTTGACATGGCCTGACAACGATTTTAATAAAAAATAACAAAAAAAATAGTAAATAGTAAGGACCTCCCTCATCACTGATGTCAAAAAAAGGGCCGAGAAAATGCCTCCTTGTTTTTAAAAAAAATAGTAAGATAGCAAATAGTAAGGACCTCCCTCATCACCGCTCTCAAAAAACCCGGACGATCAACTACTTTCTTATTTTAATTGGCCTAACATATTTGAAAATAAAAATCTGCCACCGTGGTGCTTTTTTATATGATTTTTTTAGTGAGGGTATCCCCATTCACTTTGTACAGGAAAGCTATTCGGCGAGATTCTAAAAGATTACGTCATCCGACCACCAATCCCTGTTATTCAAGATTTGGTTGCTCTCGCAAAAGCGGGAGCTTCCTTGATCGATCATAGTACACAGCTCCCTCACTCAAGTAGAAGCCCTGAAGATATGTTACAGTACAGTTTGAGCAAATGTAAAATGAAACCTATGTGATCAATATAGTTTCCAGGTTGGAGTACATTAAGCCATTAATCTGCAATTGATTTGTTGGACTGCAAAGTGTTCAGAGTTTATGTTACACTCTTTGCCCAGTAAACGTGCCTGGCAGTGTTTTGGGGAGCTGATACCTGTTTATTGGAACCAGATACTGGTAGAGTATTTGGTGGGACAGAATTTGGTGCTGATTTTTGTGGGGGTGAGTCCCTATTCAAGAACTTTGACAAGTGAGGAATCAAAGCAACATTATGAGGGTATCATTCTTTTTTTTTACCGAAATTGACGATAAAGGTCATCTAATGAAATCAGAAAAATCAAGAGAACACTATTACATTAGAGGAGTTTTTAATTTGTGACAATATGCAAGCAGCTGCCCAATTTGGCATGTAACATACATTCCATCAAATACCACTTCTTAAAGGTCAAGTCCACCCCAGAAAAATGTTGATTTGAAGAAATAGAGAAAAATCAAACAAGCATAAAGCTGAAAATTTCATCAAAATCGGATGTAAAATATTATGACATCATAAATTTCCGCTTATTTTAAAAAAAAAAAACCCCAGTGATATGCACAATTTAGTGACAAGCAAATGAGACAGTGGATGATGTCTTCCACTCACTATTTCTTTTGTTTTTTAATATTTCAATTATACAATATTTCTTTTTTTTAACAGCTAGATTTGACATTAAGGACCATCTTGACTGAACCATATCGTATTAAACAATGCTGATATGTTCAGGGAGGAATTACCGTAATTGTTTCACTTGACAATGAAGAGAAAATTAGAATATGTAATATTTCATGCAATAAAGTAGAAAAGAAATAGTGAGTGGATGACATCATCAGTCTCATTTGCATACCGACCAGGATGTGCATATAACTGCTTTGTGAAATTAAGCAAAACTTTAAAATGTCATAACTTTCTTATTTTACATCCGATTTTGATGAAATCTTCAGCGTTATGCCTGCTGGATTTCTCTCCTTCTAGGCTGCGTTTATGCGACCTCAACCCAGAATCATGATTGGAATCACGATTTGAATCATGATTCAAAACAGCAACATGAATCACGATCCGACAGAATCAGCGTTTATACGACCATCTTTCTAACGCTGTTTCTCCCTGAATTCGGGCCGATCCAGTGCGCATCACAGTGCGCAGTTTGACCCAGGAAGTATAGGTCAACATTTTTGCGCGTGTTTCTAACTTCACGTCGGCTGCTAGATTTTTGCTGCCACCGGAGCTAACGCGCGATCGTTTGTGCAAGTGCAACTCGGCTTCCGAAAAATAAATCTTTTACTTCCAGAATTCCGTGTATTGTACGGTCGTATTGTTTTTGTTTACTTGTATTCAATCTTGTCGGTTCATCGAAATGGTGTTAGGTTGCCGTAGTACTGGGCACGAATTCTGTTAATTTTGTCTCGACAGGCGGTGCCACATCTCCGTTGAAATCCCTCCCTTGCAAGCGCCGCTGAAAGGGACTCGTAGATCGTCTTATATTTCTGTGAATCCCGGTAAGGGATGCTTGTGCTTCAGGCTGAGCCCAAAGCACAAGCAGAGCCCTGAGTTCGTCGTCAGTCCAATTTGTGCCTTTGGAACTTGAAGACATGATTGATGAAAACAGTGAAATCAGGGTGACCAGACGTCCCGTATTTCCCGGGATTGTCCCGTATTTCAGAATATTGAACAAAATGTAGTTAATACATTTGAAAGTGACGAATTTTCATTAAATAACCAACAGCTGACGAAGCAGGGACAACAATTAAATCGATAACTGTAAACTTTTGCAAGTTCTGCGATGATTTCTTGCTAATATATTGCAAACGAACTGGCCTCCTGCCTGTGTGTGGCAGGCTACTAGCTAGGCATGGAGGATCGAAGCAAATTCTCAATGGTGCAAACACCTCACATGATAAACAGTTTTTCTACCAAAATAATCACAAAATCGGCGGGAAATTCTTATGATTATACTATGGATTCTCAGTTTAATGATTTGGAGATGTAATCGGAGGAAAATGTTATTGACTTTTCATAGATCTAGTTTCAGCTTTCGTTTTGAATCTTGGTGTGCACGATGCCGCGATGTTTCATCTAATTTTTAAGTTTGACAATATGTTTCACTTTGAAATTTTATTCATTTCTAAAACATTTTATGTTTAAAATTTTAAAAATACATTTAATAAAGTTATGATTTTTATTAGATGATTGGATTTTTTTGTTTACTTGAAGTTTGAACTTTTCCCTTTTCTTTATTTTATATATACCCTATCCTTTCTGCTTGCCCTTTTTTGTTCCATCTATCTTTATTTCCTATCTTTCTTTCCTCGACATTTTCTTTTTTCTCTCTCTCTCTCTCTCTGTTCATTTTTCTGTCTTTCCTTCTTTATCCAATATACTTTTTTATTTCCTTCATTCCGTTTCCTTATAATTACCTTGGCTTCCTTCTCTCTTCGTCTCCTGTTTCTTTTCGTTCTTTCTCTCCTTCCATTATTTTCTATTTTTTCGTTCTCTTCCCCTTCATTCTTCCCTTCCATTCTTTATTCCTTTCTTCATTTTTCCCTTCTCATTCTTTTCCCTTATTTTTATTTTCTTTCTATTGTTTCTTTCTTTCAAAGAATGAAGGAAACATGTTTATTTCCTTCATTCTTTCTTTCCTCCTACTTTTTCTCACCTTTCCCCCTTTAATTGTCTCCTTTATTTTGCGAGACATTTATTAATCTTCCCTTCCTTCCTTTCTTTCTTTCTATATTCATTTCAAAGAATGACGGAAACCTTTTTTATCTCTTTTATTATTTCTTTCATCCTTTTATTCTAACTTTCTGTTATTTTTTGTTTTCTTTCCGGCTTCCCAATCATCTCTTTTCTTTCTCTCCTTCATTCTTTCGTTCACCTTCCCTTCTAATTCTTTATATTTTTTTCAAAAGTCTTATTATTATACTATGGATTCTCAGAAGCCCACACTTTGTGTGGGCTTCTTTGTTGATCTTCGTTTGTCAATTGTCCCGTATTTCATTTTGTGAAATCTGGTCACCCTGAGTGAAATATACAAATGACGCTACAGTACAACCCCGGGGTACAATACACAGAATGATAATTCCTAAATGCACATGACAATTGGCATATACCGGTACTAGTACACTGGCAATCTGCTACACGAAAATTTACCTGCACGAAACACAGCGCGCGCCTTTGAGTCGAACCCGGAAGAAGCACGACACAATGACATCATAGAATCATGATTCAAATCACGATATCGTTTATACGACCCTTTTCGTTCGTGATTCTACAGAAACGTCTTTCCAAACGCCCCTTTTTCCGTGTTTCATGTTTGTGATTTGAAAGACGTTTATTTCCAATTTCGACTAAACGCAATCGTGATTCTGCAGAATCGTGATTTGAATCATGATTCTAATCATGATTCTAGGGTAAAAAAGTGTCGAATAAACGCACCCTTATTCACATCAACTTGTTGGGTTGGACTTGTCCTTTAAAACTCAACCTTTGCTGTTTATGAGTAAAACACTTGTTTAATTCCATGGATTAGCTAATGTGCTGTAAGGTTCATGTAATACACAGCATTGTGTAATAGAATTTAACAGCATATTTACAGTGTATAGAGGAATGTGAACGTGCCTTACTAGAATAGGGTATGATTGGTGGGAAGCATGAAAGACTGATGAATGAATAAAATGAATTGTGATGGGGAAAGATGGTCATGAATGTACCATTGCGACAGGAAACCTTTTATCAATTTTCGGTCCTTGGAAAGAATGCCTCCAGAGCGTTGTCAGGAAATATTTTCATTACGTCTAAAACTTGACGGATTGCGAGTGGTGGAAACGATGAAGAAGAAGGCGGACATTAAATGACAGTTTTATCCTTGTCTTCGCTTTTTCTTACTTTAAATTTTAAACCCTACATTTTTGAAGTTCTTTGTTCTGTTGCATAGACTTACCAAAGTGTTTTGGCCATTTTAGTGGTTTATTTCCGATTGGTGTACTGCCAATTCGTCTAGTTATCGACTTGTCTACAATCATTTGGTCTATCATCAATTCGTCCACTATCCACATGGTCTAATTGCCATTTTGTCTAATAACCAGTTGGTCCAAGAGCCATTTAGTCCATAAACCATTCGGTCAAATTGGATAGAGTGTTGATTGGGTGAAATGAATGAAAAGAAAATGGGTATTAGACCAATTGGTTATGAGCGAAATGGTCATAGACGAAGTGGTGATTAGACAAAATGATTATTGGATCAAATGGTAGTTGGAGTCTGGTTGTCAGATGAAATGATAATGGATGGAGTGGCATTAGACTAAATGAAGGTAGACCATGTGATGAGTAGACGAGTTGGCAATAGACGAATCGGCAGTTTACCATTTTAGTAGCCACACATTCAGCTACCATTCAAAATTATGGTTTTCATGGTGCTTTCCGTATGGTGGTCCAAAAATGACTGACTTTTTTACTAACAGTCAAAGTTATGTACTCCTTTAAAATGAAAAGAGAAAATTATTGTTTTTAGTATGAATCAAGACACTTATATATTTCCTTTTTCAAAATTCATTCATTTCCTTTTTAAAAATTCTAATGAAAATGTTTATAATTCCTTTTCTTTCTTAATCGAATAAAGGTAATATATTAATCAAGTACTGAACACCTTTTCTGTCAAGTATTGTATCACTGCCTGAGCTGAGGAATGTTATTCTGTATTCTCTCTATGATTATTTATAACAGACTCTGTCAGCTGAGCCTCTCCATGTTACAGAGCATTAACTTATTGTGACTAGTTGTCAGAACCATGGTAAACACTTTCACATCCATTCTAAACAGGGGCATGTCCAGAATGTTGCATAAAGGTCCTCAGGAAGTGAGTTTGAAGAACAAAAAAGAGGTTCTCCCATTTATAAAAGACATAAAAGAGGGTAAATTTTCTTTTAAAATCAAAAGGGACATGAAATAGTTACCCGTTTCAAAATATGTTGCAATTAACCCTCCCCCTCCCATAAATAATAATGATAATTACATACACAAATAAATACACACATTAATTAATGAACAAATGAATAAGAGGATGGCTGGATGGATGAATGAATAATAAATGAAACAAATGAATAAAAAGATAAAAATTATTGTCAGTATCAAAGTAGTTCAAGTAATTTTAAAATAACTTTAAGAAAGAGAGGTGCTACTTATGAACTATGCCAGATACACCTGAGCCTGTCACAAAAAGGGGGCGTACGTGCCCCTTCCCTCCCTCTACTTGCTCTGCTTGTTCTTCGTAAAATACCAAATACTTGAGAGAGTTGAATGTTTTTGCTCCTGTCAGCCTGGATATAGTGCTAAAAGGGCACATATCTCATCTTTTGAGAGGCTGAAAGAGCAAATAGCTATTCTTGCCTGACACTGTTGAGTGTTTTCAGTACTGTAGCACAGGAGGGAGTGTTTTTCAGTCATATGCCACAATGTTTTGTGCATAATTAACCTATGTGAAACTAAGGCATTGTCTGAATAACAATTCCCTTTGATAATGTACTTGTTTATATTGATCATTCAACAAAAGTATGTAGATTTTACAATTTGATTCCAAGTTTTTAGTATTTAAAAATGCTGTTTAAGATTTTATACAACGCTGTTTACTATATGAACCTTTCAGTATTTGTTTAACCGTTTGTTTAATTTATTGAAGATTAGATATTGAAAATTTAACTTTGTTGCTTAAGATTTGAACACTTGTTTAACCTTTTTTAACCTTTTTTAAACAATTACTGTAAGGTTCATATAGTAAACAGCATTGAATAATTTTGTTTTAATGTGAAGGTCATCATAGGTTTTCATATTTTTAAATCAGGGTATACCATTGAAAAGTGCCTTCTGTACAACTTTTTATTTTGTCAAATGAGACAGTTTGGTCAAAATAATCGCAAAACAAACATACCATGATGTCAAACACCTCTACAGCATGCATAGTCTCAAGTTGTCATGTATATGGAAGCAAATTGCCATTGCTTTTAGTAAATTGGGCAACCGAATGTGTTGGCATTCCCATCCGATCAAGCTTTTCTATTTGGGTCAGCCAGGTACTTCTCGCAGCTGTCTCTCACATACAGGGCGGCAAAATGATTGATCATTGTTCTTAGAAATAGAGATGTCTGTCTTGTGCAGTCAAATTGACTTTTGAAGACGCTATTGGAGAGAAGCATGTTGGTTTGAGTGGAAAGATATAGAGCATTTCTCTCTCTTGCTCTTGAAATTGTGTACTCCCGGTCTGTATCTGAAGTTTATAGGCCATGTTCTATAAAAGTTTAGGTTAATATTACGGAAAGCCAATGAAACTGAGATTTTATAATTTTTTTATTTATTGATGTATTATTTAAAACAGCACATCGAAATTCAATAAAATATGATTTCTTAAAATTACATAGAATATCATATTTACAGTAAATCTAGTCTCTTTACTTCAGATTGTTTTATGCACTATGCGGATTGTAAAAACACAAGGTCTGTGCCTGCAGACTAGGTCGGTAGGCCTATTGCAAAATCTGAAAATAAGAACAAAATCAGATTCAAAGAGCACTTTTGTTTTAGCTTTTATTTACAAAACATCTTGTTTTCTTGGCAGGTAAATCTGAGGCCATCATTCTGCATCCCCCGTTTCCTTTAATAGAATCAATTACATTGTGCATTTTCTAGCATTCCGCTCATGTGATTTTACTCTAATCCTAGAGTATGTCCATGTTCAATGTTGCATTCAAGAAATGAATGTAAGTGTAGGCCTTTTCTTTTTTCTTTTTACCATGAAATGTTTCCTCTCAACTCACCAAATTCATAATCACAATACCCATTTTAAAGATTTGTTTCACTTATGGCCTGCTGAAACTAATATAATGAAATCTGCACGACACAATTTTCCTGTAACTCGGAACTCTACCCCTAAAAAGATGAATGAAAGAAAGTCAGTTAATTCCTTCAAAAATAGATTTTTAAGCTTGTTGATAGCTTGTTAATAATTTCATGTATTTTGTTCTATGTATCTTTCTAACCAAGAACGAAATAAATGCAAATTGAATTGAAATGAATCGAATTGAATCCAGAGAGAGATCTATATTAACTGTAAAAGGAAGGAAATGGGACGCAGAAAAGGAAACCGGAAGAGTATCACAGACTGTTATTCGGGTCAATTGATTTTATTTATTCTGTAATATCCTGCATTTGTTCACCCATGTTGATCTTTATTTACACGTCCAGGGAACAGCCAGTCATGGTTTCCCTTTCAAAATACTTTTTTCAGACTATATTCTTTTATTTACATTGATTTGATTTGAAATCAAAGTGATCATTGATGTATCATTCAATTTAAAGAGCCATCACATACAGCTGACAGAAATACTTATCTTATTTAAAGGGGAATGAAACCTTTGGAACAAATAGGCTTGTGTAGAAACAGAAAAATCAAAGAATAAGAATAAAGAAAGTTTGAGAAAAATCGGACAAATAGTGAGAAAGTTATGAGCATTTGAATATTGCAATCACTAATGCTATGGAGATCCTCACATTGGCAATGCGACAAGGATGTGTGATGTCACTGATGAACAACTTTCCCTTTGGTGGACTATAAACTACCCTCAAAATGTCTCTTTTTGCTTTTTCTTTTGATGATACAAACTCTTTATCCATGATGTATTCTTAAAAAATATATATTACATGACCTCATGTAGACAGAACACATGATTTATGGATAGATGTGATAAAAGAGGCAATTCTAGTGAAATATATACTAAAGTAATGGGGAGAGTTGTTCACAAGTGACATCACACATCTTTGTCGCATTGCCAATTTGCTATCTCCATAGCATTAGTGATCGCAATATTCAAATGCTCATAACTTTCTCATTATTTGTCCGATTTTTCTCAAATTTTCGTTGATCTGTTTCTTTGATTTTTCTGTTTTTACACAAGCTATCTTGTTACAATGGTTTCATTCTCCTTTGATACACAAGTGTAGCCATTATAATTACTTTATACGTGTAGTTATAAGTCATCAGCATTTTCAAAATATATACACATATACAGAGAGTATTATAATTTCCTTTTAAAGAAATTATGTGTCTGTTTATTGTGATTTGAAACAGAAATAGAACATTCAAAATGTTCATTCCTAATCTTTCATTTTGTGCAACTTCTGAATCTACAAAATATTGGTGCTGTAAAAAATAACTGTGCTCTCAGTAAATGAGTAGTTAGTAATGTATTTCAGTGTATAGTAGCATTTTTAAGTACTTATTCTTGCTAACCATGAGGTGTCTTGACAAAGAAAAAATTTATAAATGGTGACAGGTTGCTTTAACAATGTTTGAACTTAGCAACTCTACTTCTTAAATTCACAAATTAGCAACTATAAACCAATATATCCATTTGAATCTACTCAACAACCCTAAGGTCGTATCCACCTAGTGAACACATTTGCAGGTCTAAAGCGTCATCAGAGGAAATATAGCTGGTGTCCCTCAAGGTTGTTGCATATGGCCATTTTCATTTCTGTATGTATGATGTTACTTAAGTTCTTGCCAAAATTTCAAAACCCTAGTTCTTGAATGCTAGAAAGAACAGACAATATCAACACTGCAGGGGTCAATTAGACTTAAGTTAATTAATCATATTATAGGTATTTGAAACATATTATTTTATTTCTCTTTTTTTACAGTCCTTCTTCAGAGTACAACACCCGTGTCTTTCAGAGAATTCTTTCTTGTCGCAACCAAGGAATCTGCCCCTAATGAATTTGCAGGAAATTTCAGTGTAAGTCTCTATTTTTAAATCAGTAAACCATCGCTAGAGCAATAAAAGTGTGTATCTTAAAACTTTGGTTTGGAAAACCATCAATTGAACCCATGGTTTACTCAGATTACGTGTATAATTTATGCCTAATTTACATCGTATCTAAAAAAAAATGACCAATACTGATGCACGCTTTTGTCACATTGTGGTAATTGATTCCTGTTGCAGTGGTTATCCATGCTATTTTATTCATGGGTCCACTGTTATGAACTAATGCGTCAACTGTTTTGAACAGTACCTCGTGAATAAAATAGCGTACTCAACCATGCCAACGGGCATCAATATGCTGCAATGTGACGAAAGCGGATATCAGCGCTTAACATTTTTTGATAAATGCATTAAATAAGTGTAATTTGCATAAACCATGGGTTCAACCGATGGTTTTCAAAACCCCCTTATGAACTTGGGCCTTTATGTTTCATCTATTTGTTTAGGATTCGGTTTAACTCATGATCACCCTTCTCTATTCTCTGATTGGTTCTTATTTTTATGATTTTGGAAGTGTACAAGCGGTCATGTTACAACTGGTGGCAGCGGTGGGATGGAATAAACAAGTTGAATGTAAACAATTAAGTATGGAAAGCCAAAAGTAAGAGTACAGATTACAGAAATTAACCCAGCAAAATTTACTGTTACATTTGTTTTCATCAGATTACAGACAAATTAAAGGTGCGTTTCTCAGATAGGTGCAGCCATGCCTTGAAGCACACCTTTGCATCAAGTAAGACGTCCATCTCGGCTCAGTGGATAGCCCCACCAGCTGGGACGGGTTGTGTAATTTTCAGGTGAGACCAAAGAAACTTAAAGGAGAATGAAATCATCGGAACAAGATAGCTTGTGTGAAAACAGAAAAATCAAAGAAACAGATCAACAAAAGTTTGAGAAAAATCGGACAAATAATGAGAAAGTTATGAGCATTTGAATATTGCGATCACTATTGCTATGGAGATAGAAAATTGGCAATGCGACAAAGATGTGTGATGTCACTGATGAACAACTCTCCCCATTACTTTAGTATACTGTAAAAGCTGTTATTTTCGCGTACAGAATCGAATCGCGGGTCCCGACATTTTCGCGGGTTGTTAAATTCGCGATCAGAAGATGTATGAAACATTTCCACAGCATTTCAAAGAAGTAAATCCAGTGCAAATCATGTGCAAATCTTCACTCTTCACAATCATTATGCTGATATGTCTTTGATACATAAATATGTCCCTGTAAAAACAGTTACAAATTATGGAAAAGGTGGCTTAAATTTCGCTTTTTCAACCTTTAGATCAAAAAAAATCATCATGCCACAGGATCTAATAGAGTTAAGCAATCTTTGGAATTTGTGTTTTGTTTGATTAATTTTTCAAAAAGTTGGTAAAAGTGCAAAATTGTGGAATTTTATGAACAGAATCTTCCCCCCTAAAAATTGGGGTCATGTGACTTATGAATATTAATGAGTATGCAAATAGCTACCAATACGTGTGTATAGAGTCAATCAGATGACAATAAAATCAAATTATTTCATGGAAAGTACATTTTAATATTACAGTGAGTGTATAAATATTGATAGAATAATGTTAGAAAATAATTTAGGCTCTGATTTTGTTTGAGACATTAAAAAAAAGTGAAATTCTAGCTAACTTTTTGAATCACTAACTGTACATTCTAAGCCTTATTTTTTGTACATATAGAGGTGCATACCTCCATTTTCTCACTGTGCAGGATGTTTTCAATAGCAAAGCTTTGCTGTTGGGGGCATTGGCAATGTGTCAATATTTTCGCGTGTTGTTAAATTCGCGGCCGATCGGCAATTCGCGAAATCTGCGAAAATAAAACCCCCGCGAAAATAACAGCTTATACAGTATATTTCACTTGAATTGCCTCTTTTACACATATCTATCCATAGATCATGTGTTCTTTCTACATGAGGGCATGTAATACATATTTTTTTAAGAATACATAATGGATAAAGAGTTTGTATCATCGTAAGAAAAAGCAAAAAGAGACATTTTGAGGGTATTTTATAGTCCACCAAAGGGAAAGTTGTTCATCAGTGACATCACACATCCTTGTCGCATTGCCAATGGGAGGATCTCCATAGCATTAGTGATTGCAATATTCAAATGCTCATAACTTTCTCATTATTTGTCCGATTTTTCTCAAACTTTCTTTATTCTTATTCCTTGATTTTTCTGTTTCTACACAAGCCTATTTGTTCCAAAGGTTTCATTCCCCTTTAAGACCATGTTCCCAGTCTGCAACCACAGAATCATATTTGAATTTTTAACCAATTATAATGATAATAATATAGGTATATTTACCCAGGAAAGCCACTTCAGTTCTGAAAACTGTTCTCCCAGCAGGCCCTGCTGTTATTATTACCCTGGCTTTATCTGGGCTGCCTTGGCGCTTAAGCATTCGGTGAATTTCTTCATACCGGGTACCCATTCACCTCACCTGGGTTGAGTGCAGCACTATGTGGATAAATTTCTTGCTGAAGGAAATTACGCCATGGCTGTGATTCCAACTCACGACCCTCTGTTTCAAAGTCTGATTCTGTTTGTGGTAACTCCCGTAGGAACTCGGCAGGACAGCATTTTTTGCTGGTAAACGCCAAGCTGGTATATAACCAATTACCTTGGAAACATTTTACGTCTAGATTAATCAGTCATAGTGGCTGACGTAATAGATGACATATATCACTCTTGGGCCTTTTTATCAAAGTGGAGACAATGGCAGAGTTGGGATTCGAACTCACAACCTTGCGATTATGAGTCCAATGCTCTAACCACTGGACCACACGACCCGTGGTCAGAAGACTAATCCACTGGGCAACAATGCTCCACCAAGTCTAGATTGAAGACTAGACTGAAGACTAGACGCAAACGACTCTGTCTGTGTAAGCCAGCCACAGTACTTAGTGAATCTAGTCTCACTACTTCAGACTCTGTGTTATGCACTCTGTGAATTGCGAAAAGCAAAGGGTCTGTACCTGCAGACTACCCTCTTTCTTTGAAACTTTTCCGGCTGAATGGAAGTTTTGCTGTATGGCTTTATGGCAAGCAGAAACATCCCTATTTTATAACCTACCCCAAGTATTGTATTGTTGCATCATTTGTTCTTAAGTTATACTCTTTGTAAATATGTTACTCTTTGGATATACCAGTATGTAAGGGGGCCCCGGCCCGTCGACAAGGTGTGCTTCACTGGGGTCCCAAACCTATCATTCTGAGTTCTGTGATGTTGTTCTTTGTACTACCACTGTTTGTGTTTAATTTGGATTGAATAAAATACTATACTATACTATATTACTATACTTTACTATACTGTGCTCTCCCTCTCTTCCCTATCTGGTTTGTTTCTTTTATATCTCCGTCTCCCTATCTTTCTCATTCGCTCTCCCTCTCTTGCTTCTTTCTTTCTTTCTTCCTATCAGTATCCCTAGTTCTCTACCTCCCAGTCTCTCATTTGTTCTTTCTCTCTCCCCTCTTGCCTTGCTTCTTCTTTCCATCTCTATCCACACATCTTTATCATTCCTTTCTCCCCTCTTGCTTCTTTCTTCCTTAATATCTCTACTACTTTTTTTCTCAATCCCTGTCACTCTCTTCTTTCTCTATATCTTCATTTCTATCTCCCAATATTTCTCATCTCCCTCTCGCTCTCTCCCTGTCACACATGGTTCCCAGCCCATCAGGGAAATCAGGGAAAATTGTTTTACTTTTTTCCAGTCAGGGAAAAATCAGGGAATTTGATTTTAAAATCCCTAAAATCAGGGGGAAAATGCCTCAAATGAGAGAAAAAAATCAGGGAATTTTGATCAGACCAAAAGTCAAAAGCATGGTAGTCAGTGAGACTCTGTTTATATTTTTGTTGCATATCAAAACAACATCCATTGAATGACTGGTTACTAATTAGTTTTTTTATACTGAAAATACATGTATTTCAGTGCAACAACTTATTAGAAAACATGCGAAACTAGGAATGGGTTTAAATCATTATCAGGGAATTTTGTTTTCTTGAAAAGCTGGGAACCCTGTTCTTTCCATCTCTATCTCTGTCTCGTCATCTTTCTTGTTCGCTGTCCTCTTTCGTCACTTCGTTCTTGCTCTCTATCCCTCTGTCGTCCTCTCCCTTTTTCCCTCATATTCTTAATTTTGTTTTTTCTCTTCATATTTTTCACTTTGAGCATTATTTTCATCTCTTCATGCATTTATCTATATGCAGAACACAAAGTCGATAAGCAGGCGCTGCATTACCAGAGCAAATAAGTTTTCAGGAAATCTCTCCTCATGCTTGCGCAGTCCTCAAGCTCTGCAGACTTCCTCTAGCGCAACTTAGGTTTTAATTTAGGCGCAGGCCCCTGCCGGGTAATGTTTTTAATTGGGTTGCTTAATAATAGATTATATATCTTGATTGGTGATTATTCTCTCATCAGGAAAGAGGCTGGGTTTGTTATGGGCATATTGTAAAGGCAAACAAAGGTCCTACATTGCTTTTAGAAGGTTAATTGCTTTTTAATCTGTTTAGTCTTTATATTGATAAAGAGGATGCTGCCTGAGTCAGCATTCTTTGAAAAGTACATAATTTATTTATTCAAGCTTTAAATTATTTCACTTTTCATTGACAAAATGGTATCCCTTTGGGGTAGGGGCAGTATAGCGGGGGGGTGGGGCAAGTAACTCCCACCCCAGCCCCCATACCATACATTTTTTTCAGTAGAGATGGAGAGAAATAATAATCATTTTCGGTCCCTCTTTCATGGAAATCAATTGTGATTCCTTCAGGAAAATCATTCTATCAAAGGTGCATTAGCATATGCAGGGGGGATGGTTACAGGGGTTCAACCCCCCCCCCCCTCAATTTTTGTTTCACCCACCCAATTTCATTGAGGACCTTTTGGGGGTGGTAAGAAGCGACCTAAAATTTGTGGTGAGAACCTTATTTTTTCCTTCTTTTTTGGTTGTCAGCATTTCATTCAGATTGAAGTCCCCCCCCCCCCCTTCAATATTCCTTCGTACACTACTGCAAATGTGTGACCATGGTCATTCTGGATTCAGCATAAAAGGGGTGCAGCATGTTCACAAAATGTGAAATGTGCAGTGGTTTTGGAAAAAGGGTTGAAATCATGAGGTTGTAAGTTATTTATTTTTTTTACTTGTAACCTTAAACTGGAAATAGAATAAATGTCAATTTTTTTATAGGTGAATCTTTCTTGTGATTCCCAGCCTAAAATATTCAATTGAACATAGTCTGGGCATCATTATCAACCAGACATGAAATTATGTAGTCTTCTATTGATTTTGATTAGATTACCGCGTTGACAGAGGGAAATGTCTGGTTTCACAGACAATCTTTCAATATTTCACAATATGGCTGATTTTTTTTTCAGTGCAAAAAAATGCAAAAAGTACATTATTTGAAATTTTATAAAAGGGTTTTTTTCTGTGTGACCTATTTGTATGTTGTGACAATGTTTTACTTACATGTATGTACCCTATGTATGTTTATCATGTTTTTATTGAGAGTGTAAATAAAATAAATTGAATTGAAATTGAATTGATGAAATCACCTTTTGTTGAGTTCCATTTTATACAATGTACAAAGATCTCTGCATTGTTTTCACATACATGGTAAACTTTGATATTATTTTTAATTTAAAAATCTTGGTCATATTTTTTAGGTTTTTATTTTTTACTATTCTATTTTAGTTATTATGTTTATTATGTTTGTTTAGCATTCTATCAAATTGGCATCAAATATAATTCCTTCTATGATGGGGTCAAATGAGACCCATATAGGCTTAGCAATAGCTTTTTCAGAAGTTAAAATGGTCAATTGATCATTTGGTGAAGTTGACATAATTTGTATTTGCCTTTTTGTATTCTTGCGAATGGGCAATGAAATCTAATTAAATAGTGAGAATCATATCACAGCCCAGTTCACACCAGTTAGAACCAATTGAGCATTTAATTTGTACTGCCCTAATAGGGAGACTGTTTTCAGATATTATGAAGTCACCAACATTGCCATCAGGGAAACATTACACTGGGACTAAAAAAATTCTCAAAAGAACCCTGGAATCTCAAAAGATGGCAGTTTAAAAGCTTAATTCAATGTTTTGCAGAACCTGGTAGTAAGTTGTGAAATAAAGCCCCTGGAAATGAATAAATAATTTTTGCCTGATTGCCGTAATTATGAAATACCACTTTTTCTGAGCTCTCTTATTTTTTCTTCTCTTTGTTTGGGTGCAAGGAATAAATGCCTAATAGAAATATCATCATTGACCTGGTTTTCTTTTATTTGTAGAGTATGATTTATTTTTAGATTATATTAGATGATGTATTTTGGTTACACTTCGTAATTCCGAAGGTTCGTAATTCCGAAACACTCAAATTGCCTATACCTCGATCTTCGTTAATCTGAAAACGTAAAAGGGTTCGTTAATCCGAACATTTGTGTCGTTATTCTGAAGGTTCGTTATTCCGAAGGTTCGATAATCCGAAAACGAAATAAGGTTCGATGTTCTGAAGGTTCGTTAATCCGAAAACAAAATAAGGGTCGTTGTTCCGAAGGTTTGTTAATCCGAAAACGAAATAAGGTTCGTTAGTCCGAAAACGAAATAAGGTTAGTTAATCATTTAGTTTACGGACTAACCAACCTTCGGAATTACGAACCTCATTTCTTTTTCGGATTAACGAAACTTCGGAATTACGAACCTCACTTCATTTTTGGACTAACGAACCTTCTGATTAACAAACCTTTGAATATCCGAACCTTCGGAATAACAAAGCTTCGGAATTACGAATGTATGCATGTTTTTTTTGGGGGGTGGGCAGCAGTCTCATCGTGTAGCTGTGCATGATTCCATATAGCAATCACAGTGTTGTCAACAAAGTAAATCTGTAGCTTTATCAATTTGGGCAGAGGTTTGGTCCTCAGATTGGCAATAAATCTCCAATTCTGAACACCTCATTCGCTGGAGACCCATACACCTACACAAAAACATATTGGTTTCTATGTGCAAGGGTCATTTAGACTAGAGATAAATGCACCAAGTATTTTTCACACTGAATTTTAAGAATTCTTACTGTGCAATTATTATGTAACCTGCCACTGCAAAGAAGTTGCCCAAAATGAATTTTGAGACTTTCATTGAGCTTGACCAAATGAACATATTAAGCTTTCAAATTATATGTAACTTGTCACAATTGATCCACACAAGTACTTGATTGGACAAGAAGAAATGTTGTGAGAGCTTCGAAAAATAAGGAGAAAACAAAATTTTAGCAATAAAATATTTAAATGATCATATTTTTGTATATTAATAATCTGCTAGTCCAAACCTTAAAGTGACCTAAGCATACTTTCTTCTCCAAGCGGACTCCCCCAAATTATGATAATTTAAATTGGTTGTGTGAATGGAGCAGTGTTTCGTGTTATTTTGTGCTGTGTAAACGGACCCATGAGTCACTCCAAGATTTTGATGAGCTTACTTTTGTTTTATGAAATCTAAGATTAGAAAGGTTATGGGTTGGTAGGTGGGTCAGCGAATTAGCCAAGGTGTGTCCATTTGATATGGTTGATGATTGACATCATGGCAAAGTTCAAATTGCTTTGGAAGATTGGCTTTCTAGGGAAAAAAAAATCTTGAAGTTTCGTAGCATGAAACCCTCAAATAATGTTGTGCCCCATACATAGGCCTATAGAGAGAGAGCATATAATGATTTGTATGCCAAAGAGAAGATGGAGAAACAATTGATTTTGTTTGAAAATGTATTTAAAGGTCTTAAATAATTGTATAAAAGGAGATTAAGTGAGAAAAATGTATTTAAATACACAAAATAAAAGGCATGCACTTTGTTTAGGTTTATTTCCAATTCATCTAATTGCCAACTTTTGCTCATTATCAGGTAATGTTATTATTGTTAAATTTATACTATCCAAAAGAGAAATAATGACAAGTTTGCTCTTTCTAGCAAGGAATATACACAGGACTGTAAGAAATTGGGGTAACTCAGTCAGAGAATCCAATTATCCAACTTTTGTGGGTCAAATCCCAAAGTAGGGCAAAATATCCATTCCTTATAGATTTACGTAGATCTTTTCCCCTCAGTGTGGTACCACGGGAGTTTATATTACATTGCCGTCACTCAACTAAATGGTCACTGCACCCCATATTCAATTTTGAAATAAGGAGCTTCATACCACCTCCTATTAGAAAAGAACTAAGGACTAATTTGATTTAGCGTTTAAGGAGCGAAGATGGGAGATGGATGGTCCAGCCTCATCCATGTATCCAATTGGTTTCTTATTAAGGACCAGGGGATTTTAGAATGGAATTACCCTGATGAAAATAGGATCCGTTCTCCAGGGGGCAAGGACCGCAAGAAGATGGTTGGTTTTCTATCTGACCTGTCTGTGAACCAGTGCTTCGTTCTGAACTTCTTTATTTTTCAAGTGTAGCAATTTTTTGGCACTTTAGGTTAGATTTCAGTTTATTGATTTCATTTTGGGATTAGTTTACCATGGTACTGCTTCTGCTTCTACTACTAGTGCCATTACTTTTAGTACTACTGCTAGAAATGCTACTACTACTACTACTTCATGACTACTACTACTGCTGCTGCTGCTGCTAAGAACAACAACTACTACGACCACCACCACTACTACTACTACGAACTACTACTTCTACTTCTACTACTACTGCAAGAACTATTACTTCTACTACTACTACTACTGTTATTACTACTATATGGCTAGAACTACTACTACTACTTCTACAACTACTGCTAAAACTATTACTACTTCTACTACTAATACTACTACTATTACAGCTGCTATTACTACTACTACTACTACTATTACTACTACTGGTAGTAGTAGTAGTAGTAATGCTACTTTGTATACTGTTATTGATATTGCTGCTACTGCTATTTCTACTAATAATACTACTTCATCTACTAGTTTATTCTTCAATTGTAGCATCATTAAAGCCTAGCGCAATTGAAATACTAAGTGTATGAACTTAAAAGAGCATTTACTCTTGTCAAGGTTTCTAGATATATTTCTGACAACAAGGCTTCATGTCTGAATAAACTGGGGGATTACTGCAGTTGACATATGTCACTCTTGAAAATAAACCTCCCCTATCAGAGTTCATCACTGGTGCCAATTTGAGGATCACCCCACGATGACACGTGAGGCTGATTACAATGCATAGCTGGACGTTCTGGATGGCCACTTTGGGAGTTCCGATGAATAATTGATTTGTGACAACTCTGAAATGTAATTGCAACGAATTGGTTATTAGACCGCAAAGTCAACCTCAAAGTAAACCGACCTTTCAAACGCTCCTTTTCCCAGGGAAATGGGCAACAAATTTTGCTGCGAAACGCGTCAAAAGCCCAAGCCACGAATGACAACAGCAAATATTTTAGCATTATAACAATAACTGCTATGTCCATGTATAAGGGTCTGTTTATTCCATTTTCAATTAAGTTCAACTAATGGGAAGTCGTCGAGGCCAAATACATGTTATCATCAAAATTGACCTTTCTGTCCTTACTATTTATTGTTGGCAATCCCAAATAAACAAGTGGAGTTAATGCCTTTTGCAAGAGAAGTCTTCTCATAATCCTGTTTCAATTTAACAGCAGTCGAACGGGAATCATGATAATGGTGTATATAGAGGTTACGTGCCCCTTGCACCGTATCGGGAAAATGTAGGGGGAGAAAAAAAGGAAAAAATAATAAGTTTAATCTGATAAACAGAGACATCTGAGAGTTATGGTCTTTTGGTGATTGTTTATGTTGGTCATGAAATCAATAAAACACTTTAAATATTGTAAAAGAAAAATGAAATTTCAGACCCATTTCAATTTCATTTGACATTTTACAGGATGGTCATGCAGGTATCATGAATAGTGGAGTATCCAAGTGAAATGATATGGTTCATGCACCCCCTATATCGAACATCAGTCCGCCCCCCTCTTATGTCGAACCTCAATTCGATGACCCCCCAAAGTTGAACATAGATTCGGCGCCCCTTAAGTCGAACATAAATTTTACCCCCCCCCCCCTATGTCGACCATAAATTCGGTTCTCCTTTGTCGACCATCGATCCGGCCCCCGAGGTCTAACATTAATTTGGCACCCCCTAGGTAGAACATCAATTAGGCGCCCCTTAGATGGTATCATGAATAGTGGAGTATCCAAGTGACATGATATGGTTCATGCCCCCTGTAAGACTATAGCGATTGTAAGGAAGCAGAATTATGTCTTCGACCTGTCTTTTCAACAGAAGTCGGGTATACATACTCAAGTTCATTATTGATCAAGTCAAAAGATGGTTTTGACGGTTTATGTCTGAAAGGTTTACCAAATTGATGATGTGAAGCATTATTTTGTTGATTTGAAAGAAAGCAAAACCAAATTACATAGGATTTAATACTTATCCATGGTAGACATGTTATTCGTAAGAGATGATGGAAATACTTCATACTTATCCACGGTAGTATTGATTATTTTTTTTAAGTCAATATTTAATTTTGTATATAGTGTAAATACATTTGTGTTACAGTGTTTATATCTATAGAATTTTATAGAATTTTGCTGATTATTTTACTCTATTTGTATCATATTACCCTTGTATAAAGTTTTGATAGGGGGTCTACATTTTACAAGCTCTGCTTTATAGGCCCCTCCACTTTTTTCATTTCATTGCTACGTTTCAATCCTGCATATGTTATGCTTTTTTTTTCATTGTAAACATGATTACGAAATGTACTTTGTGGAATATGAATATATCAATAAATAAATAAATAAATAAAATAACATTGAGAGTAATGTTGAATCTACACTTTAGAACTGAATATAAAGGAAACCGGCTTTCGTGTGTGCTTTAACAAAAGGGTGATAAACACGTACGCTAAAGAATGGAGACTAGAGACATTTTTTTTTACATGTTTGCATATGTGTTCCCAATGGCTGACATCAATTTTATGAGAGTATGAAATCTTTATGAGAAGTTAATGAAGATGAGAAAGGAACTGACACCATGATCTTTAAGCCGCTGTTAGAAACATTGATCTTCAGTGGTAGACTGTATTATGAGATTCAATATCAAGATAGCTTTCTCTGTTGATAAGAGTCTGTATTAAACTCTGCTTAAGCAATTAAAATGTAGTTCTCTGACATTACTTTCCCATAAGTTTGTCGTCTGAAGACATAATCAGGGCTGCTATTAATATCCTGTTCTACTCCAAAGCAATGTCTGAGGGTTGTGAATTCTGGTGAAAGAAAGAAGACATGTAAAAAAAGATGTCTCATTTCTTTTGGGGTTAATGCATCTTTTGGTAAAGTTATCAACACAGCTATAAGTTTGTTCAGAAAGGTGAAAAGCTGAAGATTCTTTGAAATGAATATAAGATTTTAAAAAGAGAGAGTTGAGTGACTTGAGTCTAAGAATTATTGATTGATTCATTCATTTATTTCGACATTTCATAAAAAACGGAAAAAAAACAGTTCATAAATGGCATTAGAGTATAAGTACAATATATACATTACCTACCTGTATACAGGGTTCCCAACTTATCAGGGATATCAGGGGAAATTATGTTAACTTTTTTCCAGTCAGGGAAAAAATCAGGGAATTTGATTTAAAAAACTAACTCAAATCAGGGAAAATGCCTCAAATGAGGGAAAAATCATGGAATTTGATCAGCAAAAAAGTCAAAAGCATGGCAGTCGGTCAGAATCTGTTATATTTTGTTGCATATCAACAACGGAATGAATGCTTATGGTGGTACTAATTAGTTTTACATTATTGTTTTTTTACTGAAATTCATGTAATTCACTGCGACAACTGAGAAAACATGCGAAACTGGGAATGGGTTTAAATAATTATCAGGGAATTTTTAAACTTCATTAGGGAAAGAAAACTTCATTAGGAATCAAGGTATATAAGTATTCCAGTGCAAAAAAAATATATAACATAAAACAATGAAATGCTCTTATATTTTTATTGAGAAATAAATGTTGCCTTTACTTCCTCCATTCAGAGAATGAAATCTGTGTGTACAAAGTGAATAAGAAAATGGAGTGTCAAAAAAGTTGGTTCATATTATGGAATCACCCTGTTGGATCACAGAAAGCTTCATGAAATTTTATTTTTTTATATATCAAAATGTGTTTTATACTCCCAGATATTTTTCCCTTGCTGCATACAGTTGAATTCTTGAGCCCATCGCACGTGCGATCCGATGCAATGCAATTTTTTTTAATAAATCGCTTTTTTGCATTAAATGTTACAGTTTCAAGACGTGAAATCATTCTATTTGAAGTTCGGAATGATAGGAATAATAAAGTAATAATTTTACTTTGCGGCAAGCCCTATGGTTGGAGAAAAGTCCAAATTGGCTTCAAGTCGCAGCCAATGATGAGTCATTGTGATTTAAGATTAATTTTTACTTTCATTCCTACAGGGAGGCTCAAACTAGACCGACGTTCAATTTCAGTATTCCTTGCCATATTCTGAGCTCCGATCGCTAAGATTTTATCGGCTGGAATGTTCATCTCAAATGATATTACAATTTCTTTGAAAAATGGATTGCAACAAATCGCATAGTGTGTGCCCGGCTTTATAGTCACATGGTGAAAAATATACTGACTCATTAAGTATATAAACAGTCATAAGCCTTGCCCTTGTACCATACTTAAGCAATGACGTAGGGATGCCTATAGTTGTTTGTTTTCATGTTCATTTGTGAAAGCCAGCCCATGGGATGTTTTTCACCGTCCACCTACACAAATAACTTGTGGTAATCAGAACATTCTATCTCATTTTCTCGTCGAGGCATGACTCAAAATGCATCAGAAGGTGAAATGGATAATGGGTATCATGTATATATATTCTCATTGTGCTAGTTAAAGAGAAAGTTCACCCTAAAAGGGTTTCTTGTAAAAAAAAAAGAAGCAGAAAAGTGATAAGGAATATTGGCAAAGGTTTGAGGAAAATGCATCAAAGAATCAAAAAGTTATTCGAATTTTAATTATTTGATTTGTGACGACATATGCGAGCAGCTTTTATACATATAGCATGGTAAAATAATCAATGAATTGTCATTTTCTCAGAAAATTGAAAATTGTTTCATGGTACATGTACCTTCAGTGTATCAATACATAAATGATTTCAAACCCGATCCTAAAAAGAAAAGAAAAATTAAGTCATCACAAAGCATTAAAAAATAATAATGATCATGATTTTGTCCCCTTTTTTAATCGCAGAGCTGGTGTGATTCAGAAGAAAACAGTGTGGTTTGCTGAAGATGGTCGACTCACTTTGCAACTCTGCGAGAGAGGTAATCTTTCCTCTTTTATTAACTCTCGTTCTTTTCTCAATAATACTTTTATTATTAACATAAGATTTGGGGGGATAGCATTAAAGAGAAATGCCAGTAGTTGCAGTAAACACTGATTTCATGAGAAAGTCTGTAAAACCAGGCTTAATTGTCAGAATATCATCGAGGATCTAGATCTGGTACAGTTACATAAACTGAACTTTGTGAAATCTTGAAATCTACGCTGAAAAATGTTCGCACTGAAGATCACCAACACAGATAGGCACACGTGGGACAGTCTATTATTATTGCTGGAATAAAGACCCGACGGAAGTGACCGAATCCATGCTTATTTTGCTTATTTCTCAGCAATTACACAAGTTCTTCCAGAATCCTTTGGCACATATTTTTTATTCATGTAAACAGACACTTGGGTGGTCATTATATTAGATTCTGTAAAAAGTCATTTTGAGATCGTAACCAAAACTGGAGTTTATCTTTAAGTATTTAGTTTATATTCAGATGCTTACAGGCCTTAAATCTTGTTCTTTTTAGGGCAATTCTACCTTTTCTCTGTAGGGTTACAGCAAAAATTGAAAAGATTAAAAAGGGCACAAAAATATTCAATACATATGAGAGGAGCATTGGAATAAGTCAATAGGGCATCAAATCCAATGATTGGTGGACCTGATTAATTTCAGACATATGTTATATTTGTAATCGAATGAAAATAACTTGCTGCATAATTATTGAGGGAAGAATAATTTTACTCATAAACCTGCATATACTTTAAAGGGAAAACAAATTATGTATGTTGGAAAAAGGATATCTTGTCAAAATCAAAGTATCATATAAGTACCCGCCCCTACCTTAATCAAAATGGATTAATTTTATGAACAAACTGCTTTGGAGGAAAATTTTAAACACTTGTTTAAACTATTATGGTTGTTGTTTTTTATTTCATTTACAGAGATCCAAGATGGTCCAGCCCCATCCCCCACCCCTGACCCTCATCGCTGCTGTGCCCCGCCCCACCAAGAGGCCAAGTATAGGTTCACCTTTGTCAGCACATGGACGCCACAGACTCATCCAAATCAATACCCTACTGGTAATAAACAGAATTCCACCTTTTTATAGTGTCAATAATAAAAATTATACTTGCTCATGTAATGCTTAAAGGTAAAGTCCACCTCAGAAAAATGTTGATTTGAATCAATAGAGAAAAATCAGACAAGCACAATGCTGAAAATTTCATCAAAATCGGATGTAAAATAAGAAAGTTATGACATTTCAAAGTTTCGCTTATTTTCAACAAAATAGTTATATGAACGAGCCAGTTACATCCAAATGAGAGAGTCGATGATGTCACTCACTATTTCTTTTGTTTTTTATTGTTTGAATTATACAATATTTCAATTTTTACGAATTTGATGATTAGGACCTCCTTGCCTGACGCACAAAATGTTAAAATAATGGAATTCCATGTGTTCATGGAGGAATGAAACTTCATTTCACATGACAATGACGAGAAAATCAAAATATTTCATATTTAAAACAATAAAAAACAAAAGAAATAGTGAGTGACAACATCAACTCTCTCATTTGGATGTAACTGGCTCGTTCATATAACTGTTTTGTTAAAAATAAGCGAAACTTTAAAATGTCATAACTTTCTTATTTTACATCCGATTTTGATGAAATTTTGAGTGTTATGCTTGTTGAATTTTTCTCTTTTTATTCAAATCAAATTATTGTTGGGGTGGACTTGTCCTTTAACACCTACTTTATCAGAAATCTCTATTAGTGCTCTTCAATAATTCAGTATGATTACCCTGGCTTTAGCAGAGCAGCTGTTACGCGCGCTGCGTTTCAAGGAATAAATTCCTACCAGGTACCCATTCACCTCACCTGGGTTGAGTGCAGCAGAGTTTGTAAAGATTTCTTGCTGAAGAAAAACACACCGTGGCTTGGAATCGAACCCACATCCCACAGATTTAAAGAGGAGAGTCATATTAAACCACTGGACCATGACGCCCCCATAATCACATCGGAACAGAGTCTCTTCCAGACACCCTCATTTTCATACATACATGTATTTTCCCATTTACACAAGTCAGTAATTTTTGGTAAATGCACTTTCTCTGTTGTTGTGAAGTTTTGCTCTAATTATATTGAAATACCCGGTATGGCATTTGATAAGTGAAAAAATGCTGTTGACATGTTAATGAAATGTATCTGATGAAAAGATCTCAAATCATGTACCAAAAAGTTAATCAAAACCCATTTCTTTACATACTGGTATATAACATAAATTGTGTAATGTGCAATTTGTAGAAAGGACAATATGTCTGTGCATGGGTCAAGTGAGGGTTAAAGTTTACTAGTTTGAAATACACAGTATCTAACAAACTATACAAAAGCTTGATTCTTTTTTGGACTACTGAACCGTCGGAATAACATACTTTTAGACTAACGAACCTTTTCTTTTCTCAGGTAACGGCAATCACTGGTCCGACTTGATTGGTGCCTCTCACAGTTCAGACTACACTATATGGGATTATGGTCAGTATGCTTCCAGAGGTATTAAGATGGTCGCTGAGTGGGGCAGTCCTTACGCGCTTGAGAGAGAGATCAAACAGCAGGTAAACAATCGGTTTGACAAAAAAAATTAAAATTTGCAGACAGACCGTCATTTTCATACATTTTTTTCTTCCTTTTTGTTCCTTTGAATCGATAAATGTTATTAAGAATTGGCTAATATTGCACCATGATATTTTCCATATTATAACCAGATTACAGTTGTACTTGAAGAATCTTCATCTTCGTATCAAAATATGTCTAGCTATATCGTATCATACATTTAAAAGAATGAAGATACAGACTGACCCTTTTATTTTTGTCCATTAAATACGGTGAACAAACTTTTTTAAGGCCTCGTGCTAACTTCGTCAGTAGGTCCTATGGTCATTGCCATGGTAACAGGGCTCAGCAGCCATCAAGGTTTCTATGGTGCTAATACTGGAATGACAAAGTAACCATAAATTCGTTATGAAATGTGCACCTGGAATCATAGTGGAATATGGAATAATACGGTTCAAAAAATGTAATTTTCTGCCTGGGGGCCATTTCTTAAAGCTCTTTTATAGGTCAAGAGTGACTGTAAGATCGACTGGTGATCTTTTCTTGTGGTAAATGGTATACACCTGAATATTCATTGGCAATGGTTTTGCACGTAAGAAAGGTTCACCAGACATTCTTAAAGATGCTCTTAATTTACGAACAGCTTTCCGGAACACCAACCCCCCCCCCCCTTCCCCTCGGAGCCTTAAAGCAAGTAAGATAACCAACCAACTCTATGAACGATTATTCTTACCCTGTTGGAGATGACTTGATATGGCACGCTATTTGTCTTCATTGTCTTCAGATAAACCAGAGGAAACTATCAAGTAATGAAGGAACATTTGTTACAGCGGGAATAATACAAACTGACATTGTACCCTCTCTTTAATGAATAATTCAAGGCTCAGCCAAACCTTATCAGAATTTGAGAGATATTTTGTAAACTCTGAAATTTCCGAATTCCCAGATCACTTTGATATTATTTACTATTTTCTGATTATTTTGCTACACACTCCTCTTCAAATTGCTGTTTTTTTATATATTTTTTAGCAAGAGTTATCTTTATTTCTTAGTTCAAAAAATATTTGGTGATGCAGTTTGCTTTGTTTTTCATGTTATGTAAATTTTATCATAGAATGTATAATGTACATGAAAGTAAATTCAGGTTATTTTCTGAATACTAGAATTTACTACATGACACCTAGATAGATCCTTGTCATTTAATTAGTTGTTTGATATCGATCATTCAGCCCATATTACGATGACGTCATCTTTCGTGCAATTTTGGATCCATACGATTCTGCCCATTGCACGCTTGCCGAGACCATCAGCGCTACAAGTGAAACACTTGTGTTTGCAGCACGCTATTAGCGATAATCAACAGGCAGTGCTCGCACTGCATGCGCTTTTGCATCCAAATTCATGAATGTCCATTTACAAGGAGTACAAGGATCTATCTATTTTTTAGCTGTCATAAACAATGATTTTTTCCCATTTCTGCAAGGGACAGAAAACTTCAGTTGATAAAAGATGAAATGAGTAATCCATTTAACGAGGCATAGCCGAGTTGAATGGATCATTCGATCTTTCACCTCATGAAGTATTCTGTGCATGGCACTCATAAACATTCATCATTTGTATACCAGACAAGTAGAATCCTTGCACGTGATTGGCTGAGAGCCCATTTGTCAGTAAGAAATCACTGATGAAAGTGCTTTATGAAAACCCCACCCTTCAGTACATCTTCAATGCGATCTAGAGTAGATATGATATCACTCTATCTCAGCATGACCCGGTTTCATAAAACTTAATATTGGTTGTAAATGCTGGAAGTCAATGACAAACCTGGCCTTGGCCAATCAAATTGCAGGATTTCAGTAGCTCTATAACAGTGACATAACTTTCCAATTGTCATTAATGGGAAATGGGCCCTAATCCTCTTGAGAGCGAATTCATGTGCAGTAGATTTTCTCGGTGCCTCTGAAATAGAGCAAGCCTAGCTATCCCCCCCCCTCCCCCATTGAAAAATAATGATACAATTTCTATTACGAATTTGAGCAACAATGCTGCTGTAATTGTGATAAATAGAAAAGATTTTATTTGTATTCAGCAGAAAGCAGTTTCAATAATGCATCTTATTTGTGTAATTGTAGATATATATGGACAGAAAAAATGAATGAAGTATTACTAATTGTGTTGACGGAACGAGAGCGGAATTGGCTTGCAGTTTCATTCAGCGGACAATAGGTTTTAGTTCCTATTAATATTATGATAAACAGAGAAAAGGGAATGAATTATAGTTTCACTGATTCGTTGAAAGTTAGGAAGTGAGTTAAAAAAATATGCCATATTCAGCAGATAAATGATTACAACCGAAAATTTTGAATAATGTTAGAAAGGGTGGAATACATACACTGTAGGAATGAATTATTTTTTTAGCAATGATATATTTCGAAAGTGAATGAGTTCAAAACTTTATTCAATGGTCAGGTGGATATAATCATTGCATTGCCTAATAAGGGCAAGGTGAAATAGACTTACATAAGCAGCTTCAGTGAGTATGCCAAATGAATTCAAGTATGTTTTATTGTCTCACCTGCGAAGCAAAGTGAGACTATAGGCGCCGCTTTTCCGACGGCGGCGGCGGCGGCGTCAACATCAAATCTTAACCTGAGGTTAAGTTTTTTGAAATGATGTCATAACTTAGAAAGTATATGGACCTAGTTCATAAAACTTGGCCATAAGGTTAATCAAGTATTACTGAACATCCTATTAGAGTTTCATGTCACATGACCAAGGTCAAAGGTCATTTAGGGTCAATGAACTTAGACCATGTTGGAGGAATCAACATCGAAATCTTAACCTGAGGTTAAGTTTTTGAAATGTCATCATAACTTAGAAAATATATGGACCTAGTTCATGAAACTTGGACATAAGGTTAATCAAGTATCACTGAACATCCTGCATGAGTTTCACGTCACATGACCAAGGTCAAAGGTCATTTAGGGTCAATGAACTTTGGCCGAATTGGGGATATCTGTTGAATTCCCATCATAACTTTGAAAGTTTATGGATCTGATTAATGAAACTTGGACATAATAGTAATCAAGCATCACTGAACATTTTGTGCAAGTTTCAGGTCTCATGATTAAGGTCAAAGGTCATTTAGGGTCAATGAACTTTGGCCGAATCGGGAGTATCTGTTGAATTACCATCATAACTTTGAAAGTTTATTGGTCTAGTTCATTGAACTTGGACATTAGAGTAATCAAGTATCACTGAACATCCTGTGCTCATTTCAGGTCACATGACCAAGGTCAAAGGTCAATGAACTTTGGCCGAATTGGGTGTATCTGTTGAATTACCATCATAACTTTGAATGTTTATGGATCTGATTCATGAAACTTGTACATAAGAGTAATCAAGTATCACTGAACATCCTGTGCGAGTTTCAGGTCACATGATCAAGGTCAAAGGTCATGTAAGGTCAATGAACTTTGGCCATGTTGGGGTTTTTCGTTGAATAACCACCATCATATCTCTGTAAGTTTATTGGTCTAGTTCATAAAAAGTGGTCTAGTTCATTAAACTTGGACATAAGAGTAACCATGTATCACTGAACATCTTGTGCGAGTTAGAGTAGTATTCATAGTCAGCACTGCTGCTATATTGAACCGCGTGATGCAGGTGAGACGGCCAGAGGCATTCCACTTGTTCAAAAGATATAAGACTTACCACTGCTATGAGTAATATGGGCATGGGGAGACGCAAGAATGAATTATGTCTTCAGTGATTATATTCACACACAATGACTTACATTGTACATGCATGCCAACAGAATATGAGTTCAAAATATGTTTTATTCAGCCGACAATCTGTTACATGTAATCACCATTGAGAGTAATATAATGTGAGCGAGAGAATTAGAAATGAATTATGGATCATGTCAGATTCAAAGCAGGGGAGGGGGTGTTAAATAGAACTCAGCTATCAATTTACAGATATGGATATGTGGAGCGTTGTGGCCCAGTGGATTAGTCTCCGGACTTTGAAACAGAGGGTCGTGGGTTCAAATCCCAGCCATGGCGTAGTTTCCTTCAGCAAGAAATTTATCCACATTGTGCTGCACTCAACCCAGGTGAGGTAAATGGGTACCTGGCAGGAATTTATTCCTTGAAATGCCATCGCGCTGTAAAAAGGCTGCAAGGCTAAAGCCAGGGTAATAATATCCAAGTCCTTTGGAAGCGCATAGAGACGTTATTTATAATGTGTTATGTGCTATACAAGAACTGTCTATTATTATTATTATTAAATTCCGGTTCTGGTAACAATCTAAAAATGATTTTTTACAGAATCTAATATAATGACCACACAAGTGTCTATTTGTATGAATAAAAAATATGTGCCAAAGGATTCTGGAAGAAATTGTGTAATTGCTGAGAAATAAGCAAAATAAGCGCAGATTCGGTCACTTCCCATCGGGTCTCATTCCAGCAATAATAATACACTGTCCCACGTGTGCCTATCTGTGTTGGTGATCTTCAGTGTGATGGTATTTCAGCGTAGACTTTTTGATATAACAAAGTTCAGCTTATGTAACTGTACTAGATTTAGATCCATGATGATATAGTCATACCTAACCTTGGGTTTACAGACTTTCTCATGAAATTGGTGTTTTACTGCTACTACTATCATAAAGGGATTGTTTAGAAAAATATTTCCCTTTTCAAAGCTCATATTGATACCTTTCACGTCATATTTTTCCATATTTTATTTCATTGTTCGAAATAAACACGAGAAATGAAATACTCCAAAAATTTGTTTTTCCCAATTGATTTTGGGCCCAGCAGCCACTGTGCAGCCCCCTTTCCTCTCTTTCTATCTTTTCTGTCTTCGTTCATATTCTTCTTTTATTTTCCTATATCACACTTATTTGGAACCATTGACATCTTTTCCTTTTTTTCCTCTCTTTTATTTTCTCTTCTCTTAATCTTCCCCTTTATTCTCTCTATGATTTTCATCTCAATATTTTATCTCTTTCTCTCTCTATCTTCCTGTCTGTCTATACATCTCTGAGCTGTCTGTCTATCTATCTGTCTATCTACATGTATCTACTTATCTATCTATTTATCTGTCTGTCTGTCTGTTTGTCTGCCTGCCTGTCTGTATTTCTATCTATTTCTGTCTATCTATCTGTCTATTTATATATCCAGCATCTGTCTATCTATCTACATGTATCTATCTATCTATCTACATGTATATATCTATCTTTCTATTTATCTTTCATCTTCTTCCAGTAATGTGCATTTAAGCCTCTAAGGATTGTTGTCACTCAACAGTTGGTTGTATATCAGCTCGGGCTTAATTCATAAAACTTGTTATAATAACTAATTTGCATCAACAGTTAAAAGCGATTGAAATCATGCATTCTGATTGGCTAATGGTATATATATATAACAAGTCTTTAATGGATTATTATCCCTTTTCAAACATGCTGCTTGTAGTAAACTTTTGTGAAGAATCAGTTTGAAAATTAATACCTATATCATTGTATCTCTTTTTTCTTTCTATCTCTCTCTCTTTCCCTCTCTTACTTTCTCTCTCCCTCTCTTCTTTTCCCACCCCTCCTTTCTCTTGATCTCTCCACATTATTGAAACCAGGGAGACGACGTCAAGACCGTAATATTCAGCCGCGGTCTCTTCCCCGCCTACGGTCCCAGACTCCGTAACATGACGTCGTACTTCAAGACCGATTCCCAACGCAACCTCGTATCGGCGGTGTCCATGATGGGTCCCAGCCCAGACTGGTGCGTCGGCATCTCAAAGGAAAACCTGTGCACAGAGGACTGTGGATGGGTCGAGAGAAAGGTTTTCTATCTGCAACCCTGGGATGCAGGCACGGATAGTGGCATCATGTACAATGTAAGTAATTATTTATCCTTTTATTTATTTTTTATTTGTTGATTTATTTATGTATTTACTTAAAAGCTTTGGTAAACTGTCAGTAATGTGGATTATATCCCATTCTCATCACCGTCCTAAAACTAGTTTACTGGAAACTAGTTTAACGTGTAATGAGAATGCTCAAAGTGGTCTTGGAAGCGATCTCCCAACCGGTTCGGAAACCCATCTCGCAATGTGGTCTTCAAGATTGCTTTTTGTCTCGTTAAACTGGTTTTAGCAAACATAAGCATTTGAGCACTTACTCTACAGATTTAGAAATTTGATTAGAGATGCTACTGACAAAGATTTAATCTGAAATTTTCATTTCATTCCATGATTGAGAAATGGTTTTATATAAACAAGGCATTAATAGGCACAAATTGATATTATTGTTCTGATTTTTATTATTGATATTACTATTATTCATATTATTGTTGTTATAATTATTAATATTATTATCATTGTTATTATCATTATTATTAGTCCAGGAATTCCCCTATGGATCCACCCGATCCCATCCGTATTATCACAAGCTCCGATCCAAACAACACGAGGGCGCCCTTCTTTCACCCCAACGGACATCCCATCCCTCCTCTTGCGACAGTCATCCTTGAAAGAATATCAGTCCGTAACCGTAGCAACACAGAAACTGACGACACAACTGGTTCACAAGGTTAGCCTACTTTATTGTCATGTAACCGACTTATGTGGTCACCAAAGAACTTGTTATATTGAAAAAAACAGCCCTTTCTGAATTTATTTTGAATTTGCTATCAGCCAATCAGATTGGAGGATTTCAGTAGCTATTAACTGTTATTGTAAATTGTTATTACATGTAGAACAAGTTTTATGAAATGGACCACTGGAGCCCATTTCATAAAAAGTCTCAATCATTGTATCGTTAAGTTTATTCAATTACAATTGTAATGGTAACAGGGCTTGATAGCAAGTCACAATCAAAGTTTCTTTTGAAGTTAGAATAGTGGCAAGGTTACAATAGTTGAAAGTCTTTATAATTAGACCCCAGAACATGTTATTCAATTTGACCCAACATACATATAGGTCAAGCCACTTTACCATTCATTCCTGTTTATTGACATTAAGAATTCAATTCTTGATATAAAAATGGCATTTTGATAACACAAAATGATTTTGTGGTACTAAAAAAGTTCATCCTTTATCACAAGAATGTTAAAATTCTTGATATATATAAAGTTTATTATCCTGTTCTTGATTGCAATACAAGAAAATTTACTGCCGTCCACTGAAAGGAGAAAGCAACTCTGTGTAATGAGTTTGTTAATAAATGAGGAAAGTGTCATTATTTGATATGAAAATATATAGGCCTATACATGTATATATATTACATGCTTTGAAACGTCTATATTTCAGAATTTGGGGATATGAGACTCAAACTCATTCGACATCTTGTAAATCATACAGAAAATAGCTTAAATCAAGAAAGAAATGATTTTTTTGGTGCAAATCAGACTTTCACAGTTGCTTCCTTTTGATAGTGGATGGCGCTGTAATGGAAAAATCTGACTTTAAATTCCTTTGATATTTCCTTTAACAATTAATTTGTGAATTCTCCACCAAGATGTTCACCTCATTTATTTGTCTCATCTTACAAAGAGTTACGATCGATCCAATCCATCGTAACTCTATGGAAATCCATCAGTGTCATAATTTTTTACAGGAAATTTGTGAAATGTCCTTTGTAAACAAACGAGAACACACCAAATCATAGAAATCAATGAATTTATGGATATACATTCGTATCTAGAACAAATTTTGAACAATAATGTATTTTATATGTTGACTTTGCTGGCTTTCCATAGTTGCGATTGATCGGATCAATCGCAACTCTATGTAAGACGGGCCCCAGGAGCCAACCGATTCCCATTGAGAATAGTTTAATAATAATAATATCAATCTGTTTTACTTCAAAGATTGTTTTACACTTTGTTTCAGGTGGTGCACATGGAGGCATGCCACCCAAGAAGCCTATGATGGGTGGCAATCCCACGATGCCTCCAAAGGTCATGGGAGGTCATGACCCAACAATGCCTCCAAAGGTCATGGGAGGTCATGACCCCACAATGCCTCCAAAGGTCATGGGAGGTCATGACCCCACAATGCCTCCAAAGGTCATGGGACTGTCTGTTCCAACAATGCCTCCAAAGGTCATGGGAGGTCATGACCCAACAATGCCTCCAAAGGTCATGGGAGGTCATGACCCAACAATGCCTCCAAAGGTCATGGGAGGTCATGAAACCACAATGCCATCAAAGGTCATGGTTCAAGAACCTACAATGCCTCCAAAGCACATCGGAGTCACCATGCCACGGAAGACCATTGAGATTATCCCTGAAGGTGAGTTAACACTCAGGCACGTTCAGACTCGACCTGACAAAACAAACTACTAAGTTCAGTAACAGTTTATCCTTTGTAGGCGGTATTTTTAGCATAATAATTGGCTTCAACCTTGCTGACAAAGCACAATTAAGCGTCTGACCATCCTATTATTTATTCTTACATGTTCAATAACTAATGGATCACTATGAAAATTAGTCCAGGTTTACCTCCAAGTATAGCAGTGCTCTGGGGGTTTTTTTTGGGGGGGTCATGAGGTCAAAGGTCAAAATTTACTTGAATCTTGTTCTCACAATAACAAAGGAACCATTTCAAACTTGGCTGATGTATGTATGTTGGAGGAACAATGATCTGTCTGATTAGATTAGGGGGGAGGTCGTGAGGTCAAAGTTTAAAGGTCGTAGAGGTCTTACATGCATTAAGCTAGGTATCTTGTTCTTAAGTAACCCAGGGAACTCCCGCCCGCATAGCGGGTGGTAGCCCAGGACCTTACCGTGTAATTGACCATACTCACGGGACTAGTGTGAAGTATGGTAAAAATAATTCTCCGAATAAATAGTTAAAACAGAAATCAAGCACTTACCACGATTATATGGATGAAGGTCTAACGAGTGGCAGTTTCCTGACATCTGGGCACAAACTGGAACCTCAAAAAAATGAACTCCTTCTACCCCCGTCTCGATCAACCATTTTTGTTATGAATCGTAACAAAATGGCCGATCGAGACTGGGGTAGAAGGAGAGAACTATTCGTTTTTTTGAGGTTCCAGTCTGTTCCTTTGGTTAGTTCTTAAGATAACCAAAGGACCATGGGGGCTCAAAGATAGCTAACAAATGTAAATTCACCTATGTTTGTATTTCCTTTAGGTACTAATATAGAGGTTATGCCCCCTAAAAGAAGAGGTGAGTCCAGATTTATTTCTTTGTTAATATGGTTGATATTTATTTTTGTGTTTATTCAATTTCTAAGAATAAATTACATGAAAGACACAAAGGAACTGAACAATGTACATACAACACAAACAACACTTAATTGAAGTACATTATGTTTATAATTCCAATTATCTCTGAACCATCATGAATGACTTGGTAAAAATGATGCAGTTTCTTAGATACCTTGTGTGTTACACTTGGTTGGGTTGGGTTAGGGTGGGGTGGGGTGGGGGTTGGTTGGTTGATCGGTCGGTCGGTTCCATCACAACTCTTTGTCATACATGTACATGGCACAGATGGTTCATGGACGAACTGGTTGTGGACGAACTAGGATTAGGCCTTGTGGCGGAATCACTTGGGCTACACCAATTTTGTCTACTTTCTGTTTGGTCTATAGACCAAATGGAAAGTAGACCAAGTGGGTAAGGACCAAGTGGCAATTAATTCAATTGAATCTACCAAATGGCTAGTAGACAAACTAGGATTAGATCATGTGGGATGAGACCAAATGGAAAGTAGACCAAGTGGGTGTGGACCAAGTGGCAATTAATTCAATTGAATTTACCAAATGGCTAGTAGACAAACTAGGATTAGACCATGTGGGATGAGACCAAATGGAAAGTAGACCAAGTGGGTGTGGACCAAGTGGCAATTAATTCAATTGAATTTACCAAATGGCTAGTAGACAAACTAGGATTAGAACATGTGGGATGAGTTCAAATGGAAAGTAGACAAAGTGGGTGTTGTTGCAAATTACCATTCCAATTTGGGTTGGATTCCCCTTTAACTTTGTAGAGTGGCTTCAAAATGCAAATTGTTTCAATCAGGATGTAATTATCACGCCAAGCAGGGGGCTCAATCAGATTCTTGGTTACCACGCTGAAAATGGCTGGTTACCATGGCAACGAATGGAGGCCGATAAATCCATACTGTATTAATAAGATTTAAGGTGAAATTTCAATTTGTAATCATGGAAGCCCGTGTGGATAACCGAAGGAGGATTTGTGATTTTGATGGAAAGCATATTTTCCACTGCAGATATTAATTTTCATTTCAGGGCAAAATGCCTCAAGGAATCATATGCATACGTGTGTAATGGAGTATTCTTTTATGTATTTTCAATTCATGGTCGTCAATCAAACACGAAAGGAGCACTCATTTCAGGGCCCAAGAGACCTTATTTTCACAAGATTTGCAAAACATGTAACAACCATTCAATTCTGTGCCCTGTCTTACAAAGAGTTACGATTGATCCAATCAATGGTAACTCTGTGGAAATCCATCAGTGTCATATTTTTTTCTACAGGAAATTTGCAAAATGACCTTTTTAAACAAAGGCGAACACACCAAATTATCAAGCAAATGATGAATTTATTAAAACACATATCTAGGAGAGATTTTGAATGTTCAAGATATGAGTAGAATAATGAGTGGTTACTCCAACCCAAGGAGCACAAGCAGATTAGTCATTTCCTCACAAGCTACAACCATAATTTTTTCAAGGTATGAAAATGAATAGAATTATTAGTGATCATTGCCAATTTGAAGAACAAAAACAGACTATTTATTATTACTACTCCTTATTGCTTTTGCTATATCCATGTTCAGTTTTGTTAAGGTATAAGAATGAATATGTTGTTAGAGGACAAGTCCACCCCAACAAAAAGTTGATTTGAATAAAAAGGGAAAAATTCAAAAAGCATAACACTGAAAATTTCATCAAAATCATGTGTAAAATAAGAAAGTTATGACATTTTAAAGTTTCGCTTAGTGTCACAGAACAGTTATATGCATATCCTGGCTGGTATGCAAATGAGGAGACTATGATGTCATCCACTCACTATTTCTTTTGTATTTTATTATATGAAATATTCTAATTTTCTCCTCATTGTCAAGTGATACAACGATTAATTCCTCCCTTAACATGTGGAATTAGCATTGCTTAATACTGTATGGTTCAGTCAAGTTGGTCCTTATTGTCAAATCTATAAAAAATGAAATATTGTATAATTCAAACAATAAAAAACAAAAGAAATAGTGAGTGATGGACATCATCGACTGACTCACCTAGTTGTGCATATCACTGTTTTGTTAAAAGTAAACAAAACTTTAAAATGCAATAACTTTCTTATTTCACATCCGATTTTGATGAAATTTTCAGCACTATGCTAGTTTGATTTTTCTCTATTTATTTAAGTCAGCATTTTCCTGGGGTGGACTTTACCTTTAATAATAGTTTCCGGTTAAAGGATATAAAAAGACACTATGTATAAATCCTATGTATTTTTATATTATTGTGTCTTGTAGGTAAGGTTGTAGACTGTATGATGTCAGCGTGGGGCGAGTGGTCGGAGTGTTCCAAGAGTTGTGGGAAGGGTAAGATGCTACGTCAGAGGATGATCAAGCAAAGACCTCGCAATGGCGGACAGGAATGCGGACCAACGAGGGAAAGACAGTCCTGCAACGTTGCCAGATGTGGTAAGGTCTAAAGTCGGAGGCCCTTACTCTCCACTCAGGATTGATTTGTATTTATTTATTTTTATTTATTTATTCATATTCCACAATGATAAATCATTTCAATTGGACAAAAAATACACCATCTACATGAAATATGCAAATTTCTACTCGTTTCTACACATCCCAATAAAAAATAAAAGTGGAGGGGTGTTTTGAAAAGTAAAGCTTGTAAAATAAAGACCTCCCCCCCCACCCTTGTCATTCTGTAACTAGAAACATTTTCTTAATTACTATGGAGAAAGAACTCTGAACATTAGAATCATATAATACTAACAAAATTTTGACATTTTTTGCATAACTATAAACATACAATGTAGTGCTTGTCCATAGCTAAAGTTTAGGCTTCATATAATACAGTGAGAGAAGTAGGAATCTCTGTAGTATGGCAACGACTTATTTCGCCGATTTCTCAGCAATTAAACAATTTCTTCCAGAATCCCTTTGGACAGATTGATTTATTTTTACAAATAGACTCACTTTGAAATTATTAGTACATTTATCTTTAACCATTCTTCTCTTTGCAGTTTCAAAATCGCGAGACTGCCGTATGAGCGAGTGGGGGCCGTGGTCGGAGTGCTCGGTTACCTGCGGGATGGGCGTCGAGTTTCGCATGAGAGATGTCGTGAGGAGAGCAAGGGGCGACGGCGCCCCCTGTGACCCCCTCAAGGAGATGCGTGCCTGCTCGGCCATTCCCTGCTGATGCCTTCAACCAGTATTTTTTTATAATTAGAAACTTTTTCATGAAAAAAAATTTAAACAGTGAATGATATTTCTTTTCTGTAGCACCATTGTAGGGAGTTACATACAGAGTAAAAACACGAAAATCCCAGTAGGAATTTGCTCTGAATTACTGGTAAATCTGTCTTCAAGGTACTTCGCATTTAAAATATATTACATTTGTAATTCATCTTTGAGCAGGCCAATTATGGGATATTGTTTGCAAGGGGGCTATTTTTCCTCTTATGATCCTGTGGAATTTTCTGCTTTCTTGTAAATCATTTTATTATCGAGGTTGATTTCTGTTAAAATCTTCAAGCCTACTTTTTTTCATCGAGTTCTTTATTCCAATATAAAAAACAGAGATTGGATTGAGTGCAACTACTTGAAATTTTTTTCTTATTGCTAAAATAAGCATGAATATCCACAAATCACCTATGTGTTTACTTGTATCACAAAAACAACACAATTGACTAGTTTTTTTGTACACTTGTGAGGTAAAACATTAAGTTGTTTTGTTGAATTCTTGCCGTTAAGTTTAATATAATGTGTAGTTACTATTCAATTTTGGCAACATTAACCATCAGATATTGACTAAAAAAAACATAGCCTTAGTACTAGGACCACCTGGTTCCAAAACAAAATGTTTTAAACCACTTGTTTGAGTTTTTTTTTTTTTTTTTAGAATTCAACTCCACCATACCCAACAAACCAAGTGTGTATTGTAAAAAATGTATGATACAATTTTTGATCAACTCAGTCTTTGTACAATGTATCTATGTTAATAAACTCTATTTTTAAATCGTGTTTTATGCACTTCTATACTCTGTACATTGTAGTTTATAAAATATGTAAATCTCTCTTTTTATGAAATCACATGTGATTATTTTAACATTGATTGCCATCCCTTCTCAAGAAACAGAACAATGTTCCGGAATTGACTGAACATGTCTGTGTATTAAACTGTTTATATGATAAGAGTGTGATCTTATGATAGTTCAAAATATTTTTAATTCACCTTTCAAGGACAGTGTCCATATACTTGGGGGTATTAAAATAAGATTTCATATTCTTTTATGAAAAATAAATAAAATAAGTAATGATCAAACTTATATCACTTAATAATTTTTGCATAAAAACTGGACAGCTGAATCAAAATTCAGATCAGAATAGCCAAGGATGATAACCCAGTTGAGTTCTCCTGACAATCAAAATATTAACTTTGGGTCAGAAGGTCTGAGGTTCAAATCCCACTATGTTATTTATCTGTATATTCTTTGGTAAGGCATTTATCTACATTTACCACTCTCCACCCAAGTGTATGCACTGGTAGGAAGAAAGGCCTTGTATTATGTAAACTTTGTAGAGGGTAAGCAAGTTTAGCTGGTGAGCGCCAGCGTTTCATTGAAGTAAAAAAAATATTTTTACTTGCTAAACATTAAATATTATTTTGTATTATTTATTTCGTTTGAAATTCCAACCAATATAACAAAAAAATATATATCAGGTTGTTATGTCATTCAAACTCTTAAAAAAGCTCGAATATAACTCTTTTGAAATGTGAAGTTTTGTTGCCCCGTTAGGAAAGGGTCTCTTCCCTGAATTGAATCTTGTCTCCATTAAACAAAGTTATTCATGGGACAAGTGGGGAAAAATAGAAAACAAATGCACCAAATGTTTGCTTTCATTGTAAGTATGATTATAATTGTATGTTTGAATTGGGATATCATAATGTATGTCATCATTTTTGCCATGTACAAATAAATGTAAATGTACTTTCTTGCATTCTTAAACCTGCTGTGAGTGTGTTGTCACTTTCCCCTTTTCCTCTCAAGTATAGATATTTTAAACCAGTCGTCCATGGCAGGGGTGGATCCACGATTTTCCAAAAGGAGAGGGGGCGCATTATTCCGATGAAAATTTGACGAGCAAAAAAGAGGTTTTCACCTAAAATTGAAGATCATTTCGTCCACGGAAAGTTTAATGAGTAAAAAGAGTACCGGTATATTTACATTACAAATTTTGATTCTGGCTCTCAAAGGGGGGCACAGGCTGGCTGTGCTCATCGGATCCGCCACTGGTCCATGGCATACAGTTCTCCATTGCATTTAATATTTAAATTTTCCATCCAATGATAACTACGGCCATGGCAACAGTGTCCAACCGCAGGGACCTGAGAGTGATTTTTAAAGAGCCCATCGTGCTGGTTTGTTTTACTTTTTTTTAAAGGTCTTCACTGATACTCCCAAGTGAATGTGATTTTTATTTCAAAATATAAATAGATATCAAGTAAAAAGGGTTTTTAATTCCAGGTGATGGTGGTTCAAAACAAATTTGACAAGCAATAAAAGAAAGGGTGTTTTCTTTTCTCAAAAACAAACAAAAAGCAAAAAACAAGGTGGTTTCATTTTTAAAAATGGCAAGTAAAAAATGAAAAAGGCTTTCACTCCCAAATGAAGTTGATTTTGATTAAATCAAATTTGACAAGCAAAGGGGGGGGGGTCGCTCAACAAAAGGTGATTTGGTTCAAATCTCTTACATTATATATCATACCAATCTAATTTCCAGGGGTGCTGCACTACTTCAGAAAAAATGGTCAAGTCCAACCTAGAAAAAAGTTGATTTGAATAAAAAGAAGCAAAACACTGAAAAGTTCATCAAAATCGGATGTAAAATGCGAAAGTTATGACATTTTGAATTTTCTCTTTGTTTTTTCGCAAAACAGTTACAACTCAGTGATATGCAAATGAGAGAGTTGATGATGATGTTCCTTATTCACTATTTTGTTTTTATTGTTTGAATCATATAATATTTCAATTTTTACAGTATGGACCCTCTTTTTGATCCACACATGTTCAGGAAGTACTAAAACTTTGTTTCACAGGACAATGAGAAGAAAATCAAAATATTTCATGTTCCATGTAATGAAATACAAAAGGAAATAGTGAGTGGATGTCATTAGTCTCCTCATTTGCATACCGACCAGGATGTGAATATAACTATTTCTTGAAATTAAGCTTAACTTTCATGTCACAACTTTCTTATTTTACATTCAATTTGATGAAATTTTCAGTGCCATGCTTGTTTGATTTTTCTCTTATTAATCAAACCAACTATTTGTTGGGGTGGACTTGTCCTTTAACAATGGATAGCAAAGTTGTTATAACATAACCCAAACCCAATGAAATTAGGCCCTTGTAGAACTCGACTTTGTCTGGTACTCTTTGATCAGCCATGCTTAATTAAATGTCAAAAATAAACTTTTTTATTTTAAACTTTTGTTTACACTGTTTAAACAACTACCATAAGGTTTATTTAGTAAACAGCGTTTATAAAATTTGAAACGGCATTTTCACTGTGTAAAGAAATAAAGAATGACATGTAGTTGATTTTATAATACAGAATACAGAAAAAAATATCAGACCTTCAATGGTGATGATGATAACGATGATGATGATGGTGGTGGTGGTGGTGATGATGATGGTGGTGATGATGATAATGGTGGTGGTGATGGTGGTGGTGGTGATGATAATGGTGGTGATGATGGTGGTGGTGATGATAATGGTGGTGGTGATGGTGGTGATGATGGTGATGGTGATGATAATGGTGGTGATGATGGTGATGGTGGTGATGGTGGTGATGATGATGGTGTTGATGGTTATGATGATGATGAGGAAAATGGTGGTGGTGTTCATGATGATGATAATGTTGATTATGGTGATGATGGTGATGATGGTGATGATGGTGATGGTGATGATAATCATGGTGATGGTGAAGATGATGATGATGATGATCATGGTGATGGTGATAATAATCATCATGATGATGATGATAATGATAATGGTGATGATGATGGTGATGATGATGATGATAATGATGGTGATGATGATGATGAGGATGAGGATGATGATGATGATGATGAGGATGAGGATGATGATGATGATGATAATGATGGTGATGATGATGATGATAGTGAGGATGATGGTGGTGATGATAATCGTGATGATGGTGTTGATGACGATATGGTTATGATGGTTGTGATCATCACAAAGGTGGCGATGATGATGGTGGTGGTGATGGGAATACTCGTGGAGTGCCCCCCCCCGCCCGCTATAAAGTTTGAAACCGAGTTATGACTGGATCATTAAATATCATACTACATAATAAATAAAACCTCCAAAGGAGCAGCTGCACTTAATGTTATTTGTACCTCATCACAAGAGGGCGCTATTAACATGTCATCAAAGTCCTATCATGGACCTACCACAGGTCCTATCCACTTCAGTCAGTTAGTGGCCCGTTAGTGGTTTTATCATTAAATATAAAAAGAAGAAAAACTCTACATATAATTACTTTGGATAGTACAACCTGGAATTTTCGTATACAGAAATGTAAATACATAAATTATTTTGTTATATTGGCAATTTATAATATATATTTCAAATAGAAATATGGGGGCGGCGCCAAGGTACTTAATTTCGACAGGCCGGGCAAGATGACTTGAATATTAATGTGAAGTCATCTGTCCCCCCCCCCCCCCCCGCTTATATTCAGGGCTTGAAAAATCATCACCGCCATGGCGTCGCTGATGAGAAAATTTGAATAAATGCAATTTCATATTAATGAGAATACAAATAAATAAGTTGGGATATGCATCAGCCTGCCCTTTGAATATTCGGTATGACAAGCATACAGCTGTTTCATCAAAATAATGCTATACTAAGATACATAACTTTGCTTTCCTTGTCTGTTTTGGTGAAATTCTTAAATTTTGTTCGATCTGAAATATGTTAAAAAACATGTTACTTTTAGCCCAGCTACTCCTTCAACACATTCAATAAGTCAATAAATAGCACTACTTATTTCCTTCATCTTAAAAATGAAAATGTCTGTTTTAAATACTTTTGATGGTGTAGGCGGCCTATAGAACGAAAAAAGGTCGTGGTGGGGTAGGCATATCTTTCAAAGTGGGGGCTGTAAACAAAAAGGCTATTTGGAGAATGGAGATCTAATGCAACACCTCTGATGAGCGAAAGTAAAGGGGGTTTACTTTGGAACATTGAAAAATAATATATACGATGAACTGATATTTTTTAGAATACGATGTAGAAGATGCTAGAACTGTCTTGTCATTTTTAATGAATAATGTTTTGTGTGTGCTTGCATGCTTGCTCAAACACAATATATTATTTACATTATGAGATCATTATCATACATACTACACCAAATTATACAGGGAACATTTTCATAATTCGGTTATCATCCTATTATAAAAAAGTATTTTAAAAAATGCAGAATTCACATCAAGAAACTAAAAAAAAAAACACGGGAATCATTTTCGATTCTTCGGTATTTAAAATGACATATATATTTTTATAAAATGATGTATATATTTTTTTAACTGATATAAATATCAGTTAAAAAAACTGGCATGGATCCATTTACTAAATGGATCCACGCCAGTTTTTTTTAACTGATATTTAGATTTTAAATACTGAAGAATCGAAAATGATTCCCGTGCTGTATTTTTTTAGTTTCTTGATGTGAATTCTGCATTTTTTAAATACTTTTTTATAATAAAGTATTCGTCTATAACAAAATTATACAACACAAAATTACAAAGAAATCAAGAGAATTACAACCATACCAGCACTGAACAACATAATAATCCATACAGTGCATAAAGAGTATAGATATAGAATGTTTAAAAATCAAGCATCCATTTACTAGTACGAAAATGAAGATTACGGTGAATTGCTATAATACAGCATGAGAATACAAGCTTTGTGGCAAGAACGGTTGATTTATTCGATTTGACGGAAAATTAAAAAAAATTGTTGGATTTTCAAAGGAGTCTTTCTTATCGTATACATTTTCCTATCCCTTAAATATTTTTTTTATCGCTGCAACTTTAAAAACAGGATCCTTGACTTTGCTTGCTTTCAATCTTCCTTGATGAGTAACAAAGAACTTGAATACAACATCGCAAAAAAAAAGAAAGGTAACGTTTATGCTCGTTTTCGTAAATGGATGTTTGATTTTTAAACATTCTCTATCTATGCTCTTTATGCACTGTATATTATTATGTTGTTCATTACTATGTTATGTATGGTCGTAATTTTCTTGATTTCTTTGTTATATTCTATATAGATGAACACAAGTTCTACTGCTGCTCCTTCCTATGTAATTCCAAAGTCCAGAAAACAGGCCGGTTTCAACTCCTTTCAATCTCTTGCCCCCCGTCTTTAGAACAAACTCCCTCCATCTCTTCGAAACCTCTCTTCTCTTAACCTCTTCAAAAAACATCTCAAAACACACTTATATTACCATAAACCGTACGTAGTTTGTCTTGTGCAATCAACATCGCTTTGTATCCTCTGGAAAAAGCGCTATATTTTTAAATCCAATTATTATTATTATTAAGTATTTACAAAGGTATAATTCACATCAAGACACTAAAAAAATTACAACATGAGAATCATTTTCGATCCATCAGTATGTAAAATCTAAATATCAGTATTAGGCCTATACAGTAAAAAAAAAAAATTGGTATGGATCCCTATAACCGAATTATGAAAATGGTCCATGTATAATTTGGTGTAGTATGCGTGATAATGATCTCCGAATGTAATATTTTGTTAAGCAAGCATATCAGCACACATAAAACAGCGGAGTTCATCAAAATAGATGACAAGGAAATTCTAGCATGCAAGGTAGCCCGAAAAAAAAATTATCTTTCCCTATATACACTTTTTTCTTATATTCCTGTTATTGTATGCAATAAAGGATAAGTCTGTTTCGAGGCCGCCATCAATTTCAAGCTCAAAGCTGGAGAAAGGAGAAAACCTTCAAGTGTATAATTTAGCCTATGTTAATTATCTTATTCATCGATCATTGTATTTGGATATGAAAGTAACTTAGTAATTTTTGTAAAGAAATAAAAAAGGCGATACTATCTTATTCACGAGCGTTGTATTTCACTCTCTTACTTCTTCCTCTCCCGTTCTTCTTCTTCTTCCTTCTCCTCTTCCTCCTCCTCTTGCTCCACGTACCCCTTTCTCCTCCTTCTTGAATTCTGTTTCACCTTACTCTTACTGTGGGGGCCGCAGAATGGTTTTGAAAGTGTGGGGGGGGAGTGAACATGCAAAAATCATCATCAGATGGTAATTTTTTACGTTTTTGTACACGGTTTCCGCAGGCCCCTGTACTTTTTTTTCTCGCTCGCCACACTCGAGATCTTCCTTCCTCATATATATATATATCTTCTTCAGGTTTATTAAGTCTTTCTATACCATATTTTGCTCCAGTTTCCATTTCAGTTGTAAGGGGGTGCTTGATTTGGCAATTTTATTTTCTGCAATCACCAATTTAATCGTTTTATGTAAATTTCATCGTTATATTGTGTAAATGTAATTCTTTTTATCATTAGTCCTGTATTTTTGTTCTAAGAACGAGTAACCTGCATGGACTTATTTTCATTGTATGTTATTTCCCTAACAACAACACAAAATTATTATAGTGATAATTATTTTATTTATGTCAATTATTATTATCCCTTTTACTTATTTTTATGTTGAAAATTATTATATATGCTTGTCATTTGAATGTGGAAACAAATCAAAATCAAATCAAAGCTGAAATAACTTGAAATAACACTCAGTTTATTGAAATATCTATCATAGCTAGGCCCCTTCATTTTTATCTGAAAAGGGGGCATTTGAAGGTTTGTGGCTATTCACCTTTTGAAATAAAATTACAATTTTGTGATAAATTTTGACAGAATTTAAAGGGATGGTCCAGGCTGGAGATATTTATATCTATAGAGTAAAATTCACAAAGCAAAATGCTGAATATTTAATCAAAATCGGATGAAAAAGGAACGAAGTTGTTTAATTTTAAAGATTTGCATTCGTTCCGTTGAAACACTCAAACAGTTATGAATATTCATTAGATGGGCTGATGATGTCATATCCTCACTTGTTCTTTTTCATTTTATTATATGAAATTAGGTTTCTTCAAAATTTTCTACCAAGAACTAAAACAATTGGATTGAAAACTGATGGCCTATGAATTGGTATTGATAAATTTTTAAGTGATATGCTTGTTGCTGTCAGGGATCGGAAGAATTGGACTTTCACTTAGAACTGTGTGTTGTGGAAGGTATACCATTGTTGAATGCCGGTGAATGACTTCCGTATGCCTTTCTACCTACGCACTTTGACCAGTCATATTTGACGCGTTGGCAGCCGAATGCTGAATAGGTTAAAAGTAGCTACCAAATAATGTCGGTAATTTACAACTTCAAACTCATCAATTATTCTATTATAGTCGATCAAAAAAAATGTTTTATAAATTTAATAAGATTTTATCTTCTAAAGAAAGTATTTAAAATTAATTTAAAATATATATAACAGTAAAAAAATTTGCTACACCTATAAAGTCAAATGTCTATTTTTATAACCTCTATGATTCTTCTTTTGTCACTAAATCGGTAACAGTGTTTGTGATTTGATTCGGCTAGCTTCACGTAACATCGGTGAGCAGGACGAAGTTAAAGAAAAATCGATGTAAAATGTGGATTTCTCACGTTTACTGAAGTAAATGCTTACTCTAGCAGCAGATATGTGACGGTATCAAATTATTTTATGTTCGACGAAGTATTCATGTTCTAATTATGGCTTGGTTTGGTGGTAATCTGAAGAATTTGACCGAAAATTTGACTGGTCAAATATCGAATGTAGCCACATCAGCAGCGTCATTCACACGGGATGTCATCGCAGAAGGCACCGAAGAAGTCGCGGGTGAGTAACCCAGCTGTTCTCGTCTCGGTCATGCAGGGAGAGAGAGAAGGGGGGGGGGGGGGTTCGTCTGAGGTCTCGCCAAGAACAAAGGCCAAAGCATCTCTCACTTGTTCATGTGCTTCACTAAATAAGTATCATTTTCCTCAGCATTCCCACAGAGCCAGAGGCACAGATCCAAACCACATTTCACGAAAGTGAATCCCAAATTTCCCGAAATTCTTGTAGGCCTAACTGAGTAACTCAACTGTCTGAGCTGAGTCTGAATCCTGGAATTTTCAAGTTTGATTTTATCATGCTTACAAAGTTACAGCGCACTCAAAGTTGGTCCAAATGATCCAAATCGAGGAATTTACAATTTTTTGTTCACGCCCTCAGTTTCATAGGAACAAATTTATGACATGAGAGAGCGCTGAGTGTGCACTGCTGTGTGAGTGGAAAATTTGGGTGGGCTACGTCTAACTTTTAGGTAAATCACCATGTAAACAAATCTTAAGTAATGAATATCAAAAGTTGCTACGTTTAATTGTTGTTTGATTGTAATTTTAAAATTTCCTGGAATTTTTTCATGTCCAGAACCTTCACTAGTAGTACCTTTCGTGGAAAAAGTCAAAATTTTCTGGAATTTCGGGTAGATTGGAAACACTGACCTTCCTTCCCCTTGGCCGTCAAACTCATGCCCTTTCCCAATAGACCTGCCGGCTACCAGCAAAAAAAATTTAGTTTATATAACTTTATAACTTAGAATAGATTCTGCTAGCTAGAGTAAACCCCTACATCAGACAGTTCCAAATATCTGCCCTGGTGATGGGCATGGGGGCGGTTGTTGCCTGACATGCGAGACAATTCAAAACATCATCATTGAATTCATGGCTTCAGTTTTCTCATATGATTGCATTGCTGGCATGATAAGTAAATTTATGCCATTTTGAAATAGACCTAGACTGACCCGTATTCTGAAGTCCACTTTTAACTTTACTGTGTTAAACTCTGAGCTAAAATTATGGAAAGCCAACGATGTCAAAATTGTGTTTTACATCGTATGTTTCTAATGTTTACTGTTGTTTTTCTGTATTCTTTAATTGTTAGGACAACTGTCTAGTGTCTACTCTCTTTCCCAGACAGTTATGAAAGATTTAGGCATCAGAGGAGCTGATGAATTGAACCTCTATTGTTAGAGATTTGTCATGATTGGCTTTCCATAGTTAAACCATGACTTTGGATCAGTGTTTGAATTAAACCCGACTTCAGAATATGGGCGAGTGCCTGTAGTGTAAATCATTTGTGCAGATCAGGCCAAATTGTTTGCATTTTCTGTAATGTTATGGTATTTATCAATTTTACTTTTCAGATCACAGCACAGAACTTCAGATTTCCGAGGACAAAGTAAGACGTCTTGAAACAGCTATTGTTGCACTGAGAGCTGAGGTAAATATGAAGAGTCATATATGTATTGTGTCAAGCAGTTATTACCTTATTTTGATGATTTATAAAAAGAGAGGGTCCCTGTTATATTACAATGTTTTGGTTAAAGGTAAATGCTAGTTTTGGTAACGATATCAAAATTAGTTCGTACAGAATCCAATGAAATGACCACCAAAGTGTCTGTTTGTATAAATAAAACGCATGTGCCAAAGGATTCTGGAAGAAATTGTGTAATTGCTGAGAAATCAGCAAATAAGCACAGGATTCGGGTAGAGCGTCGGGCCCGACACTCTAAGCAATAATTATACATTGTCCCACGTGCGCTTATCTGTGTTGGGGATCTTTGGTGTGAACATTTTTCAGCGTAGATTTCAAGATTTTACAAAGTTCAGTTAATGTAACTGTACCAGATCTAGATCCTCGATGATATACTGACAATTAAGCCTTGTTTTACAGACTTTCTCATGAAATCAGTGTTTACTGCAACTACTGGAATTTCTCTTTGAAGTAGAGGAAAGGTTATTAATTTCTTGTGTAACCTGAATTTGAACTTGTCCTATTTGCCAATATACATGCAGATTGAAAGACTCGTAGAAGAAAAGGAGAAACAAAAAATTTGTCTCTATATCTTATATTGGAAATAAATCTGTGACTTTAGACTTTCTGTACAATTATTGTAAATTTTCCATTATGGTAATTTCCATGGAAACCTTGATTGTAATTGGCTGCTGAACCTGTTTCCACTGTAGTTGCATTTATGAAATATATACGCATCACAGTGATCACACCAATACTAAGAAACCTACATTGGTTGGCAATACGGCAGAGAATAGCATTCAATATCTTACTAATTGTATACAAAGCACTTCTTGGTCAAGCTCCTGGCTACATTACAGAATTATTGAGGTATAAAACCAGTAATCATGGTTGCAATTTGCGCAGTTCAACGGATCCTCTGCTTTTACAGATCCCATCCTTTAAAACAAAAGTAACACTAGGGTGATCGAGCATTTGCTTGTGCAGCCCTTAAGCTCTGGAATAACTTACCCCTGGAAGTTAGTGAAGCACCATGATCTGTAAACAACTTTAAATCGAAGCTCAAAACACATCTATTTAAATCAATACAAGCTTTTTAGGAGTCCTAAATTGCACAGTGGAATATATACTTAAAGGCGACCGCACACCTTACGATTGGTCTGCGACTCAATTTTGGAATAAAACGTACATGATTGATGCTAATATTGAGACTTGGAATATCTCACTGTGTAATGTTTGAAATCATCATACAAATACCTATGTTCAAATCTGTGCATATGCTATCATCCTTAGAATAAAAGCAAATTAAATATCTAGTCGTAATGATGTCATAGCAGTCGTACGATTGTCTACGATTTGAAACTAATTTGGCCTTTACTTCAAAATAAAGGCTTGTAATCTTTCAAAATTGTCATATTAGTATTCTTTCAATTAATTTTAACCTCAAATAAAATGATATGTTCCATTCACATTTTCAGAAAATGAGCAAAATGCGATTTGTTCCAAAATATCGGATTGCGAACAGTCTTAAGGTGTGCGGTGCCTTAATGGAATAGTTGCAGGCTCTATGAATTTATATATTATTATGAAACCGACCCCTAAATTTGAACATTAACTCTGTACTCTCTAATACCGACACAGAATGAAAGGCTTGGGACTATCAATGGAGAGCTTGCAGAGAAGGCTGAGGCATCGGAACTTCAGATCAACAGCATCTCATCGCAGTATCGCTCTCTCCTGGTTGAAAAAGAGGTGAGGAAGGATGTCATCAGGGGCCTGTTGCAGAAAGAGTTGCGATCAAACGCAACTAAAAAATATCTTGCGCAACTTGATTTTCAGCCAATGAAGCACCGGTATTCGGGATATTTTGACTTTTTAAACGCAACTCTTTCTGCAACAGGCCCCAGGATGTATAATCTTGAAATCTTGTGTAATGATATATGTATATGATAGATCTTTCTTATCTTGGCTTTATGCTGAAGCTGCATCAGCCAAACCAATGCAAACCGACCGATATGGTATTCCATTGGAAATGACTTTAAAGCTTTAGTCAGTCTGGGAGCGGTTTCACTGTCACCAAAGTGACTGAAACATTGCATTATTCAGGCCTTGAATATTTCTAAGACAAGACCAATGAGAGAGACTTTGAGATTGATCATGTAGAGCTTCTTCAGCCTTGGCCTTCAATCGCCTTACACTAATTATATGTTTGGGTGGTGGGTTGACAAGTCATCTGTTTGTCTTGTTTGTGTATTTTTTCTGTCTTTTTTTGATTGGGTCTGCCTCATCATTAATCCTTCATCTTTTTTTACTTGAATTGTGATATAAACAAACTTTGATAGGCCTATATGTCATCTTGGTACATTTTCAATATGATGTATTTCAGTATTATATATTATGTACATGTAGTACTGGACCAGTGTGTCTATGTACTATTTTCATTTTGTTTCTTGTTCCATTGTTTTGTTTTAACAAATTCAATTTAAACTGAATTTTCTCACCTTATTCATGCTGTGTTTTTTTTTGTCTTTTTTTAGTTTCTTTTTTAATGCTCTGATATTTTATACAAAATTTCATATGTATTTTTTTCATTTTGTTTGTATTATCTTGACACCTTAAAAGCAAAACATCTATTTTTGCTGACAAGGGTTGTCTTGCCCATCTGTGGAGAAATAATTGTTGAAAAAGAATTTGGCTTATTCGTAGTGGTTTTCAGGCCCCCTGGCAAGTTATAAGAGGCTTCTTTGATCTAGTCTAATTTGCGCAACTACTTTTTCTTTCTTGTTAACAGGACCAGTTGAATTCCCTGATTCAGAAACAGAATGACATGCAGAGTTTCCATCAGAACATGCTCTCGACCGGGGACGGGGGGATGACCGCCGCCACGTCCACCTCGTCCCTGTCGGGGTCGGCCATCATGATGGACAGTCACGACTTCGACGATGTCATCTCCTCGCAGCAGGAGATCAACCGTCTATCCCATGAAGTGGGGAGGTTGAGGGCGGAGTGCACACATTGGAAAGAGATGGCTGCCGGCAGACAGGATGGTGCAAAGGTTAGTGCGTTGCATCACCAGGGTCCCGTTTCATAAGGATTTGTTATAACAACAAGTGCAAGATTTCTTTTACGAATTAACTATCAGCCAATCAGGTTGAAGGATTTCAGTAGCTTATAACTGGGGAGCGTTTCATCAACATTTTTTGTCTGACAAGTTGTCAGATCTGACATCTTTTCTTGATTCTGATTGGCTGAGAGGCACTGTTACTATAGTAACTGTCGGATAAAATGGGACTTGTCGGATAAAACGTCTGACAAGTCCTTTCATGAAACGCTCCCCTGTTATTGTAAATTTGTTACTGTAACAACTTTTATGAAAAGGACCCCTGAGCCCTTTATCACAAAGCCTACCAATGGATCGCAGGCTGGTTTCCGTGATTAATTGCATTGATTAGTGTGTATAATTAATTATCAAATCGATCCCCACAATCAATCATTAAACTTTTTTATGAAACAGACCAAAGAGCCCTTTATCACAAAGCCTACCAATGGATCGCAGGCTGGTTTCCATGATTAATTGCATTGATTAGTGTGTATGATTAATCATAAAATCGATCCCCACTATCAATCATTAAACTTTATGTGACAGGGGCCACAGCTGAAATTGGAATTAACTACACTATGTGTAGTTAACTGGAATATCAAGTTATTGAACTGCAATTTTAACCATTATTTCATTTTTTAAAGCATTCACATGAAACATGAAAACATATAATACCGACAAAATGTATTTTATTTAAGTGATAGGTTACCAGTACTGTCAGGTATTTTTAACCCCACAAACTTCTCTGACAGAAAGAAAATAGGTCCTTGCTATTTTTTGGTCATCAGATTCTCTGTTTAAAGTTCTGTGGAGTTTTCCATGAAAGGACTTATCGGACGTTTTATCCGACAAGTCCTGATTTTTCATCCCGCAGTTACCATAGTAACAGTCCTTCTCGACCCATCAAATTCAAGGAAAGTTGTCAGGTCTGGGGAGCATTTCATGAAAGGACTTGTCAGACGTTTTATCCGACATGTCCAGTTTTATCCGACAGTTACCATAGTTACAGTGCTTCTCAGCCAATCAAAATCAAGGAAGGATGTCAGATCTGACATCTTGTCGGACAAAAATGTTGATGAAACGCACCCCAGGTCTGACAACTTGTCGGACAGAAATCATGATGAAGATTTTTCAAAATTATCCTAGATTTTCAAAAAAAAATTCCAAGAATAATGTTAGTTTCCAACTCTTGATGCTTATTACACGTACTACAATGGCTAAGTTACACTTTTCAAAAATTATTGTGTCTTAATTTCAGCCTGTATTCCAGATTGGTGACGACTCATCATTACAAGGGGAAACAGGAGAATTGAAATCCAGGATAAAGGTATGTTTAAAATTGATTGATAACCTGGAATTTTTCAATTCAGTCGGTCCTCTTCGGGTCCAATGGTCCAGTATTTGAGATGAAATACATGAATGTACAAGGGGAAGATGAGCAAAATACAGCTTTTTTGCTGTCGTTGCACCCCCCCCTAAATTTTTTATTTTTTCATAAACTCATTCTTTGAGTAATTTTGTTCCAACCCTTCACCAATATTTTAGAATTTTCTGCTTTTATTAAGCAACATTTATCATCGCGGTGAATTTCCCCATTAAGCGCATGATATAGATGTATATTGAAAATGAAAAGCTTGAAATCCATATTTTATTGTTTGAAATGAAATACTTTGAAAATTTGCTGTGCTTAATTGATCATGGGCCTGGCAGTTGCTATGCAGCGCCAGATCGACGAAGCTCTATCACTTCAATCGTTAAACGCCAAACAGGGTAGCGGCCGGGGTTTGAACTCACGACCTCCCAGTTGTGAGATGGCACTCTACCAACTGAGCCAACATACCAGTGTGTGTGTGATTATTTTCATTCTATCCAGAGCTTGGAAGAGAACCTTAGACGACGGGAAGACGAGTCTCAGCACGAGCTATCGGCCCTTCAAGACTCGCACTCTCACAAGCTGAAGACACTGACCAAGAAACACAACACTGACGTCGAAGATTACGAGAGAAAGATCGAGAGCCTGGAGAAGATGATAGGTTATGGGGAGAGAGCTTCTGACAGTGGTCTGGACGATGGCAATGATCTACAAAAGAGAGTCTTGGAACTGGAAGGGGTAAGGAAATGAATGCCCTATTTTTTGCGGATAGCCGAGTTATATGAGCAGGGAATTACTGTTATTATTATCATCATTGTCATCATCATCGATCATCATCATCAATCATCTTCATCATCATCATCAATCATCATCATCCTCATCATCAATCGTCATCAATCATCATCATCAATCATCATCATAATCATCATTCTTGTCATTATACTAATAATACACATTATCAAGGGTATTGGGCAGAAATGCATGCTCATGGTCCTTTTGGAACCCATTTCAAAGGTATTAAGTGTATGTAATCATTCTAATGCCTAGGCAAAATGATATGTTACATGTTTTATAAGATACCTTTAGAGGTGTGGATCACTATTATTTGATAAGTGGGGGCGCAGTGGTCTAGTGGTTACGACTCTCGTCTTTCAATCAGAGGGGCATGGGTCCGAATCCCAGTCATGACGTGTTTTCCTTCAGCAAGAAATTTACCCACATTGTGCTGCACTCAACCCAGGTGAGGTGAATGTGTACTGTACCCGGCAGGATTAATTGAAAGGCAGCTCGAGCTAAATCTGGGGTAATGATAATAACAATGCGCCCTGGAATGAATTATTTCTAGATAGATAGCGCTATATAATTATGTCTATTGTTATGATTATTATTTAATAAACCATCCTCATCTTAAAACCATGACCGGTCGATAGAACTAGACATTAGTACCAGTCATTTGCAAGTTTTTCTGTTAGCTAAAGTAAATGACTGGTCATGTGACCGATTTTAGCCAATTAGAATCCGTTTCACCATTTATAATTTCATATTTGTCGTTGCCAGATTCTCCATGAGACCAGGCAACAGGTCGGACAGCTCGAGGAATCCAATTACCAGCTCGAGAAAGAGAACGCTCGGTTGACCGAATCGGACCGGGACAACACAAGACTCGTCCAGACTCTCAAACGCAAGGTCGACATCCTCGAGAAGGACCGGTCAAGGCTGGAGAAGGAGGTCAAAGGGCACACGGGGTCGCCCACCGCTGACGGTGAAGTTGCCAATTTGAGGAAGGAAAATGACGAGCTGAAACACGAAGTGGAGCATCTTATGAAAGTTGTTAACAGTGAGTCACTGACAGCAAATTGAAATTAATTTTTTTTTTCTAAACATGTAGTTGACATTTACAGTGGTGCCCAAAATTAAGTGAACCCCACCAGAGAATGAACATATTTAAAGTGCTCAAGTTCTGCCATGGTTTAGATATTTGATTGTGACGTCAGGTGATAGAATGTTTTATTCATTAAAGTTTTATTCATTAAAATTTTAATGTTGTTGTCTACATTCAACACTCAGCATAAAGGAGTGCATATTGTGGTGGGTTCACTAATGTTTAAGCACAACTGTTAATCTTTTGGCTTGACTTCTAACCTTGATTTCTAAATATATTATTTAAATTTGTAAAATATGAGTGTATTATTTTTCCAGGGCAGGGGTTCTGGATTAGTTTTGTTGAAGTATTATCGGGAATCTATGCTGCACCACTATCCAACAGTGCAGTAAGCGAAATGAGTGGTACCTTGCACTGTGGAGTCTATGTCCAACTTCAGGGCTGCTGCGGAGCATTTCATGAAAGGACATGTCGGACGTTTTATCTGACAAAGACTCCAACAGTTACCAAAGCCAAAAAAAAAATGTGTTAAAGATAGTCTTGTATCTTGTCTCTTATTCAAGTTTACAACTTCAAATTCTGACAGTCTGAGGAAGAAGTATTACTCTTTCAGATAAGTTGATGTTTTAATGTTTGGGGGTTTTCTTAGACCAAATTACGATTTATGGAGAACCTTCCCAGGCAGCTCGTTGTTGGTTTGGGGGGGGGGGTCGCTGGTCTCAAATTACCTGACAGTAAAACCTGTGCTTTTCTTTCCCTCCCGAATTACAGGGCAAGAGACGGAACTGGAGGTGCTTCTTGGGTCGCATGAACAGGTCAGAGAAGAGCTTTTTGCCACTAAACAAAGACTGCTCACGGAACTGAATGCCTCTCATGTACATATCACCATTTCACGTATAATCCCCTAACCTCCTTATCCCTCTCAACTACTAACAGAGTTACAAGCTTGCCTGCTTTCTCCAGAGAAAAAATAACATGGGGGATGGGGCGATTTCTCCTTCAAGATGCTCAGAAGAGCCCTGGATATAAAAGAGCCCTTGAAAATCCTCTATTCACTGCCCCTTTAAAGCTTATCAAACGTTGCAGACTTAGTCGTTAAAAGTAGACTCTGAAAATGATAAGTAATTTCTTGCTTGGCTCTCTCTCTCTCTCTGCCGTTTAATGCTTCATTTGTTTCTTTAAATTTATAGTATTTGTTTCATTAGATTTACCTCCAAGTGAAAATTTCAAGAGGATTAACAAATAATGAAATTTGTGTAATCAGGGCTGCTCTGCTAAAGCTATCCTTCTTTTATATTATAGCTTACTAAAATACTAGAAAAAATGTAATGAGAGTTGGGAAAAAAATTCCACAATTTCTAGGTACAATTAATTGTTAAGTGCTTATAATGATCATTATAATGATAGTGTCTTATTAACCCATGATATATATGTAGCCACTACTCTTATGTACTGTTCTCCTGGTTGGCCCTGCATAACGCAATGTTAGTTTTATCCCTCTCCATTCTAAAATGTAATGTAGTAGTAGCAGGCAAAAAAAAAAAAAATCTATTTTTTTTTTTTTTTTTATATATTCGGAGGCCACATTTCACAATTTACTGCCTAATTCTGTAACATTGGATAAACTTTAAGATTGCAATAAATTGGGAGTTTCAAGGGCTCTTCTCAGCATTTCAGGGGCAAAGTTGCCCCTTGCCCCATTGTAATTCATTTTCCCTTGAGTAGTAGTAGTAGAGGCAATTTTCATCCCAATATCCCCCAACATAGTCTCTATAAAAGTGTATACGTGTCCCCATTTTTCAAAATTTCCCAATCCATTTTTCCCTGCAAATGCTACATGTAGTCTTATAATAGATAGCAAAACCTCCTTTCTTGCTAATATTTTTTTCCCTCAAACGTGAGAGACTTAAGAGAAAATTACAAATTATATAGGAGAACAGGCAGGCTTGTACATTTTTTTTAATAAAAAGAAGTTATTTCAATGAATGCATGATGAGCGAAAGGCCTCCTTTGTTTAATTTTTAAAATAAATATGTTAGATGACAGAAAATGACCAATTAATGCCTCTATATTTTTATAATGAAATATAATCGTTGACTGGTTGGCAGAAGAGTGTTTGGATTTACACTTGCATCTATGCTCGTTGGTCTTGCAGAAGGGTGTTAACACTTGCATGCACTGTACAATAAGCCAGATCGTAGTTCCTTTCTGCGCATGATCAAAAGATTCTACGCATGATCAGAAGAAGGTAATTTGTACTAAAGTGACATAGTGGTTTAAAATCTAATGAGACAAGCACCAACTTTGAAGTCTTGATTATTCATATATTCTTTTGAATTGTCGTTTTCATTTACATCCACAAAAAACAACGGTGCTTCCACGAACGACTGGTATTTCACAGTTTGTCAAGTACATTGTGCAACATGCTAAAGATATGCATTCAAAGTAGGAATGCACCAAATACCTTTATTAAGTGTTCATTGGTGTGCTATTCTAGTCACCTGGTCTATTCGATTTCTTCATCCTGCTATGAAAGGCAAGCTTGCGTAATATCTTGCTTTGAAATCTGCCTATCATGATGAAAGAAATGAAAGGTAATTTGACCAAAATTGACCATGAAGTAACTACGAACTGGTCTATTTGTGCGGCACATGCTTGAGTGTGTGTGTACTTGAGTTTTGTCAGACGTGTATCAATCAGATATGATTATTTACGTCTGGGACCGACCTTTAACGTCACCATCCGAAAGACGTGACCTAGGCTCGAACCTTGAACCTCTGCATCAATTTGTAACTTCCCAACAGCTTGGATTACAGGCGCACGCCACAACGCCCAGTTGTGGCTTGTTGAGCTAGCCTATCACCCTTATGTCAGCCACGCAGGAATAAAAAATTGCAGTGAACTTAAAACCTCTTCCCTTTTACCAGCCAGGCAACGACATATTTCCAACAATGATCTTTATACCCTTCCATTATTTTGCATGTTGGATCGGTATTTGGGTTGTAATTCATGTTTATTTATTTTTATGTTATTCCAAAATTTAATGTATGAAACACTAGACATACAGACCTACCGTACAAACAATTTTAAGGACTAATCAGTTGTCCACTACACATTGATGTAGAAAGGGAAAATAAGAATTAACCATTGAGAATTCTGGATTCTTTTTAACTTGGGAATGTGCTGTGTTAAAACATTGTCTCAAAAGCACAGGGATTGTGCAGATTTGTTTCCTTTGTAAAGTTTTGAACTCTATTTTACATGAAACACTCAAAAAAATGATACAAGTTTCATGAAAATTTCTTAGAGCTGCATGCACTATAGAGGAAAATACATGTTCACTTCTCAATGTGGCAGCACTAGCAAAACAAATTTGATTGTTTTGTGAAACCCACATATCGTATAATGGCATGTTCATATTCACTGCATGGAGCACATGGGCATGCAAGTTTTGAACTCTATTTTACATGAAACACTCAAAAAATGATACAAGTTTCATGAACATTTCTTAGAGCTGCATGCACTATAAAGGAAAATACATATTCACTTCTCAATGTGGCACTAGCAAACCAATTTGATTGTTTTGTGAAACCCACATATCGTATAATGTCATGTTCATATTCACTGCATGGAGCGCATGGGCATGCCATTAAATCACATGCATGTCTTTCTCCGTTATGTTATGGGTTTGTGAGGTATACCCTGTAATAACATTACCTTTATCCTCTGGCTTCTCAAATGTACACGGGGTAGTCATGTGACTGATCATGTGACCAGATGGCACTCACTCAACTCTGCCTTCAGTTGCAGCTTTCAGCGATGAATGTACAATGTGTATACTGTATTCTTCATTCATGAAAATACAATGCATGTTCTATTGAACTATGCATATTAAAGTTAAGAGCAAAGTAAATAATACTTTAATGTCATCAGGGGAGCCTTTCACAAAAACCTTTGTCATTGATTCTCACTGACAAATTTGCTCTGAGCCAATCAGATGCAATGGTTTTCCTTAGATTATAACAGTTGTTAGTGAAAGGGACTGACAAATCTCTCTGAGAAGCTCTCCGGCTTTCATAATCAAATCTTACTCCTCAAATATCTTAACACAATTATATCTTACAAAAATATATTCAACACAGATATCTTACTCAAATATAGCCTATATAGCAAATATAGCCTATGTCTAACATGATTACTGTCTAGCACAAATATATCTTTAATATGCAATAATTCATTACTATACCAAACACCAATTACAATATTCTTCGATCATCATTTAACTCCATTATCATATACACTCAATATTTAGTATCCTATTTATCTTTACATGTATCTACTCCCTGAATATTTGAATGGTGTATTTATGCATCAGTTTAATTTTCTCCCTGCATGAAATACTAGTCATATGTGTATATTGAGCAAAGAAATCTGTTCATTATAATTCTTATTATGTATTCATATATTCTTATTTATTTATTTATTTGTTTGTTTGTTTGTTTATTTATTTATTCATTTATTATTTCTACATTTATTAATTTATTCAATATCCATGTGAAAACACTATTTCTTTCTTTGATAAATTTAGAAAACTTCACAATATTTTTGGATGATGAAATCATGTCTGATCTTTGATATATGATTTACCTTGATTGTTATCAAGACTTTTTCTGGAAATTTTTTTTCACTGGGACTATTTCAGGTTTGCACCATGCCTTTTAAAAGATAGAAAACAGTTTAATTTTATCTTAAAATTAGGTAACACCCCTTTTTCAAGAATTGGTCTTTAGCAGAATTGACTTCTTATGATTTGGGCACACTCTGTATATGTACAATGTACATGATGCATGCTCAGTACTACACACCAGCATGTAATTTTTGCTTGCATGAGCGTAGGAAAAATCATTCGTTGGTATTCTGCCATGCACTTTACATGTATGATAAAACCTAGTTAGTTACAAATACACATATTTACAAAGGACCTGTTACATTATAAAAGTTACTATTACAGAATCAACCTGATCACATGAAAGCTATTATTTTTATTATAGTATCTTTGCCATCCAGTGGTATCTTCCATGGAATCCTTGATTTTGATTGGCTGGTGAAAATTGTTACCATGGTAGCTACCATTGGATGGCAAAGATACTATGATAAGAACTCTCATGCGTCAGGGTCCAGCTGATTCTTGCCTTGCTCCGATATTAGAGGGGAAGTTCACCCTGAAGAAAAGTTTGTTGTAAAAATAGCAGAAAAAATAATAAAAAATATTGGTGAAGGTTTGAGGAAAATCCGTTAAAGATTAAGAAAGTTATTAGAATTCAAAGTTTTGGATTCGTGACGTCATATGCAAGCAGCATTCCTACATAGCGAATGGTAAAAAATCAATGAATTTTAAAGTTTGTATGGTTCCTGATCACTTTATTTTGTTTTCTATTTGTGATCGGGTGTGAAATGATTTGTCTATTGATATACAAAAGGCACAGTAAAAGCAATTTTCAATTTTCTGAGAAATTGACATTTCATTGAATTTTTACCATTCGCCATGAAGGAATGCTGCTCGCATATGACGTCACAAATCCAAAACTTTGAATTCTAATAACTTTCTTAATCTTTGACTGATTATCCTCAAACCTTCACCAATATTTTTTATTACTTTTTCCGCTATTTTTACAATAAACCTTTCTTCATGGTAAACTTCCCCTTTAAAAATTATGAATTTAGAATAGACTTTGCACACTGTAGAAAAGTTGACCCAAGACTCAATCTTTGAGGGTGTTTCATAAAGCTGTTCGTAAGTTAAGAACGACTGGTGAACCTTTCTGACGTGCATGATAATCACCATTGAACATTTGATGGTGAATATCATTTAGCACAAGAAAGGATCACCAGTCGTTCTTAACTTATGAACAGCTTGATGAAATGCCCCCCCCCCCATTACGTTTACTTCAAGTGTTCTAAACTTCTTTTGCTTTCCTTTTTCACTTGAAAAGGTTTCTAATGTGCTTTTACTACATGTATGTGTATGCACTCTTTTTTTTAGAAGGTGCAGGGTGCTACATAACTTTTGAGAAGCACTTGCCCAGTCGGGCAAGTGAATTTTTAAATAGTTGGAAAATACTTGCCCAAAAATCTATTTCACTTGCCCGAATAAATCATTAAAAAAAAAAATTTACCTCTCAAAAAAAAGTTTTGCGGTTTTATAAAACATTGACCTTTTTCTCTCTTTTGACATGAACTGATATTTGTTATTGCATTTCTTTTTCCAAAGTGATTTTATCTTGCCTGCCATGACCAAATTTAGGGTCAGTACAGTATATCATATCGACCCTAATTTTGGTCATTCTACTGTGAGAATTTTGCTGGCCCAATTCGGGCAAGTAGTTTTGGTCTTTACTTCAAAACTCTTGCCTGACTCTAACTTTTACTTGCCCTGGGCAATCAGGCAAGTGCTTATGTAGCACCCTGGAAGGTGGGATAACAAGAAATATGTAGGGGAAAATAAAAAGTAGAGGAAAATGAATGCTTAGCTTTTAACCAGTACAAGCCCTGTTGCATAATAGTTAATATTATGATAAATTCAACCATGGAGATATTATAGCTCCATGATTTAATCTTTTTGAGTTAATTGAGCAAGAACCCTTTGAAAAGTAAACATAGTTCAGTATTACATGTAATACAACATGTAATGTCATAGTAGGAAATAGAAATGTTTTGTTGCCTCTATGGGAGCCAGGATAGCTCAGCTGTTAGAGCAATGGTCATACAAGCCAGGGTCCCGGATTCAAGCCCTGGTTTGGGCAGTATAATTTTCTTATACCCTTTCATAAACCCATCCTCCAATTAGCCGCCTAAGAGTAATGCGGATAATTCAATAAAAATTGCGTTCACAAACTCCGAAAATAATCCGCACTATTTTTACGAGCGCCCGTCCTGAAAAAGGCGGATAATCGTCATGACAACTGCACACGCCCCTCCGATGCGGTTGTGTTGGAAAAGGGTGACCTTGTGACCGCACCATGGCAATTATCCGCATTATTTGGAAATGCGTTCATAAAGTCAAAATCTGGTCCCGATGCCACTATTATGCGGATAATTGCAGCATCAAAATAATGCGGATAACTCTGGTCCTCCTCCGATTTTACGACCAAATTATGCTGCTATTAGCCGCATAATTGGGTTTATGAAAGGGGTATCACTTTCCAATTCTATTATAATTCATTTGATAATGTTTTGTTTCATAGGCAAACACAAGTGCAATGCTTGAGGACATCCACAATGCCGGGAGGAAGTTCTCGACGGAAGAAGCTCTGCGACGGTCTAAACTGCTCAAAGAAAAACAAGAGATTGTTGATAAAATGATCACTGCTGGACAAAAGGTAACATTTATCTTAAGACTTTTTGACTCATGATTTCTTACCATTGATTTACTTTTTTCTCCTCCCCCCGATTTTCTTCCTCTTCTCCTTCTGGAATCTCTATTCAATCCTGAAGATACTTTTTGAAGATTTTTTGTGAGCATTGAGAAAAAGTATATTATACTGCACTTATCTGGAATCTTATTGTAGAGGAGTTGTGGCTCAGTGGGTTAGTCTCTGGACCACAAAGTAGAAGGGTTCAATTCCCACCGCAGCACTCTCGTCCTTAAGCAAGGCGGTTATCAATATTTGCCACGTCTAACCGGGAGCCTGTTGCTTAAATGAAAAACCCTGGCAATTGCTTGCCAGATTTTTTTTTAATGTGGTAGATGTCAATGGCAGATATTTTGTTTGCCAGAGTGTTTGTTTATTTTCCAAAATTTGTTTATGACAGAAGTTTTAAACAACAGGCCCCTGGTGGGTGTTTCATAAAGCTGTTCGTATTAAAGTTAAGAACGACCTTAAGAACAACTGGTGATCCTTTCTTTAGGTAAATGCTAGATTCATTGGGGATGGTTTAGCGCGTAAGAAAGGATCACCAGTCATTCTTAAAGTCGTTCTTAACTTACGAACAGCTTTATAAAACGGCCCCCAGGTTTAGTAAACGGGTACCCAAATGTCCCAGTAGAAAGGAATTGGTTGTATGCTTGAGTGCTTTATCGGGGTAGCCATGCTAAAGCCTGGGTATTAGTGCTTAGAAACATTGTTATACTCTATATAAATATATCATATTCTTATTAGTAGTGATCAGATATTTTGAATATAACGATAATATTTGATGTATTCTCCTGTCGACAGATGTCTGATAGCAAGGCCACAGTGGCCACCTTGGAAGCAGCTACACTGGAGATCAGCGACCAGGCTGCGGAGATCGTATCTGAGATCGGATGTAGTCAGCACCAGGAGATCACTGCCGACTTCGTCAGTAGCCTCGAGAAGGAGAATGATCTCCTGAAACATCATGTCTCAAGACTTCAAAATGAGGTGGGTTTTAGGATATAAAGTTTTGGAATTATTTTTTTAAGGAGATTAAGGGATAAAATCTGACTTTGTCAGAAGCCTTGAGAAGGAAAATGATCCCCTTAACCCTAAATAGACTGGACTATTTCGACACCTATTAAAGAAGACCGGGAAGGGGGGCTGATTCAGCCCCCCCTTACGATCTTGGCTGTCGATCGCGCGATCGCGACAAAAATTGGCATGCTCATTACCCATGGCATTATCTACAAAACTATAATATCAAATTCTGCGAAAATCTCATTGCTCATTAATTATGCTAATTTATGCTTAAAATCGTAAGTTTGCTCTAATTAATAAAGTAATGCCCCTAAAATGCGAATTTTATTTCACATACTCTAGATAAGCATCTGATCAAATTTATTTTACAAAAATTTCAACATCACATTTATTTTCTTATGTATTCTATTGTTTTCTAAATTTCTTATGTATTTCTTTGTTTTTTAATGTTTTTTTTCAATGGAAATTGTCAGGGACTTTATTTTGGCCACAAACAAGGTAAAATTAATTAATTTTAGCAATAAAAGGCAATGTAATGGTACATTTTATGAATTTTGGCTGAAAACACTATTTGCATTGGATTTGTACACAAATTCATGTTTTTTAGTAATTTGGGGTCTGCATGCACTTACAAAATGTTGCGTAATTTTGGAACCGCATACCAGGGGATCACAATTTTGGTCTTAAAAGTTGCGCGAAACTTGAAAGTAACAAGTCACCGAGCGACGGGTCAAAAAATTTCGAGCGGCGGATTTATCGCAAAAAATGTCGAGGGGGGCTGATTCAGCCCCCCCCCCCAGTCTTTTTATGGTTAAACATCATATATCGAGACTAAAGAATGAGGTAGGTTTTAGAATATAAAGTTTGTGAATTAAATTTTTTTAAGGAGAATTGGAAGATGAAAGCTGACTTTGTCAGTAGCTCCGAGGAGGAAAATGATCTCCTCAAACATCATGTCTTGAGACTGCAAACTGGGGTAGGGTTTAGGATTTAGGAGTAGTAGTTACTAGGATCTAAAAGATGTTTGAAGTAATAGGTGATCTTAGCAGACTTTTTCAGTTTCGAGAAGGAGAATGATCTCAAAAATGTCTCAAGACTTAAAGAATGAGGTGGGTTTTAGGATTAAAAAGATTTTATAAGGAGAATGGAGATCACAGTTGACTTGGTCAGTATTTGAGAAGAGAATGTTCTCCCTTATAGCAGGGTTTGAGATCTAAAAAAATTTTCAGGAGATCCTAGCAGATTTTAGTCACTAATACCCCTTTCATACACCCATCCTCCAATTATCCGCCTAAGAGTAATGCGGATAATTCAATAAAAATTACATTCACAAACTCCGATAATAATCTGCACTATTTTTTTACGAGCGCCCGACCTGTAAAAGGCAGATAATTGTCATGGCAACTGCACACGCCCCCTCCGATGGGGTTGCATTGGAAAAGGGTGACCTTGTGACCACACCATGGCAATTATCCGCATTACTTTGGAAATGCGTTCATAAATTCAAAATCTGGTCCCGATGCTGCTATTATGCGGATAACTGCAGCATCGAAATATTGCGGAAAACTCTGGTCCTGCTCCGATTTTACGGCCAAATTATGCGGATATTACCCGCATAATTGGGTTTATGAAAGGGGTATAATTTTGAGGGATAATGATAATTACAATGTAAAGGGCATATAAACCAAAGTATGAAACGCTGTATAAATCTAACTATTGTCATTGTTATTTAGTGTTTTAGAATTGATTTTTTTTTTTGAATTGGCAAGAATCAGAGGACAATTTCTTATAATTAATTGAATTGACCACAGTGTACAATCAGTCATGAAAATCAAGCGTACGATCGATTGCTTAGCTTAGTGTTATGGACCCAGATGAATGGTTCAAATTTATTTTGCAATTATTGTAATAAAACAGTTTCCTACATATGTAAATGTTGTACATCCTATCCATAGATTGATGAACTCAACCAGTCTTGTGAGACCTTAACAGATGACAAGCAGAAATGTGAGACCCTAATCACCAGACTCAATCAAAAGGTCAAAGAACTTTCAGGTAACGACCTCCAGGGGTCAGAGCGACGACCCTCCGACCCTTCACAGTCGGAGTCCGAGATGACCCTTGTGACCGGCGAAAGTGACCAGGAGAGTCTGCCTCGTCCAGTGGGTGCGGCTGGACAAGATGGAGGTCAGATTCGGAGGCACATCTCGTATCGCAGGCCGCAGTCTCCCACGGACTCCAGCGTGGCATCGGACCTGAGTTCGTCGATGAGGGAGGGCTGGACGTCGGAAACGGAGCTGAGCAGCGATGGGGGGTTCTTGGCGGAAGGCAAGCAGTCTTTGCTGGAGAACTCCGATGCTGTGAGCTTTGACGGGGAATATGACGACTCTATCATGTTTGCTGGTATCAAGGAAAAGTAAGTTTGACAGTCAGGAAATGCTTAAAGTAAATCTGAATGGTGTTTACAAGAGTTTATTGTGACAGCCCATGAACTATTAAAGCTGATTAACTAAGCCCATAACTGAAGCTTCTGTAAAGGGTTGTTATACTCGAGTATCATCTTACAAAACTATGGTGGCCATTGAATTTTTGTCAGTGGTATCAATATCAAATATAAGCAAGTGTTGAAATTTTGAATTTTCAAGACAATGTTGAAATCTTAGGTCCATATTCTTTTAAACTAGATGTAATGATTAAATAGGATGACTATAAGTTCAGGGGTCTGGGTTGTTTGAAAATTCACATTTTGTTCATTATTTCAAACATGTTTAAGCACTTCTAACGAAAATTGGTATGACAGAGTTTTTGGACATCAAAAAAAAATATTTAAAATATGAATAAACTTTAGAAGATCATCATCATGGGATGCAAAATGTTTTGGATATAATATTACCAATTTGAAATGAAAAGAAAATCCTGATGTACAATTTCTGACATACTTTTGCCACTTACATCCCCGAAGCAACAGATGAAACCTTGGATTAATCAGAGCTGATTGGGAAATTGAAAGAAAAGTTTTAGATCCTCAGATTGGGATATCAAAATGTGTCAATTTGCCAATTTGAAATGAATAGAGATTTCTGATTAACGACCCCCACCACACTTCAACCTCTAGATTCCCAGAAGCGGCAGACGCTTTCAAACAGCAGTTGAATCAGTTTGAGATGGTCAGAGCCGACTGGGAGATGGAAAAACAAGCTTTGGAGGAGGTCGTCATCAGAATGAGGGATCAACTGAAAGAAAGAGATCGTACCATCCAGGATATGACAGCTGAAAAGGTACAGTACAAACTTTCAGACTTTTCTATGCAACAATCGACCCATAGGAGAACTATAGGGAGCATTTCATTAAACAAGTAATTATTGATTTTTCACTGACAATTTTTCTCTCAGCCAATCAGATATAAGGGTTTCAGTAGATTTTAACAAATATTTATTTTTTCATGAAATGCTCCCAGATTGAAGAACTGTTATTGTAGATTCTAAATCCTACCTGGTGGGTGTTTCATAAAGCTGTTAGTAAGATAAGAGCGACTTTAAGAACGACTGGTGATCCTTTCTTGTGGCAAATGGTATATTCATTGGCGATGGTTTAGCGCGTAAGAAAGGATCACCAGTCGTTCTTAAAGTCGCTCTTAACTTACGAACAGCTTTATGAAACGGCCCACTGGTACCCATTACCTCTCCTAGGTTGAGTGCAGTGCAAAATGGATCAATTTCTTGTTGAAGGAAATTAATACTCAGGGGCTTCGATCCATGTAATATGGATTGTTGATAGGCAAAAGTGGAAAAAATGTTCAACAATTGTGTATGTTGAATAGTATTTCTATGCCAAATTTAATGGTTTTATAATGCTTTCCAATGCTTTTTAAAACATATTTATTTTATATCTTTTCATGGGGGAGGCATGATCAACCAGAGTATAATTCTAACACTCAACCCTCTGATTGAAAGACAATATTTGCAACTTCAACAACTCAACACCATGTCGCCTCTCTTACGGCCTGGTGTAAAATATAACACCAGACCGTGTGACTGAAGGACGATACTTGCAACCTGTACATTAAGATGCCTTTGCAGTTTATATGATCACAAAGAAGCTCAAAGTACTTGCAATACTAAATACTGATGTTTTTCAACTTTATTCATCTTTTGTTGCAGGGTCTAATGGCTGTCCATAAGGAGCATGTTGAAGACCTTGAAGATAGGGTCAAAACCCTGCAACGTGATCAAACCAGATTACTAAGGGAAAAGGAAACTGCAGAAAAAGAAAATGTAAGCAAGGTCTTTCATTTAATTAGAATAATGATTATTGCAACAGTGATGATAATGATGGTGGAGGTGGTGATCATGATTATGATGATGTTGATAGTGGTGATGGTAATGACAGTGGTGTTTACCTTGGTAGTGGTAATGATGATAGAAGATGATGATGTTTGTGATGGTGATGATGATGATGTTTGTGATGATGATATGCCAACCCTCCCGATGATATTGGTGATGATGATGATGGTGATGATGATAATGATGATAATGATGGTGATATTGGTGATGATGATGATGATGATGATGATGATGATGATAATGATGTTTGTGATGGTGATGGATGGTGGTGGTGGTGATGACAGTGATATTGATGGTTATTTATTTCTATTGGTCAAATTTGCAGTCTTATAATTGTAATCCTTTCTAATCTTAATATATTTATTGTTTTATTCACACAGGAAGAGATGGTTGAGAAGCTGAACACGCTGGAAGGAGAGAGGAGCAACCTTAATTCTTCAATATTATGTATATCAAAAGCAAAAGATGAACTTGAAAACAAACTTTCTGAAGTAGAGTCCAAATTTAGTGCAATAGAAAATCAGTTAGAAACCAGCCGTGGGGATGTCGAACAAGAACTAAATAGAACTAGAGATGAGAAAGAACAATTGGAGTCTGATCTGAGTCAGCTTGATGCCCAGCATCAGACAGCTTTAGAGCAGATTATTGCTTCTAGGGATAAGCTGATCCAGGAGATTAAGGATAAGGAATCAGAGATTAGGGATGTGAATGGCAGACTTGTTGAACAGAGTGAAGAGTTGGAACAGTCGGTGGCAGAGAAAGTACGTCTTGAGTCAGAGATGGAGGAAGTGAGAGAGGACCTTAGCACAAGCAGAGCTGATCTCCTGGACTCTGAACAGATGAAACAAGAACAGGCTGTTGCCATGACAACTCTGCGAACAAAGCTCCAAGCCATGCAGGACGAGCATAATGAATTGTTGAAGGAATTTGATGAATTTAAGCGGGAATCAGAGGTGAATGCAGCTTCAAAGGAGGAGGTGGAGAAGCAAAAGGCAGATGAGACCGACCTGCCAAGCAGAGAGGTCTTACAATCTCAAATCTTGGCATTGACTGACAAACTGAACAGTTTACAATCTACAGAGCAAAGTAAGACGTCACCTAATGAGAGTGTTGCCTACCTGGAACATGAACTCTCAAGGACTCACCATGAGATCGAGGAGTTAAACAAGAGCATCGATGAACGCGATGCCAAGCTGCAGGAGTTGAACACGCACCACACTGAACATTCCAAGCTTCTGGAGCAGAAGGCTGCAGAAATGCAAGCCTTGAAGACAGAGAATGAACAACTGCAAGAGGAGATTAAGTCACGGGACGATGTCCTGACAAAGTCGCATGGTGAGCTCATGAAGCTACAGGCTGACCTTGCGGCTATCAAGTCTGGTGCTGAAAGGCAGGAGAATGCTCAGGAACAGGAGCGAACTTTGGCAGAACAGCTGCAGAAAACGTGTGATGAGTTGAGAACGGAACTGAAATCCAAGAAGGAATTGCTGGAATCCGCTACTGAAAGCAGGAAAGAATTGGAAGAACTTATTGAACAGAAAGAAGAGGATGTGAGAGCTCTTGCCGATGAAAATTCCCATTATTTCAAAAATGTAGAAAAGTCAAAAGACAAAATTAGTGAACTCTCTGCCAAGGTCAAGGAATTGGAGAACGTAGAACAGCAACTTCAAGATACAAAGAACAACTTTGAAACATTGAATGCAGAATTAGAAGAAACAAAATTAGAGTTGAAGAAAATGTCTGCTTCTGAAGAAGAACATATTAAAACGCTGCATGCTTATGAGGAAGAAGTAAACAATCTGAAGAAAAGTATTACGCAACATGTTGATTCAACGAGGATAGAGAAAGAAAGTCTTCACATGGAAGAAGATAAACTTGTGGAAGAATTGAAGGAAAATGCAAAGAAAATTGAGAATTTGACAGATGAATTGCACACTGCAGAGTTAGAGTTAACTGGAGTCAAAGCGGAATTGGAAACTGCAAAGAGAGAAGTTGCAACTAAAGGTAGTCAATTATCAGAGTCAAATGATAGGATAAAAGCATCGGAGGAAGAAATTGGACTGCTCAAAAGTCAGGTTGCAGCTTTGAGGGATCAGGTGGATGTTGGTGAAACCAGCCTGAATGCTGTTGTACAGCTTCAGAAGGAGTTGGATAAGAAAAGTGCAATAATTGATGACCTCCAAAAAGAGGTCGATGCAAACCGTGCTGATTTGGAAAGTCAGTGTCAAACATTCCAGCAAAGCATTCAAAGTAAGGACAGTGAAATCAGTCGGTTAGACTCATCATTGACTCAACTGAGGAGTCAGAAAGAGTCACTTGATGAGTCGATCGTTGCCTATGAAAGTCAGATCATTGATTTGCAAAGGACCAACCAACAGAAAGACGACGATGTCAACAGGCTGCGGGAGGAAGTCAGGAACATCACCACGCAGCTTCAACAGCCAGCTGAACAACCCTTGCAGAATGGTGAAATGAACAAGAGTGTGAATGAAAGGATAGAAGATACCCTGTCCCCTTCAAGCCCATTCAGTAAATCTCCAACAGGTGTCTTCCAAGGTCAGGATGGCTCCATCAGTGACAACGAAAAGCACTATGAGAAGATCATCCAGGAAAGGGACAAGGAGATAGGCATGCTTCAGCATGAACGGCAAAGTCTCCTGACCAGTTTGAATGAGAAGTCATCATCAACTATGGGTAATAGTGTCCTTGTGGACCTCCACAAGAACCAAATGAAAGTGAAAACCCTAGAGGCTGAGAGACACCAGATGATGACTGTTCTGAATGAGAAGACAAGAGAAGCAAGCAACCTCAAGAATGAAGTCCACAAGCTTCTGAAAGTCATATCAGCTCAGAAGTCTGCCCTGGAGAAAGCGCAAGATGATTTCAAGGAGCTGCACAATGAAAGTAGAGGACCAAGAGATGACATGCAGAAGGAGGCCTTACAAAAACTCTCACGCATCATTCAAGATAAGGATCTTGAGATTGAAGCATTGAAGCAAAAGAACACTTCCTTGCTGGAAGTTTTGCAGACAGAGGCTCCAAGCAACAGTTCTCAGATCTCCGGTGTTCTGTCTGAAAGTGAGAAACTCCAGAAGGAAAATAGTGTCTTGAAGGAGGAGCGAGACCAGCTTGTGGTGAGTATCCACCAAAAACACCAAGAAAGCTTGGCTTATTACGAAGAGGTGCAGAGACTTGTGGGCATTGTCAATGGGGAAGTACACAAATTTGGTAACTTGCAGAAGCAACATACTGACCTCCAAACTAAAATGGATGAAATGTCGGAATCAATGAATCGGTCCAAATTGGAACTTGATGAATCATTCAGGGTCAAAGGTTCATTAGAGGAGGACCTAGAGACACAGAAGAATTTGGTTGAAGAGTTAGAGAACCAAGTTCAGTTGATGGATAACTCGAGGGTGGAAATGAACAAGAGGATAGAGGAACTGGAAAAACTTGAAGCAGATAAAGCCAATGAGCTTGGTGAGAAAATAAGTGAACTAGCACGTCTGCAACGTTCCCTTGATGAAATCAAGATAAAGCCAGAACAGGTTATTGAGGAGACTCTTGTAAAACCAGAGATGGCTCCTGTGCAATTTAGCTCTCCACCAGTGCAATATGAACAGAGAATGCAAGAGAAGGATGCAGAGATTGCTGAACTGCGATCGCAGCTGCAATTGCAACAGGTCACTCCTCCCGCATCTGAGGATGTCGATAGCTCAAAAGGTGATGCCCAGGAGCTTGCCAGTGTCAAGGAACAACTAGAATCTCAGGGCCATGCGTTGATGGAAATGGACGGACTAGTAAAAGACAGAAGCATGGAGCTTGAAAAGAAGAAACTAGAGGTTGCCACACTGAGGCAACAGATTGACCAACAAGACCAAGCCATCCTAGATCAGAATACAATGCTTCAGAAGCAAAGTGGTGATCTACAGCAGCTGCAAGTAGACCTGAAGGCTAAGACGGAAGAGGCAAATACGTTGCGTCATCACACCCAACAGATCTCAGCCCGTTTACAGGCCGTGGAGCAAGAACTCGCCAGAGCCCACCAGGAGATCACAAACCAGCAGCACATGGTGCACAACAAGGATGGTGAACTTCGACAACTCCAGGACTTGATGAGCAGGACAAGTGCCGAGGTGAGGGAGAAAGACTTTGAAATAACAGCACTGCAGGACAAATGTAAGACTCTTGCCAAGCTGGTGGATGAACGGGAAACGGATGTTCAAGGAGAGGTCCGGAGGCTCCTTGGTGAAGCGGAAGCGATGCAGACACAGGCGCAACGTTTCCAGCAGGAGAGGGATCAGGCAATGCTGGCCTTGGAGAAATGCCAGAGAGATCTCCTATTACTGCAAGAAGAGGTAAGGACAAAATCATATCTTTATTCCTAATAAGCAATATGCACTGATCTCAAAAATCATGTAAAATAGTGTAATACAGGGGTAGACCCAATATTTCATGGAAAAGAAGCACACACAATTTACAATAAACAAGAATGATTTCGGCCTTTTTCGTGGTCACTTGTACATGTTTCTAGAGTTTTTCTTCGAATTGATTTAACTTTGAATGAAGTACACTATTTTCAAATATCTTTTTAGAGAATATTCTTGACTGAACAAAAAAAATCTACCAGTTCAATTTTTCAGCCACCTTTAATACAGCCTGTAGCTCTGCATGCTTCATGGTTTCTGTAATTTGTAATTGGGACAGGAACATGGATGGGTTGACTGCCAGGTCTGGGTTTATTTGCCACAAGCAGCATTGATGCAGTGTGCCTCTTATCTATTTGTCTTGTTGTTTTGATGAATTTCATGATGGTTTAGGTTTAGTGCTACAGTCCTAAAGCCAGTTGAGAACTGATTTTTCATAAATCAGGACATTTTTTACAATCTGTTCCCCAATGCAGGCTGCGATGCGAGGCGGCAACGAACAGAAGCTAATGCGTGAGCTTGAGAGATTGCGCAGTCACCTGATCCAGATGGAAGACACGTACACCCAAGAGGCCTTGCAATCCGAAGAGAGGGAGAAAGAGTTGAGGAACAGACTAAGTACCGCTGAAGAACATGCCCACACCAGCTCCCATGCCGTACAAAGCGCAAGGTAAGCTTTCGTAACTTCAGCTCCTTTCAGATATGGTGCAATGGAAGATCAGAGAAATGTTGTATAGTGTTCAAACACACCTGTGATTTCATACTGACCAAGTTTACATAATTATGCATGGAAATATTGTATGATTGTCGTGGTGATGTTTTAATGTCGGTGCTCTAGCAGTCCTGTTTATGAATTTACCTACCTGTATTTTGATTTGTTTATCGATGACATATCTTTAATCCTTTCTGCTGTATGCAGTATGATACTTACAGCTGCCATAAACAATAGAGATTTACTTATAAGAAACCAATACGAACAAGAGTTAAGATCTGTTGAGACAAAATCTGTGTTACGGACGCACGGCATAGGATTCCAGCTTGCTTGTGGCTAGAACAATTGAATAGGCCCTATTTATTTTGTTTGTATGGAGCATGACCTGAGCCAACAGAGGCAAGCCAACACTGGTGACAGTGGTTACTAGTAGTGAGGAAACAATAATAATAATGATAATAATTATTGGATTTATATAGTATTTTTTGCAGAGGATAAAACGCGCTGTTGATGGCATAAGACAAGGTTTATGGCAATATAAGTTTTTTGAGATGTTTTTGAAGAGGTCAAGAGAAGAGAGGTTTCGGAGAGATGGAGGGAGTATGTTCCAGAGATTGTGAAAAGAGTTGAAACCTGCCTGTTTTCTTGATTTTGGATTGACATAGGAGGAGTGCATGAGTATGAGTTGATATATTTTCATTTTTCATTTATTTCCAAATTCTCATTAAAAAACATATAACATACAAATCAAAGAATACGCTATATACAAATAAGGATACAAAACTAGAATACAACAGAATAAATGAGAATATGAGGGAGCCAGCATAGGCCAATGGCCTTTCTAAGGCTGGGCTCAGGAGACCATAATATAAATCATGATAATCGTAGAAGAGAGAGAGAGAATGTAAAGTGTGTGGGAGGGTAATAAGGCAATTATATAACTATAACTTAGATTTATTTATAGGCATCAATAAGGATTTTTTATAGCTTTTTTTATAGGAGGCAAGAGATGGGCATCTTTTTTATTTCTTTAGGTATTTTGTTCCATAAAATAAACTCCAGCATATTTTACAGAAATTCTAGAAGATTTATAATTCAACAGTTAATCAGTTAATGGAAATGAATTCTTGATCTTTGATGCTACTGTCGCACAATGGAAACTGACTCTAAAACCGACTGATGATATGTCATTTGAAATAATGTAATAGCTGTGATCAGTCTGGAATCGGTTTCGTTGGTGTCACTGGCCCCTTTTCTGAAGTCAGGTTTAATTTAAACTTAAGTTTAAAGTTGTGGTTTAAGTATGGGCAGCCAATTGTTGCATAAATCACTAAAGGTAGAGATCTAATATTTCAGCTCATTTGGCTCTCAAATCATTCATAATTGTGTAGGAAGTGTAAATAAGTGATTGTCTTCACCATCAATGAATCAGGAAAGAGCACAGTAAACATAGGAAACATACATCTTAATAAAAATGTTGATACTTTTGGCTTCCCATACTTAAACCACAACTGTAAACCTGAGTTTAAGTTAAACTCGACTTCAGAATACGGGCCTCTGTGAGCATCACCAAGACATTGTTCTATCTTTGATTTGACAGTAAAGAAGCCAGTGTGCAGATAGACAGCCTTCGGGACCAACTCAGCGCCATGACGGACCAGAAAGACCAGGCCCTGATGCAGCTGGCCATGGTCCAGTCTGAGTCGGAGGAATATATCCTGTCCCTGAACAATCTCCAGATGGTCTTGGAACAGTTCCAACAAGGTACGTTGAGAGTGGCTGGCATAGCGGTGAAGATTAGAGATGGTGATGATGATGATGATGATGATGACGATGATGTTGATGGGGGTGGTGGTGGTGGTTATATGATGAGGAGGAGGATGATGATGATGATGATGATGATGATGATAGTGATAATGATGGTGATGGTTATGATTATGATGATAGTGATGATGACTGTGATGATAGTGACTATTGTACTCATTTGTTGGTTATGATGGGATAATAGTGGTGGTGGTAGGGCTTGATAAGAGTGAATTAACATGTAAATAATCTAAGAAGCGTTTACATATATGCATTATTTTCTTTAACTTGTCAAGCCTTAATCCTTACAAAGTATTGCACTTTTAAATCAATCTTCCATCATCATCATTACCCCCTTTACAGAGAAAGAAGCATCGATTGCATCTGAAGTAGAGGTGTACGAGCTCAAGGCCCGGGAAAAGGAACGCATCGCTGCGGACCTACTCCAACAGAACGTCGATCTACAGGAGAGATTGTCATCTGCTCAAGAAGCTTTAGATATAGCATCGCGTCTGAGCGAACAACTTGACAAGAAGGAAGAAGCCATGGAGAAGCTCAGGGCAGAAAGTGAGTAAACATACCAAAGTTATATCTTTCATTGAAAGAAGGGGACCGAGGGCAGGTCCATCCCCTCCCCCCCCCCAAAAAAAAAAAAAGTGGATTACAATAAATATAAATCCAACAACCACTTTTGTTAAAAGAAGTTCAAAGGAGTCGAGGTTGATTTAAGACATGGTATGAAAAAGCTCAACTAAAACTAAATAGATCTTATCAACATAGTAGAGAAAAATGGCTTTTTCTTAACATATTTTTTCATCAGCACTTCTAACTGTCCTGATTTTATAAGAATCGTCCAGATTTTCAATTTTCAAAATAGCCCAAATACCTCCAGATTTTCTACAATTTCATGACGTTAGAAAAAAAGAAAAATGGGAAAAAATATTGTGTTCAAGTCCACTTTCATCATACACTAGAGTATATTTCAACAGGTTTTTGCAACCTTCACAGCGTTCAAATTCTTCCATCTTTTAGATATTTAATTGTGAAGTCAGGTGATAAAATATTACATTCGATATAGTTTGTTTCTCTGGGCTCGGCGGACAATGTAGCATTGTTGTCTATGTTAAACACTCAGCATGAACTAGTCCCGGGGGAGGCCACTTACATTGACGAGTGGATACCATGCGCGACCCAAAAAACACGTAAAAAGGATGTCTTTACCACGATAAGGCATGTTACGTACGTAACGTGATAAGGGTGTCAAAATACAAAAATAATGAAAATTACGTGTTTAGGGTCGAATTTGCGGGGATGATAAAACAAAATTAAAATGTTTTATAAGGATGTCCTTTTTGCCCCGAAACTTCGTGTTTAGAGTCCGATTTTCGCGAGGTGTAGAAGGTGGGGTCGTACTTTAAACCAAATAAGGTAAAGCCGACGACCGAAGGACCCGTAACAATAAAATAATCCTGTACTTGTTTAGGGGTTCATTTCAGGTAATATTTGCCAAGAGGAATGTTTGTTTCCAATACTTGTTAAGGGTAGGGTTTCACACGCCAATACTTGTTAAGGGGTGCATTTTCAGAATATGGAAATTACGTGTTTAGGGTGCTTTTCGAGACCCCATGGTCGCGCATGGTATCCACTCGTGAATGGAAGTGCCCCCCCCCCCCCCCCCGGGGAACTAGTTCATCTTCTGGTAGGGTTCACTCACTTTTTATTACCACTGTAGGTGTGTATTGAACTGTATTACAATGTCTACCCCAAGTATCTGGGCCTATTCTGTGCTAGGGGGGTGTCATTTTGATCTTCTTTGAAAAGCTTAGACTCAAGTGTATTGAACTTGATAAGGATCAGGCCTACATATACATGGGAATTAAGCATTGTAATAAACTCTACAACAATAGGGATTATGTACACAGTAGATCTTCTTTGAATAGCTATTGATACTAAAATGCTGTGATTTCTATAACGCTGTGGTTCCCATAGACTGTACAGGGACAATTTGGTTCAAGGGGACAATGATTCAAAATAGATATTTCATTTTATTCAATGTTTATAAGAAAATGATTTTGGTATTGTTCAAGTGATGGATTCCATTTTGCTGAAGGTACTGAAAAAGAAGAGTCCAGCAAGACTTCCATATGTCCCCTCCATTGAATTAAAAAAAATATATAGAGAAGGTTTATCAAGAATTATCTAACATATATCTAAGAGATTTAGGAAGGAAAAGTTGGATACATACCAAAATATGACTTTATTCTGTACAAAAAAATTTCGAGTGTGTGTAAATCCCGATGGCATCAGTTTATTTAGTCAGAAAAATAAATACCCAATACTCTTTGAGAGTAGACTAGTCGTAATATCGGTGCATGTAGATAACGGTTATGAAACCCATGGCTTTCAACAATTCCTGCTAGCTCAGTGAGTAAGGCGACAGACTGGAGATGCTTCATCCTGCATTGAGAGGTTCGGATCCAAGATCCAACCAGAAGTAAGAAGGAAAAAAAAGGAAAAAAAGAACAAAAGAAGGGGGTTTTGGAGAAATATTTTCTGAATTAGTGGAGGGGACATAAGGAAGTCTTTCCAAGAGTCCTTAGGAGAAGAAGGAATTTGCAATATTGTCAGCATAGAATGCAGAAAAGGGTCATTCCCAGTAAAAAAAAACCCTAATCATACAAATACATATTTTTTCCTTTTTTCTCTCTTTTCAGTGCACAAGAAGGAGGAAATATTGGGCGAATTTCAGCGGAGATTCGATGAGGTCTCTAGCAGAAGCGAAACCAAGGTTGACAAGTAAGTTTAGCTCGTACAATTGATCATATTTTTTCTTGTTGTACTTTTTCCATGAATTTCATTGTAGTAGGAGCTGCATTTTAATATATATAAACATAATGGTGGATTTGAAATTTTTGTATTCTTGGAATAAAATGTGGATGTACATGTACATTTCAGCGATGTTCTGAAAATACAGTTACAATAATATCTAGGCTTGCATTTACTTGCTAGTTCAGATTTTTCCGTCAATTTGCAAGGGAAATTTGCAATTTATTGGATTTTTTTTTAACTACCACCCAATTAGTGTATAATTGTCTATGTGTTTAGTAAGAATGTATTCTTTTGAACATTTTTTTTTTACATTTTCAGGCCTCTTGTGAAAAATCTGTTCATGAATTACTTGTCTGCGCCTCAAGCCAAGAAACAGGAGATGATCAAAGTCATCTGTAATGTTCTTAACTTCTCAGAAGAAGATATGCACAAGGTAGGTAGACAAGGAGTAGGTGTTTTTATAATGGTTGTGGTATTGGTGTTTGTTGGTGGTTGTCGGTGGTTATGGTAGTTGTGGTGGTGGTGATGGTCGTGGTTGTGTGATGGTGGACATGTTGTGGTGGTGATGGTGGTGGTTGTAGTGTTGGTGGTTGTAGTGTCAGTTGTGGTGCCGATTTTGATCTTGGAATGGGTGTAAATGGTGTTGGATATGATTTTAATTATGGTGATGATTTTGATGCTGGAAATGATGTTGATTGTGATAATGATGATGATGGTGATGATGATGATGATGATGATGATGATGATAATGATGATGAAGATGATGGTGGTGACGATGGTGATGATGATGATAATGATGATGATGATTAATGATGATGATGATTAATGATGATGATGATGATGGTGGTGCAGTGATGATGGTGATGATGGTGATGGGGATTCAGATGATGATGATAATGTTGATGATGATGATGTTTAAAGAGTAACTCAAATATAGGGGCTCAGTGCAAAATTTTCCCTTATCACTTAACAGACATTGAATTTAGATCTGATTTGTTCATTCCTGTACATCTGTATTCTCTGTTTAAAAGTGCCAAATAAAATGATGCTGAAAATGAAACTCACATTTAGCATTTTCATTGATGAATTTTTCCTTTGCTTCCCATTTCAGTCCGGTCTTGGTTCTGGGGCTGGTGGGTGGTTAAGCGGATTCTTCAGACGTACCCCTAATCCTACTCCCCCTCCTACACCAACAAAAGCTAATGTTGTAAGTATCTCAACTTTAAAGTGATTGGTTAACATTGGTTTGACTTTTTAAAAATCTGAGCTAGAAGGTCACACTTGTCACCTGTTTCTTTGATATGCTACAAAAATGAAGCCCAGAAAAAATTGCGTTCGAAAATAATTATTTAGTGCTTCAAAAATTGACATATAAAGTGACCGGAAACACAATCTTAATTTCATCCCATACACTTATGTGTAGTATTTAGGCGTCTACAAGATGCCTATTTACAAAATTGGGGTTTGTCTTGTAGTTTTAGCTTTTCATTCTCAATAATGGTTGTTTTCAGGGTTTATTAGTTCTAATACATGCACTTGTACACATGTTTCATCTTGGTTTGAGAATTTTTTATATCGGCTGCTCACAAAGTTAAACAATACCTTTAATACATGTCATTAACCAGACATTATATATGGTAAATTCCAGTGTCTATAGTTGCTTTTGAATGCGTTTATGATATATGATTTTTAAGTCTCATATTGAATTTAATTCTAATTGTCCATGCATGTTTAAGAGAAAGGGAAAGAGAGGGGCTTTAATAACAGTTACCGTACTCTGGGTGATTCATCTTGAGTTTAGGCTTTCAACAATTATTACATTTTCACACCCAGATGTTTCAGAAGTGATCCCCATTTTAGTTGTGCATGTACCTGTAGAGAGAAAAATGGTGGATGATATGCATTTTGAAAAAAGGGGAGATCAAGATAAACTTAAAATTAGACTTGAAGGACAAGTCCACCCCAACAAAAATTTGATTTGAACAAAAGGAGAAAAATCCAACAAGCATAACACTTAAAATTTCATAAAAATCTGATGAAAAATAAGAAAGTTATGACATTTTAGAGTTTCGCTTAATTTCACAAACAGTTATATGCACATCCTGGTTGGTATGCAAATGAGGAGCCTGATGATGTCGTCCACTCACTATTTCTTTTGTACTTTATTACATGATATATGAAATATTCAAATTTTCTGCACATTATTAAGTGAAACAACGATTAATTCCTCCCTGAACATGTGGAATTAGCATTGTTTAATAATATATGGTTTTGTCAAGTTGGTCCTTGTTGTCAAATCTGTAAAAAATGAAATATTGTACAATTCAAACAATAGAAAACAAAAGAAATCGTCAGTGAGGGACATCATCGACTATCTCATTGTCATGTCACTGAGTTGTGCATATCACTGTTTTGTGGAAAATAAGCCAAACTTTATAATGTCATAATTTTCTTATTTTACATCCGATTTTGATGAAATTTTCAGCATTATGCTAGTTTGATTTTTCTCTATTTATTCAAATCAACATTTTTTTGGGGTGGACTTGACTTTTAACTAACAAAGAACCCAGAAAGTTATTGGCTAATGGAATTGAACAATTGACTTAAATCTTTATTACTATTATTATGACTTGGAGGCGAAAAGTCAACGGAATCACTATGACCAGCAGGTCTCTCCTCCAGATATAACTGATTGGGGGAGTGCAGGTGGACCACTACACCGGGGTTTCCCCCTACTCTTATACGAATAGTGCAATGGGTTCTTAACGTGCAAAGGTGGTGACTCTCCTCTATACGGGGCCTCGATTTAACATCCTATCTGAGGGATTGAGTGTTTTCCAACGTAACAGGGGAGAGACATTTACACGCAACGCACTGGTTTCAGTCATCCGCTCTGGGTGGAGTCGAACCCACGATCTTTGGTTCGACAGGCAGATGCTCTAACAACTGAGCCAACTTCGCTCTCTTCAAAACATTGTAATTTCATTTTACATCAAGTAAGATCATATTACATATTGGCTCTACAGACAATTTAATTAACAATGTAATTTCATTTTGTGTATCATTTCTTACAGTCCTTCACTCAACAGTTTGTGCAGTTCCTGGAGTCGGAGTCGACCCCGAAGCGCAGTCCCCGCCTTCCTGTGGATGAAATGAGTCAGGACAGGCACCACCACCCCACGTACAATCCATTCTCTGCCCCCGTACCCCAGCAATCTCCATTCATCCAGCCGGGGGCTCCTGCGGTTGGTGCCGGGGCTGGCACTCCCAAAGGGCCAGGGGCAGCTCACCCATTCCTCAGGGCAACCGGACAACCGGCCACGCCTCTTGGAGCTGTACAGCCGGTGATCGCATCGGCTGGGGTGTCTGCGGGGAACCCCCTGGGAGCCGCCGCCCACTCGTTACCCAGCATGCCTACGTTTGCTCCCGTGCCGGCAAGAGAGGGCGCTACACCAGGTCGTGGGTCACCGCGAGGTCAAGCTGCTGTGCTTGATGATATACTACATTAGAGGAACGACATTAATGTTTATTCAAATGATCCAAATACACATCAGCTAGTGGAAAGATGCAACAAGAGTAAAATAGTGGCTAGTTTGACCTTCTCCTTGCGTCGGACCTGATGAAGTCTACTAATGTTAGCAACAAATTCTAGCTATTCAATCCTTATTTTCACTGAAAAGAGGTTACTCCAGATTAATTTAGTCTTGAAATGTAAACAATTTGCATTATTGCTTTGTTCAGTAAACTTGACATTTGTTTGAAATAAATAATTGCACCCTTTCCTCCTCTCTATCTTTCTCTTATCTCTAACTTTCCCACATTTTAACTAGCGATTTGTTCAGATATATTAATAATTGTCTAATACAGATGGTTGCTAATAACCTTTTACATTTTCCTTTACCAAATTTATTATCATTCTTTATTTGTGTAATAGATGTTCAATCAGTGAAAGTTGAATTAAGGCATCACCCTTTTTGGGGGGGTACAGACCCCAAATCATGAAAGTGTTGTTTCTTTTATGGTTAATTATCTGTATACTTAAGAATTAAACTGTTATTCACAATTATATGATTGTAATGTATTTATGATTCATTATATATTGTCCTCCCTGCCAACCAGTACGTTTTAGGCATAATTAGTATGTTTTGCAACCAAAATACGGCAGTACGTTTTTTCTTTAAAAAATACATTTTTTTTGTTTTTTCACAAAATTGTAATTTATTGAGAATAATCATCTCTATATGTCTTTATTTCATAAAATGTACACAAATATGGTTATTAGACCAATGTCATTTCAGGTAACTTTTTTATTTTAACCAGGGTGAGATATACACATGTTTCAATGTTTTTTGTTTTCATCTGCAAGGGCAGTGCGCATTTTAGCTTGCATGCAGCTAAGCAGCTAAAGCGCCGCGATGAGTGAGTGCATCATGCATTTTCTTATGAAATACATTTTTTGGGGAAAAAAGACTTTTTTTTATCACAGAATACAGTTTTTCATTCCCGGAGGTTGGCAGGTCTGAATTTAATAAAATATTAGTTATTTCAATGAGATCATATATAAATCCTCGTATGGAATTTGTCAGCTTGAGATTTATAGGATTGGATAGATTTTAATGGATGGGGCTGACTTATGGCAATATTCTATGATTATTTCTTTTTCTTATAAAGATTTACTAAAATGATATACCTTGCCATCATATTGTAAAATTCTTGTTCTTCTCTGTGTTCTGCCTCTTCTTCTTCTCCTTTTTCTTCTTCTTTTTCTTCTTTTTTTATTTCTCTTTCTTTTATCTTCAATTTATTTCTTTTACCACTTTTTTTTTTGTTTGTCCTTTTCTGCAATTCTTCTTTGTGCTCTTCTTGTGCCATGCTGAGGGTTTGAGAAGCATAGATGTATGAATGTTTATTTAAAATATAAGACAAAAAGCTTAAAAGTTTTGCTAGGTGTAATTACTTTGAATGTTCACACGAATTTCCAGATGTTTATCAATAGTAATCGTAACAAAATGTCCAGCTCTTTTTTTCCTTTTTCAAATTTTGATTCACCCCCCCGTATATATATATATATATAAGTGACAAATGAAGTAAGCAGCTGTCAATGATAACTGCATACTCTCTTGTCATATTAGTGCCAATTACTGCCATTGTACTTTTTTCTGACATTAATTTTCTGGAATATTTTCCCAAGTTAAATGCCTCATTTTCTTCCTTTGTTTTGTATATTTTGATAGCTGTGAGTTAAATGCTGAATTTATATCTCTGGTGAATTGCCAATACCTTTACTGACATAATAGCCTTCGTGTTTACAATTTTATTTTCATGTTTAAACTGAATTATAAGTCATCGTAATATATTTCAATTTTCTATTCTCGGATGAGGAGTCTGTTTATTTAATTGAAAGTTTTATCTGTAATTTACCAATACCCTTCTTTTCCTCATACTATACCATACATTTAAGCCTTACTAGTTCATGTTCATTGCTTTTGTCTCGATATAAAGGAGTCTGTCTCCTTAATTTAGAGCTTTATTTGTATCAAACTTTCAGCCCACTTTTAATTATTATACAGTGGACTTAAAAACATGGTATGCTGTTAAGCTGTTAGGTGCCTAGCTAATAACATACAATGAGATGTGCTTTATATGAATTATATGTCAGGATACCTTTGACAACTTTTAGATTTGTACTGGGGCCCATTTCACAAAACTTAGCAATGATAATAAAATATTTTTCTACAATCGATAGCAATGACCACGATGTAACATCAATTGTGGAATTTATGAATATGATCAATTGTCCAGCTTTGTGTGACGGGGCACAAACTTGTATTTCGATTCATGAACTCCTTGTAGGAGACAATCTAGATGAGTAAATGTACTAGAGGTTATATTTTCTTTGTATATTTCGCAATGCTTTTCCAAAATTTATTATTAATAGCAGACATTAAAAATATAGACAATTTGTCTGCTCATTCAAGGTATATTGTGTTAGACATTGGAACCATCCTAGGAAGAGTCACAATCAAACGCAACTCAAAAAATCAATCGCAACTTGATTTTTAGCCAATCAAAAGCCGCCATTGGGGGACTTGCGCTTGATTTTTTTAGTTGCGACTCTTTGTGCAGCTGGCCCAGGGGGAACAGTCAACCTAGAAATTTCTTTTTGTAGGTGGCCAAGGATTTATAAATCCATCCGGTGTCAGATATTTATACATCAAATTGATATTTGTACAGAAATGGATAATAAATTTTTATAGAAATCTACTTAGAATACATTGATTTCAAGGGCTTGTTTTTGTAGTCATAGATGGTGAGGATGCTAGTATTGATAATGATAGTTGTGGTGATGATGATGCTGAGCTGTGAATTAGTAGGATTTCATCATAATTATTACTTGATAAGTAGTAAAGTGACACTAAATAGGATTTATCTCCTGGAAATAGGATTTTTGTAACTTGTAAGAATGATGATTTGGGTATGTTTTTTTCAAAATTTTAACGAAAGAGAGGATTTGAAGCTAGAAAATATAGGATAGACAGAAATACAAAGAATATTTTTTCCATAGTTAAAGGGAAAGTTCACCCTGACAAAAAGTTTATTGTAAAAATAGCAGAAAAAATAATAAATATTGCCGAAGGTTTGAGAAAAATTCATCAAATAATTAAAAAGTTATTAGAATTTCAATTATTTGATTTGTGACGTCATATGCGAGCAGCATTCCTGCATAGCGAATGGTAAAAAATCAATGAAATGTCATTTTCTCAGAAAATTGAAAATGGTTTTCACTGTAACTTTTGTATATCAATAGACAAATCATTTCACACCCGATCATGAAAAGAAAACAAAATTAAGTCATCAGGAACCATACAAAATTTGAATTTCATACATTTTATATTACATAACACATGGGGCAGCTGCTCGTTTATGACGTCACAAATCCAAAATTTTGAACTCTAATGACTTTCTTACTCTTTAACGGATTTTCCTCAAACCTTCACCAATAATTTTTACTATTTTTTCTGCTATTTTTACAACAAAGTTTTCTTCAGGGTGAACTTCCCCTTTAAGGTTGGCAAGGAAGGAATGAAGAAAGGAAGAAAGAAAGAAAGAGAAAGAAAGGGAAGAAAAGAAAAAGAGAGAATCAAAACAAACAAAGAAATAGAAACTAGAAAGGAAGAAAGAGGATTTATACTGTATAAGGGAGGAAAAGAAAAAGAAAGGAAGAAAAAGAAGAAATCTGAAGGAAGAAGGGAAGGAATTAAGGGGAAAGGAGAAGAAAGAAAGAAAGAAAAAGGAAGGAAGAAAGAAAGGAAAGAAAATAAAAGAAATTAAGAAAGAAATAAAGAAAAAAGAAAGAAAAAAAGAAAGGGAAGAAAAGAAAGAGAGAGAGAATTAAGAAACAAACAAAGAAATAGAAACTAGAAAGGAAGAAAGAGGATTTATATAAGGGAGGAAAAGAATAAGAAAGGAAGAAAAAGAAGAAATCTGAAGGAAGAAGGGAAGGAATTAAGGGGAAAAGGAGAAGAAAGAAACGTAATGACGTGCTCGTATTTTAGTGTCATATTTCTTTTGTATAATAAATTAGTAAAATAATATTGATTTACAAAAATAGTTTCTTTCCCTTAATTCCTTCCGGGCTTCCTTTCCGCCTTTCCTTCCTTCCTTCCTCCCTCCCTCCCTCCCTCCCCCTACCAAATTGGTCTACTGACCGTTTCACAAAGCGCGCGCCCTTCTTTGCCGTCTTTAGTTCCCGCTAGCTCCATTCATATTAAAATTTAACACCTGATTCATTGACTGCAAACACGAACTGAAAAGGTCCATTTGATTGTCATGAGGGAAAAAAAGAACTCATATTTCAATACTACGCCACGCCTCTCGTCCAATTCATTCACAACTTGTTTTGGTCCCAAGGTATTATTTTGGATGAGGCACAGTTTATTGTATTGAACGAGTGGCTCATTTGAGGTGATAGTGGAGCAGCGAAAAAGAGGCGGGCTACGTTTGTGTTCATTATGCCGCGCCAAAATTGAACCGAAAATCGTAGCGTTAATTTGCTTGCGATCGGTCAATCGCGGATATCGAACTTTACACCGCCTCGACGAGTGCAACAGGAAAAAAGAGAGATATAAATGCCCGGGATAAATGCCTTAAAATAACAGGTAATGTGTGCTTGATTTATTTTAATATTTAAATAAAATTCTAAGGAATATTCTGGGAAATCGGTAATGTTTTTTTTTGTGAGGGTTGTCGACAATTTAGTTGAAAATCTGATGGGAAGTGAGGGGATGTTCATGTCTGTCGATGTGCAAACTGCGTGTTCAGAACCGAGTGTGGACATTTAGTTTTCGCTCTTGTATTTGTGAATTTGTGATATAAGCCTATATTAAATGACCATTTGTCTCGATGAATGTTTAAGTCACATCTATAACCTGATTGGAATTAAAATACACCGTACCGGGAGTACATTGTTGAGATCGAAACTTGTCTTTGAGATTTTAATAAAACAGGCAAGCGACTTCCGTTCAGCAAGGAAATGGCGCGCCACATTCATAATTTTAATGGGTAAAAATTACGTTAGTTTTTTATCTCAAACTCATCGATAATTTCATTTGTTGAAAGTAAAAACCTTCAAGATCAAGAATAATGCACAATCATCACACGTCCATATCTACATTTCATTTGCTTGAAACTGAAAGCCTGATGCAAAATTGAAGATAGATTTGCCGTTTGTCTGGCGCGCGCTTTCTGAACGGCTGAGCTGCAAGCTGTTGTGAACAACACCGGCAGCGCAGGGCAGGCAGTAATCGAGCCAGCGCACCGGCCCCTTGTTTTGGGCCTGGCTTGCTCGGGACTATGTCCAAGTCAAGTGTTGTAGTACGTGGCATGCCCCTGACTGGGCTGAGGCAGCCTGGCTGAATAAGCCAGATGAAACTTCGAAATACCCTCATTTTTTTATCAGGTACCAGCATAGTTTAGTTCATCAGACTCGGTCAAAGGCTCTTCTTGTGTTGAGTTGGCAACCAGTCAGAAAATGATTGTTTGTCACACTGCTTTGCCTTTGATTTGGAATTGGGAGCCTTTATAATTATATTGGAAACTTCTTTCCCTCCATCCTTTTTTTCTACACTACAGTATTTTACCTTTTTTTCTTTTCATAAATAATTTTTTTGTCCATTTTTTTCTGTTAATTTTTTCCTTTGTCTTTTTTTCCACTTTTCTTTTTGTTTTCCTTTCCTTTTTTTCTGTTTTCTTTTATTTTCTTAATGCTTTTTCTTCTTGTTCTTGTCATTTTATGTTTTTCTCCTGTATTTTTTTTCCCTCTTCCTTTTTTCCCCATTGCTCCATGGCCTGGAGATAGTTATTGCATTTTTTTTTTTTTCTGTTTCAAATCAACATATTTTCTGGAGTGGACATGACCTTTATTAAGTTTAAAAAAATGTCAGGAGAAATTTCACATTTTGCATTTAATATTCCAGCCACCCCTTTTACATATTAAACTTTATTTCATAGTCTCGAGTAAAACAGAGTAATTACGAAGAAATTGCCTTGTATAATGTACATGTAAACCACCTCATCTGTTAATAAAAAGCATCCTAAAATTGCAGGAGCCAGACTAGAGGTATGTAAATTTAGTTTTGCCTTGATCAATCAAATTTTTTGTGGACCCAAGAAATTCACGTTTAATTTTTGTTCACAATAAAAACAAAAGAATATTTCATTGATTTTAGTTAATTTTGTGGAAAAAAAATGTGCAGCTATTGTATGCCCAGTGTCCACTGATCATAACAGTTTCGGGTGACTTCATGCCGATGGTTGAGTTTAAAGGCTCGTCCATAGAAAACCTCTGTAAATCACGCTTGCCAAAGGTGAATTATTTTGCCTGTATTGTGAGAAAGTATGTTCCTTTTGTGAGCAAGTACTAGACAATCAATTCCTTGAATGCCCAGCACTGGAAATGGCTGCTCAAACAAAAACCTCGAGATAGATGGTGATATAAATGCCCATTATCATTTACTATTGCACATCATTGTAACAACGATTGATTGATTTTGTAAACTAAAACAGTTTATTCAGACTTAAGTTTTTATACGTTCTTTTGCAGAAGTCTAATACAGTTCTGGTGATTGAGTCATGGCCGAGTTAGCTTCCAGTATGGCAGGCATGCTGTTACCCAATCACTTTCAGCCGCTGGACCATGATAGCGAGAGTGATAATGATTCCATCGAGTATGGCAGCAGTGTGCAAATCCCTTTCTCATCCATGTCGGAGACCAGCGACACAAGCTCTAGACCGGAGATCAAGTCAAGTAGTCCTAATGTCACTGTGGAATACCTTCCACACTTGGATCTCAAAGACAGGACAGAAGATAGCTGGAGTCGAATGGATTCCTCAAATCTTACAAACGACTCAGGCTTCACCCCAAATTCTTCAGGATTTAGTGCAGACCTCAGCTCCAGTGGTGGGTTCTCTTCGTCCTGTGACCTTAGTTTCAACTCAAAGAACTCTTCCTTAAATTGCGGGGAGTCTTTCAGAACTCAGCCGCTTGGCACTTTTAGCTTTGATGAGCAGGCGGGTTCCGGGCAACCTGTCACCCCAACAAAACTGGCAGATGCCAATGAGGTTCCGAATGATGACCCCTTGACCCCGACGGCAAACCTCAAGATGCTGTTGAGTGCAATGAGTCCTGAAATTAGAAACATGGAGAACAAGAAGAAGAAAGCGAGGTTATTCGACGCAATGGTAGAAGCAGCATCGCAAGGAACAATATTGCCTAGTGCCCAAGGAACAATGTCTTGTACAGACCTCGGAACAGAGTCTTCAAGCACCCTTGAAGCAATGTCTACAAGCACTCTAGGAACAGTATCACCTTGTAACCAAGAGACAGTGATGACCTCCAGCGAAGACGTGTCCATTCTAAACACCTCATCGGGTCATGATTCATCGTTCCTTTTGTCACCTACGGATGAACACGGAACAGAGGAAGGAGAGAAAAACAACAGGAAATCCAAGTCCCTTGGATTACTTTGTCAAAAGTAAGTGCCTCAGTGATCTCTGGTCGTTTGCCCTTTTTTATAAAAACTTTAGGTGTTTCCTCAAAATTGAATAGATAAAAGATTGCAACGGAATCATTATATATATACAATATACATACAATATGGTTCTTTTGATATTTAGGGCAATATATTTGATGTTCCTTGAAAGAAGAGCCAGTCTGTAATTTTGTTAGAAATCTAATTCAGACATCTAGAGAAAAATCATGAAAATCAAGAAATTATGGGCTGACTCTAAGAATAGGGTTCTATCGTGTCATTATACCATTGTGAAGTTAAAGTTGGGATGCATATTGTATACAGCATTGTCTTATTTTCGTATTGTTGCTGTGCGGATCGATATGACACGTACAATGTATGCATTGCTCGTCCTCAGATGTTCAAATGCGAGACCGCAAAATACAATTTACAATGGTATGTTTTGCTACGTAGAGTCAAAAAAATTCTTGTTACCAATATTTGTGAAGACTCGGCCATCAGTGCAATTTTGTAAAGGATCAGCTCAGATGTCTGATATGAGTAATGATAAACAGTATTGAACAACGTTCCAATTCTATCACTTTTTAAAGATTTTATTCAGAATACTTGCCAAACTGCTGACTGCATTTGCAAAGTTACATGTTGGGCATTCTCTTGTACATTTAGGTGTGTTTTTGTCTATTCATGTGTGTGTGTGTGTTTTCTTGACGTTCATGTTTACTCTTCTTTTCTTTAGATTCTTGACCAAATATCCAGACTACCCTCCAGATGGCAAAGCCATGGATATCTCATTAGACCAGATCTCAAAAGATTTGAGTAAGTGATGAGTTCATATTCTGTACTTAGATACTACTAAAGGCGACCGCACACCTTATGATTGGTCTGCGACCCGATTTCAGGATAAAATATTGTAGAATTTGATGCTAATATTGAGACTTGGAATATCTTACTGTGTAATGTTCTAAATTGTTGTACGAATGTACCTATGTTCAAATATGTGACTGTGCTATCATCCTTCTTAGAATAAAAGCAAATTTAATATCTAGTCGTAATGACGTCATAGCAGTCATATGATTGCCGACGATTTGAAACTAATTTGGCCTTTACTGTAAAATAAAGGCTTGTAATCGTTCAAAATGGTTATATTAGTATTCTTTCAATTAATTTCAAACCTCAAATAAAATGATATGTTCCATTCACCTTTTCAGGAAATGAGCAAAATGCGATTTGTTCCAAAATCGCATCGCGAACAATCGTAAAGTGTGCGGTGGCCTTAATCAAGACTGTTGTGCCAACCTAACCACATGTACATGAAGCTCCCTTATGTATATCTCTGTAAACCAATTAATGTTGGTCTCAACAGACTCGGGGGCCCATTTACACTTTTGCAATAACAGTTTAAAGCTACCGAAATCATTCAAATTGATTGGCTTGTTGTAAACTTGTTACAGAAATTTTGCTTTTGGAAGTATAAAAAATCTTTATGAAACGGTACTCTGCTATCAACATTAATGTCACTGTGAAACGGAGGATTCTGTTGCAGACATGCATGTATCGACAGTGTTCGTCCCACGATGTAGTATACATGTAGTGTGGAATTTATACTGTTACACCGTATAGACAGTTGACACATAGCCCTAACATACATGTATACCCGATTGCTTCGTAGCGATATGTCGACATTGAATTTTTTTGTGATACCTGCATTAGCACCATTTGTATGATTTCAAAAAGTAAAAGTACTGCTGACCTTTATACTTCCAAGCTTTATAGTGTACAATCATAATTGTAATAACTTTTTTTCCAAAGGAAGTGGGATATATGCTCTTCAGTGCTCATTTTAATACTAGTGGCTTAAAGATAAATTCCAGTTCTGGTAACGATCTCAAAATGAATTTTTACAGAATCTAATATAATGACCACCCAAGTGTCTGTTTGTATGAATAAAAAATGTGCCAAAGGATTCTGGAAGAAATTGTGTAATTGCTGAGAAATAAAGCAAATAAGTGCGGATTCGGTCACTTCCGTTGGGTCTTTATTCCAGCAATAATAAATACACTGCCCCACGTGTGCCTATCTGTGTTGGCGATCTTCAGTGATCGTACATCAGCTTAGATTTTATGATTTCACAAAGTTCGGTTTATGTAACTACCAGATCTAGATCCACGATGATATAGTCATGCTGAACCTTGGTTTTACAGAATTTTCTCACGAAATTAGTGCTTTACTGCAACTACTATCATTTAGCTTTAAACCCTAAATATTGGCTGTATTTTGTTTTTCTTCAGATGTCGAGAGGCGGAGGATCTATGACATTGTGAATGTCCTTGAGAGTGTCGAGATGGTAAGCCGGAGAGCAAAGAACCGTTACCTGTGGCACGGGAGGACACATCTCTACCAAACACTGGCAAAACTAAAGGTACATGTACTTATGCAAACTTGTTTCTGATAATGAATGTAGTAGAGTAGTACATGTAGCATTACTAGAGTTTTTTAATATTACTTGTTTGTCTTTAATGTCTTACATTTTCTCTTCTTTTTCTTCCCAATCAAGGATTTTATTTATAAAATTCAAAATATGACACAAACAATGACGTTGGTTGTACATGTATGTAGAGGTAGTGGTAGTAGAAAGGTATTCGTTTGAACCAAAAGAATTCTGAAGATTGAATGATTGTTGTACATGTAAGTAAGTTCAGTTCATAGTCATGATAGTAATTGCAAAGTTGTTTATTTTGAGTTCATGAACCAAACTTTGCCCCACTGTATGACATCCTACATTGGATTGGGAATTTGGGGATTTCCCTTTTTTTTTTAGTTTCTAGGGGCCCGTTTCATAACGAGTTACAAGTATTGTACTTTTGTCAATATGGCAATTTCAAGTTCCATGGTAACATGGGAAAAAAAATTACACAGCACTGGGCAATTTTTCCACTGAAAAATGCTAAAAAGAGCCCTGGAAAATTCCCATTCACTGGAGAGGTAAATCCTTAAGTATCAAATGTTGCAGATAAGTCAGTCCATACAGTTTGCAAAAAAGAGCCCCCGAAATAAAAAAAAACCAAAACATGCCTGATATAACAGGGCTCAGCAACCAATCAAAATCGAAGTTTCCATCGTATGAACAATAACAACAAGTTAAGGAAGAGGCTTTAATAGGAGGAAATTATTATTTGTAAACAATTTTTTTTTCGGCATTACTCCTACATGTATGTATTTAAGATCGCGTGCTCAATCTTTAATGAAAAATAAAATCAAATAATGATTTTTCATTAAAGATCGAGCATGCGATCTTAAATACATAGGAGTAATGCCGAAAAAAAATTGTTTACAAAATAATAACAAGGTTACCATGGTTGTACTTGTAGCTCTATGATGGTGGGCCCCAAGTCTGCGCACCTAACAATTTGAGTTAAGATTTAACATGAATTTCTTCTTATTTCACAATTTTTTTGGTTAATAGTGTTCCTTATATCATTAAGAGTAAGTGTACCAAATTTTTCATTAAAAAATGAAAGAAAATATAAGATTTTCTTGTAAAAACTTTCGGGCAGTCATTTTCAGATTGAAAAAAAAAATGGTACCCCATGTCTGCGCACTCATTCACTTTGCACACGATTCGGGGATTTTGATGAGAAAGGCTGCATTTTGAGGCCGTCACATGAAGTGCCCAGAATTCATTATTTTTCCACCATTTTGAGTCGGATTTTTTTATGAATACCTGTTTATGTATTGCATGTGTAAAGTTCGTGCTCGTTGCGTATCTTCTTTTACTAGAATCGCGCAGATACGCGGGTGCGCAGACTTGGGAGACCGCGCAGACATGGGGGAACTGACCATACTTGTATGAAATGACCCCCGGGCTTGAGATGGTGTAGTCCCTGTGTAACTTGTTTCCCTGGTGATTTGGACCCGTTCTTGCCATATTCTTATAGTGTCTTGGACAGAGGCAGAAGTTCGCCGAGCAGCTGGCACTTCTTCACAGCAGGTTAGAAGACGGGAGTCTGTCGATGGACGACACCAAATCGCCGGTTTACGGACCGGACAGGATGGCGATGAGTGACGTTGCTAAGCAACCCCTCCAGGATATCGGCAACTTCCTGAAATCCCCGGTGGAGACGGAGATGAGGAAAGACGGTCGGGAGCACTGGGAAGATGGTCAAACTTTGCTTTAAAAAAAAATCGGGAGTCGACTCACTGTTGGGTTTATGTAAACAGGACATTCGCTTGTCAAAGCACCATTAACAACAACACTATCAGGATTAATGAAAGAGGAAAAACGAAAGAGATATAGTTTTGTTGATGTAGATATGGTGACAATTAGGCCTGGGACGAATGTCATTTTTACCATTCGATTATTTCCTAAAAAAACAATCTAACGGTTCGATTCTTTGTCGGGAAGCACGTCTTTTCAGTCACAAAAGTTGACCTACTTTCGTAGCTCGTTCGGGTCGGTGTTTAACAGTGAAAGTGATACAATCGTTGTTCATGTTTGACAAATTACCTCGGTAACATCATTTTTAAACCTGTATGAAGTATTCCAAAACCGTTGTCATTGTTATCTTGTCATTTTGTTACTATTACTTGGGTATTCGAGTTATCCCAACATCGTTATCGGGATCTGCCGATTATTTGAAAAGTGTAAATTTTGCTAATCGATTAGCGATCGGCGGCAAGCCATTCGATCAATCGATGTTTACTCCCAGGCCTAGTGACAATTATCGTTATCTTGTTACAGTGAATATCAGAATACAGACCAATCATAAATGGAGGCACGTGTCATATCTGCACCATCATAATGAAAGACGGAAAGGCCTGTATTCTAAAAAGAGATTTCATTAATACCATGGTGCAAAACCATGGACCAACCAGATATTTTTTACTCTTATTACATTATTGCTCTTATTACATTACTTATACTAAGAAAAATTCAATTAAATGCAAGTTTTTGGCAAAGGGCGCTTCTAGGGAAGTGTGATAAAACACAAGAAGTCTGCATAATCCATGGTTTTGTACATGGTGTAATTGGAACCTTTGGAGAATACAAGCCAAGGACTTTTTTTAATCACAGTAAAAATTGAAATAAATATGTTGAATAACATCCTACTGACGAGCTAAAGCCGGGGTAATAATAATAACAACGCATCTTTGGAATAGAATATTTCTAGATAGATGGCGCTATGTAAGTGCCTATTATTATTAACACATTTTTTTTATACTGCAATGTATTGCAATAATTTCCACAATTCGAATGAGTTTACTTGAAATATTGTCATGCTTTGTTCTACATCTAGAAACTTTGTGATCATGTCGGAAATCCTCTTTTCTTTTTTACTTTTATTTTCCTTCTCCAGACACAAAGAGAGACAAGACCTTAGGAGTGATGAGTCAGAAGTTTATTATGCTTTTCCTTGTCTGTAAGGTGTGTATCGATAGTTGGAATCCTTGCGCACATGATACCACCCTCATTGTGCCGTCGCTTCGTTGCAGAAATCCTGAGAAATTGATTGACAACATTATATTTACTGTGTTTCTCTTTCAAAGTGTTTACAAACCCTAAAGAGAAATACCAGTAGTTGCAATAAACACTGATTTCATGTGAAAGTCTGTAAAACCAGGCTTAATTGTCAGTATATCATTGATGATCTAGATCTGGTACGGTTACATAAACTGAACTTTGTGAAATCTTGAAATCTACACTGAAAAATGTTCATACTGAAGATCACTAACACAGAAAGGCACACATGGGACAGTGTATTATTATTGCTGGAATAAAGACCCGACGGAAGGGAACGAATCTGCGTTTATTTTGCTTATTTCTCAGCAATTACACAATTTCTTCCAGAATCCTTTGGCACATATTTTTTATTCATATAAATAGACACTTGGGTGGTCATTTTGAGATCGTTACCAGAACTGGAATTTATCTTTAAAGATAAAAGATAGTAGTTGCAGGTGGCTTGCAGCAAACTATTATTTCATGAGAAAGTCTTTAAAATCAAATTGTCACCATAGTATCATATATCTGGATCTGGTACATTAATGTAAACTGATCTTTGTGAAATAATGAAATCTTAGCACAAATCAATAATTCTGATGATCACTAACACAGGAAAGTAGATGTGGGACAGTGTATTAATATTTCTTGGAAAAATACCAGACATTTGATGGAATTCTGTGCTTATTTTGCTCATTTCTCAGCAATTAACACATTTTCTTCCAAAGTCCCTCGGCACATATTTTTTTATGTATACATACAAACACTTGAGCGGTAAATTTATTTGATTCTGTTCGAACTCACTTTGAGATCATTACCACAAATGGTATTTATCTTTAACCATGAAAATTTTCCTGGGGACCCCACTACTAGTTCCACTGATTAGTTTTTAGTTTTCCTTGCGCATGGGATTCAACATTCAGTTCAATATCTCTTTAGCATTCCAGTTCTCATGTGGCCCCTGCTATCTAGGAAAAAAGTTGTTGACCTGCACGGGAAAGTATGCCTCTCGTGATGATTATGTTTGTGGTCCATTATTGTGAAGTGCTCAAGTTGGAAGTTCATTGTTAAACATAATTGGATGTTCCACTACTAAAGCCTTCTCCATTTGAAAATAAAATCTACCGCTTTTCTACGATTTATTCCTAGGATCGGATAATCTCTTTGGATGTAGCTGCCAGGATTCTAAAAGGAGATCAGAATTATCAGATTGGAGAAAATGCAAAGTTCAAGAGTAAGTTCATCTTACGACTGTTTTTTTCTAATTATTTTTAAAATGTGCGTGGGTTTCGGATTCTGGTAACCTGGGTTCTATTCCCACTTGGTGCTAGTGCCCTTTGGTAAGGCATTTATCCTCATGACCAGGTCCCTTGGAGAGGACCTAAAGCCGTCGGTCCTGTGGTTGCTTGCTTACAAGCATTCATGCTTTCTTTTCAATCAGGTAAAAAAAATTTGCGCCAATATATATATTTTTGTTTTATATTAGAAAATACGCATATCTGAAAGAGTAATGCTTTTGCTTCATACTTTGATAATGTGAAGTTTTACATCACAAATTGTCTTCCTCAAACTCTTTGATATTTTGGATGCCCTACTAACATTGCCCTCTTCTGTTCAACCCTTTGGCAGCTAAAGTAAGGAGACTGTATGATATTGCCAACATCTTGACAAGTCTGAAACTGATCGATAAAATCCACTTATCAGAGGGAAGGAGTCGCAAGCCAGCATTCAGGTGGATAGGGCCGGATCCTGATACAAGTCATGTCGACTGGAGTAAGTATGATTGTTCTGACCGTGCCAGACAAATGTGATCAACTGAGGCATTGTGTTTTTACGATGTCTCCTTTTCATTCTTGCAGAAGGTTAAAGGTCAATGGACAAATCAAACTTGGCTCATATACTGTGTTAAATGCTATCAATCATTCATAAAAGGTTAAACCAAGTGCCGAGGTGTGTCATGGGGGGCCATTTTAAAGGTTATGAAGGTTTTAGAAGTTTAATGTGTCAACAAATCTCTGACATGTCGGGTAAGGTACTGTGACAATATTTTCTGCATTTTGAGGAACTAATGTCTCTGTGAGTATATGAATCACTGTATTGTGACTTCAGTGAAACTTACAGGTGAACTTGTGAACTTATTCATCAACTTTTCATAAGTCAAATATTTTAGACCAGGGGAGCGTTTCATCAATAATTTCATCCGACAAGTTGTCAGATCTGACATCTTTTCATGATTTTGATTGGCTGAGAGGCACTGTTCCTATGGTAACTGTCGGATAAAATGGGACTTGTCGGATAAAACATTCGACAAGTCCTTTTAATGAAACGCCCCCGGGGCTCCGTAACACAAATGTTTGCGATGAATTGCAAATATGAGAGATTCACACTGATTTGTTCCTGGTAAGTATTTTAAACCAAATGTGTGTAACATTGATATTGATCGGTCAGTTCATCAAGCAATTGATCGCTGATTGTTGTGTTACAGAGCCCAGATTATGTAAAGCGTGTTATGTAGCTTACTTTCTCCAATGTTGAACAGATTTTTTCTGATCCCTAAACATTTGACTTACCGTACCCAAATTTACCTGTAATTGCAGTTATTCTCCTATTCATTTTTTTTTTTGTGTACAGGTGAGCTTCCCACAGGCAAGAAACCAACGCAGAAGCATTCCTACTTTCCTCTACCGCCTGGTATGTATTATTTACATTTTTTGTATGAGATAGTATATTGACTGCTTTTGAGGATGCCTGCTTAAGTTATCAATCCTGGGGGCCGTTTCATAAAGCTGTTTGAAGTTAAGAGTGACTTTAAGAACGACTGGTGAACCTTTCTTACGCGCTAAACCATCGCCGATGGTGTATACCATTTACCACAAGAAAGGATCACCAGTCGTTCTTAAAGTCGCTCTTAACTTATGAACAGCTTTATGAAACACCTACCTGACATGCTTTTATGTCGGCCCTTCGATCACCCCTCATCCAGGGCCTCAGGATGATAGAAGGGCCAGTGATGACTTCCATCGCCGTCCGAATACAGAACAGTCCATATTTGTTTTGTATACCTCATCATTGATTACATAAATCTAGACCCAAAGGGGGATGTGTCCAAGAACCATCTGGGATAGATATAGAAAAACATCATAATTGTCAGGATTAATTTTGTTATCAATGTCATCAATCCATTCCTCTTTAGGACGTATGTTGGTCGTTCAATATGATTGTTTTCATTTTTGTTTCCTGTTCCAATTTTTTAGAGCGCTAAGAAATTCATTGTAATTTTGCTTTATAAAAATTGAGTAATATTATTTATTATGTTTGTTTGTTTTGGGGTCACCTAAACAGTGAATTCATCTTCCTGGTCGTCCAATCCAACCCACAAACAAACCCCAGCCATGGTCAAACTGCCCCTTGGGAAGACGACGCCGCTCAAGTCCCGCATCATCTGGAGCAGGAACGCATCGTTCAGCGCGATGTGCGAGGTCGCCGAGCAGGAGCATCGCAAGTGTTCCTCGGCGCCGAACAGTCCCGTCAAGGATGAGGTCGACAAGGAGAACAGCTCAACGTCGACGTTGAATAATGGCAGCAAAAAGGGTGACTTATTTTTCATTGATCTTTTTCTGTGCATGTGTTCATTGATATTAACCTAACTATTTCTGTAATGTCCCATAGGCTTTGGACGGGAACCACCGTGTTCCCAGGAGCATAGGAAATTCCTGTAAAGGGTTCGCACAGTCATGGAAAATCCTTGAGAAATTCGTGGTTAGGGAAAGTCAGGGAATTTGGAAAATTTAGAAAAAGTCATGGAATTGCATTTACCTCTTGGCTATGGCAGCTTTCCAGTTTGTCATATCTCGCAGCTCTCAAACTCTGTAATCATAATTGGTGTTCATGATTTCCATTTTTCCCAGTTTTTGTGACATCCCAAATTCTACGTTACGGGAAGTCATGGAAAGCAGCAATTTAGTCATGGAAAAGTCATGGAATTTGGTTTTGGTGATCAAGCTTTGGCAACTGTCCGGCCAGTGAAAGTGAGATAATGACTTTACCATAAGGTATTTTCCAGTGGCATTACGTAATATCACTAGTCTTAAATCTCTTTCTACCATTGTTCGAAGATGTGTGATGTATATCCAATTGGTCACTTGGTGTCAGATTTCCCATCAAAACGGACGACAATCCCTTCAAAAGCATTTTCATGCAAAAGCTAATCTCTTATTTTCCCATTTACACCAACAGAAGAGGAGTTTATTCAGGAGTTCCAAGCGCTGCGAAACAAGTACCCTGCCTGCGTGTCCAGACTGTTCTCTGGCTCCACCGTGACCTCATCTGACCCTTCACCTCTGACCTCTGACGCAGCACCGTTGACCCCAGAGTCGTTCCATCGTCGGCTAAGCCCCAGAGATGGCTCACAGGTCACCACAGTGAGGATAGCCAGCCCCAGAAGTCAGGGAGACGGGGAGTGTACGAGTGCCTCCAAGACGAAGTCGCAGAAGTTGGTCTATGTGCAAAGGTGAGGGCATTGCTTCGGGGATGCCACTTTCAGATTTACGTCAAAGTTCAGGCTTTTGATGATTTTGAGACTTTTTATAGATTTTGAATGTTCATCTCCGATTGCGTTGAAGATCTTGAGTCTGATTTCTTTTCCCCTTAATTTCTCACATTTCTAAATGCCTCTGTCCACCACAGCTGATTTTCTGCTTTGCACCATATTTCCCAGTCATCCAAAAAATTTGAAATTAAAGAAAAGAATAACTGAACAATGAATCTCAAGCGTAAAGAAAAAGTAGGATTAAAATTAGGACCAGTAGAAAAAAGTAGTCAGATCATGGGAAGCACTTAAATGAGGTTTTTAATCATTTGTAGAAAGAAATTCTACGTTTCAATAATTTGTGGTGTTGAATACACTGTTGTCAACCAATTAGAATTAATGCAATGAAGTGATGTCAATACAAGTGTGCAACTAGCATGTATGCATTATGAAATGTTTGAATTAGTTTCATAATGGCAAACAGGTCACTGACAAGCGGAAATTTTCTTCATGTTTTCCACCCAGGTTTGTCCCATTGTTGAATGCCAACACCATAGCAGCCGTTCAGGCGAGCTCCACCCATCAGACGAATGCCGGTAACCCCACCATCACCACCGGGAACCGAACCATCGTCACGCCAAACAGCAACAGCCCCCTCGTGAGTGGACCCCACCCTGCGGTCATATCCCCGACTCCCGGATCGGTCATCCACCTGCTTCCGATGAGACAGGATAATTGGGTGAAGCTCCCCAACGGCGGCGAGGCGGTCTCTAAGAGTGGGATTGGCAACGGCCAGCATTCCACCACAAAGTAAGGGCTGGTCCAGAACGGGAAAAAAAAATCACTTCTCATTTTCAGGGGATACTGTCCACAACCTGCTGCCTAAATCTGCAACATTGGATAGGTTCAAACATTGCAATGAATGGGATTTTTCAGGGCTCCTTTAAGCATTTTTAGTGCAAAATCACCCAAGCCCCTATGTTTTTCTTCCCTTGGTCCTGAATGAGTGATTAAACTTCTTTGAAGTGTTTGACAAGACAACCCACTAATTTATCCTATTTTGATTGAACCAATTTTTTTATGGGGGGGAGCTGAACTGGTCAGAAGGTCTAGTTTACAATTTGTCCTCTTATCATATAGACAATATAGTGGTGTTCAACCAAATAGATTTTGATGAGATAGGCTAAATATATAGTGGACAAAATGGTAGTTTAGCTGAAGACCTTATATGCATATGACATAATCTCATAGCGCCCTCCCTCAGAGGATATAGAAATACAAAGAGTTGTCAGAGATGGGCCAGCTACAGATCACCAACACATGCAAGGCAGTGGCTTCAGCCTCTGGTATAGCAGTGCATTGATGTCAATGCATATATTCTATTAGATTTTAAGAAACCATCACCACCTGAAGTGATTTTCAGGACCACTTCACATGAAGCAATCTTGTTGCTACGTGTATGCTCTCAGCGGGTCAAATCAGAGCTGCCAAGAAGTACATTTTTGCGGTAATTAGTACGTTTTTGCAACCAAATACGAGAGTATGTTTTTTCTTTAAAAACTATGATTTTGTAAAACAAAATAAAAAAATTGAGAAATAACACAAATATGGTTATGGGATCAATGTAATTCCAGGTAACTTTTTTCAGTCATTTTGTTAAAACCAGTGCGCATGATAGCTTGCATGCAGCTTGAGCCCCACGATGAGCATGCGCGCAATGCATTTTATTATGAAATACACTTTTGGGGGAAAGTGCAGATTTTTTTTTTATCACAAAATACAACTATTTCATTCCCAGAGTTTGGCAGGTCTGTCAAATGTATCATGCGAAATTTGAAGCCACAGCGTAGGCATTTTACACTCAGTGTGAAGAGTAGTGTGCCAAAAGTGTTTGAAGATTGCTTCCCGAAGAACGGTTGCATCCTCACCTACGCTTATACTAGTTTAACGAGGCAAAGCGGTCTTAAAAACCACATGGCGAGGTGGTTTCCAAACTGGTTTGGAGGATCATTTTGGGCATTTCCATTACACGTTGAACTAGTTTTCACTAAACTGGGTTTTCTAGTAAACTAGTTTAGGACTGTATCAGGGTCAAACTGAAAGTGGGCATTGTGGATGAAGACCGAGTGGCAATTTACCTTTGTCTATCTTATTTTGGTTTAAAACTGAACATCTTTCTTTTCTTTGTCAACAGTTCTGTAGCATCCCCGGAGGCTGCAGAAACTCAGGTCAAGTGTCCAGTGACGTCCAATTCCAACCAGGTGGTGACCATCATACGACGCAGCAAACGAGCGGTCAAGCTCGCACTGGACAAGGAGTTTGAATATCACCCGCTCATTAAGAAGGTCAAGTCTGGAGATAAAGTTACTGGAACGACTATTCAGGTAAAAAAAAATTTGTTAAGATAAGTAATTTGTTAGAAGGCATTAGTTCCACCCCAACAGCAAAATTATTTACTGCTATAATATCACACAGGCACAAATACTGAAAATTCCATCAGACTTGGATGTTACGAGAAAGAAAAAAATCTTGATTCTTCCTTACTTAATACATTTGTATTCTGTTTTTTGTTGCAGTTGATCGCAATCTACTTCTTAGTCATTATTTGCAGTTGTAACAATGTGTAATGTACCAAAATTTTCTATTAATCACAAGGTATGATCGGGTGTCATTTGCAATTACATTCTATCAGAATTCACAATTGATTGCACTACTTTGTGTGATCTTGCCTGAATCTCTATTTAGTTCAACTTTCTGTCATAGCCTAGACTTTGTGTATTAAGATTATCATGTTTATTGGATTATTTTTTCTTTCTATTGAATCAGAACCCACCAACCAAGGCTACCATCTCTGAACCCACCAAGAATTCTACCGTGATCATCACGCACCCCACCCATCCTGTCAGCATCCCTGAGGGACCCCACCCCCAGGCACACACCCCAGTGTCCCACCCACAAAAGAAGGCAGGCCAAGAGGAGACAGGTAAGATATAAATTCCAGAAAAAATTACAATATATATATCTATAGATAACATGATTCGAAATGAATGATACCATCAAATTTGCAACTTTATTAAAGTGTCATTTTAATGAAATATATTAGAATATGATGTTGTTGGTTTCTGGGACAAAATTCAACCCTATAGAAGTGAATTACAGATAAGTCTGCCATAACTCAAAGAATTAGTTCAGTGGAAGCAAATATGAACACCAAATCATGCATAGCATGTGTCTTTGAAGTCCAATTATGCTAAAGGGGCTATCTCACTAAGCAGGAAAGGCTGATGAACGTATTTGAGAATTGCCAACTTTTTTGACGAGGTTGCAAAGTCTTAGGTATGATTGTTAGTGATATCAAAATACATTTGCGAACTGCTTCAAAACGGAAAAGAAAAATGTTTGGAAATATTTGGATCACATTTTTTATCAGTGGGTTGATTTTAAACAGGATCGGCATGGCCATGTGATTGCCAGCATATTGGCGAATCCAAAAGAACCTCAGCGACACTGTCTTACAAATCTTGTTTAAAAGCTTTCTTGCAACCTTTTTATTCACAAACTTTTTGTAACTTTTTACAAACGTAGGCAATCTCATATTCGCTATGTTTGCAAGCATTTGCTGCTCAACAAGATAACGAGATTTTACAAGCTCTGCTTTTTTGGCGAGTCAACTTCAATATTTGTTATGAAATGTCATTGAACTGTATGTATTATTTTGAACATGTATTTGCACTGTTACTTTGATTATATCATTTATTTGAACAGAAATAAACAAATCTAAAAAAAATCTAACCCCCTTAAATCGAACCAATTTCTGTGGTTTTAGAGATAGTCTTAAACAGATTTTCTGTATTCATGGATTTCTCCAATTTTATTTACACATTGGAAGTGAAAATGAAGTCAGCTAAAGTATAAGATAAGTTTCCACCTGATGGCAATTATTTATCCAACAGGACTGGGTGAAGGGAGTATCATGACACAGGTACTTTGTTGTTACCCAAGAAAGGAGTTCCATTTTGCGTTTCAGATTTCTTGGAAACTTGAAGTATTTTGGTGTTATTTCTTTGTTTATTTCAAAGTTTTCTTCCCAGTATTAATTGGTATAATTTGTTGTTTTGGGAATATCCCAACTGCATGCATATTTTTTTCTTGTTAATTGAGACATTCAAACGGTTCAATCATTTTCTTTTTATAAAAATGTTTTAATGACAACCGTGCTGATTGGCCTTGAAAATTATTGTGCTTGTTTTATATATTTCCTTTTGTGTCTAGACATAAAGAAAGTTTAATTACCCTTAAAAAATTCTTGAAAATATGATGTTCAAGCATTATGTCTTCTAGGCTCTATAACACAAAGGTTGGCGACCAGTTGTTTTATGGAAATGACCAGTCAGGATCATTGTTACATGTGCATTTGGTTCAAAGCACTATCCAGGAACCAATCAGATTTTTCCTTCCATATTTGCAATCCATCATAAGCCTTTGTGTAACTAGCCCCGATCAAAACAACAACTCATTGATTTTATCAGAGATCATCAAAATGGATTTGTAAGGATGACTCTCTCTGTCGACCCAAGATGGTTTGGTTCTAACACCAGGACTTGAAATATTTAAAGTAATCTTTTTGGGCAATGCCAACACATTGAGCAAATTTCTATATTGCACCACAAATAGGAAATATAAAAATAGGGCACTACAGATATTCAAGGCAATGGCATAGGATTAATTTAAGCCTTGTTATACTTAAAGTGTTTGAATTACACATTTGAGGAACAGACAAAATTTGACTTTTTCCCTTTATCTGTTTGTATTTTACTTATTCTTATTAATTTATCTTGAAAATTTGTTCTATTTCTTGTTAGTAATTTTTTTTATATTCTAATTAATGAAGTTATAACATCTTGTTTCTTGTTAGTAATTTTTTAAATTCTAATTAATGAAGTTATAACATTGCTTTCCTGGAGAATATATTCTTAAAGGTTCAGGAAATGTTATTAAAAGGTTCTTTTAAGCATTCTGTTGTGTATTTGCTTGTGTATGATTTGGTTTGTTTTCCAAGGTATGGAACAAGCTTAAGATCTTTAATTATTCAAGTACAATAAACTAAAACCCAGGGGCGGATCCAAGATTTTCCTAAAGGGAGGGGGGGGGGGGATGTTTTCCTGAGGAAAATTTGACAAGGAAAAAAAAAGAACATCCTCACTTCACTTTCAAAAAGGGGGGCATACTTGGGTAAAAACTGTATATTTACATTACAAATTTTTGTTTATGGCTGTTAAAAAGAAAAGGATTTTTTCAAAATTAATGTTGCTCACTCTGCCTTGGACCCCCACCCCACCACTTTCCTCTCTCTCTAATTTTATTTCCTTTTTTCTTCCCCTTATACTGGCTGTAATAAACCCATGATGCAGGCCAAATGGGACTGGATATGAAAATTCAAGTGTTTATTTGCAATAGGCATAAAAGGGGAAGTTAATCCCAGGAATACCTTTGTGATACCTTTTGATGTTGTTGCGATGATGCTTGGCACCACCTTAATTGTGTTTTGATGAAAGCAGAAAAAAAATTGAGAAAAATATTGGAGGTTTTACAAAAATCAATGAATAAGAGTTATGAGTTTTTTAAGTTTTGAATTTGTAACGCCATGTCTGAACGGTTTCCCATGGGGCATGTAATATAAATTCCATTTTTTAATAGTTTTTGATGACTACTGAATACTTTTCATGTATTATAAGCAAATATGAAATGATATCTCTGATTATTATGAATGCATAAGTCAGAAATTATTTCAATTTTCTGAGAAATGGCATTTTATTGAATTTGCATCACATGGGGATTTGCTCACATGTGATATCACAAAGTCGAACAAAAAAAATCCTTGTTATTCGTTCAATCTTTGGATGTTTACCAACCTTTTTTTTCAGCTTTTTTTTTTAAGCTAACTTTTCATCAGGGTGAAATTGCCCTGTAATGTTATTTGTTTTCAAGTTTTTAATAAAATTCAACATGTTATATTTTTCTTTATCTATTTGACAGGAAACACCGTTTGTTAGGAATGACACCAAACTGAGAAGAGCTGCCCTGAAGCACGTAAAAAGACGTCTTACAATAGACCTTGATAAAGAACCCTCGGAAACGGCAAAAGCCTCAACAGTGAAAGGTGCTACTCCAAGGTATTCAAGCAAGAAAATGCCTCGGTGCCATTCCCTCTCTGAACTTGATAAAAGAAAGGGTATAACTTCTCCAGTTAATGGACTAGTTGTTCCCTACCTTGAGACAAATGGTGTGCTTCATGGAAAAGAGAAAACAAGCAGTAGGTCTTCTGTGGATGAAGCACGAACAGAAGCCAGAACACCTAGAGGACACAACTACAGCATGAACAGTGTGAAAATGAAATTCGGAGGAAAGTTCGGAAGCCTGAAGAAAAATGTTGACGATGCTAGGCTCGACAATCTTCAGGGTTCGAAGACATCTGAAGATGCGGTTAAAGGCAGTTGTCATACAGAGAGACCATCAGGTGGAATTGGACCCAAGTCTGAAGGATCTGCAACTGATGCTCAAGGAATAAGGAAGGTGTTTGAAAAGGCAGAGAGTAAACTTCTTGAGATTGATGGGAAAGTGAATTTAGAGGATTGCTGGCTGTCTGCTAGTTTTCCTCCTCCGTCTTTATCAGGATTCTCCACCTTCTTACAAGGATGCGCCAGCAGAGGCACTCCTCGTCCAGGGTCCAGTCGACCAAGCTCTGAGGTCAGTATTGGTGAGCTTGACCGATGGTTGTTTCCAGGGGACAATGCATCCCCGTCGCTCACGGGTGGCCAACCAGTAAAGAAAGTGAGCACCCCTTGGGTGTTGTCACCTACATCAACATACTCATCCCCTCCAAAACTGACAACTCAAGCCAGTCCAGCTGGTCATGGTGTTGCTCTGGCTTCCCCAAGGCCACTACTTCCACAGGCAAATCATCTGCACTTGTCGCCGCATCATCCGCTTGCAGATGCCAGCTCAGGAATGGGCCCTGAGCCTCTTTTCACTAGCACACCAAAGTCACCAAAGCCTTCTGCTCCCTCAATCAGGTATTTCAGTTCAGATGTTTTGAGTAACCAAAGTGTAGCAGGATCTGTTAGTTATTCTGGAGATGATACAATTCACTACCAAACTATCCACTGTCCTCAAGACCAGGGTGAAGATCTTGGCAAGTTGAAACCTTTGGAAGGGATCTTGTTGGAGCAAAACAGCACTCATGCAACAAAGTCACAAAACACTTTCCGAAACCAATCTGAAGTTGAAGTGGAACAAGTTTATCCAACGGAAAAACCAAGAGATAAATGCAGTCCGTCACCAGATCCTGAAGATGAACCTTTGCCTGTAATGCCTTCCAGTAATTCCCAGACTTCTACACTGCCTCCTTATCTGATGCGTTCAAAAGCCTTAGCAGCAGCTCAAGTTCCAGAAAAAGCCAGTCTGCATTCTGATCCTATGGTACGTCCATTGGACGGCTGTAGTTCCAGTCATGGCTTGGTTAACACGGGACAGGTAAGCCATCCATCAATTGAACGACTTTCTAATCTGCAGAGTCGCCATTTGCGCAAAGACAGTCCTGTGAATCATTCTGCATCAATTCACCACATACCCAGTATGCACCAACTTCAGACTATTTCGTCTACAAGAGTGATCAAGGCTCTACCAAAACCAACCTTGTCTCTTCAGAGTCTACCGAGGTCTCTTGACAGTGTCCCCGTTGTCAGGTCAGGACTTGATGCAGGGTCATCGCATCTCAGACGGCCGCCTCCAGGCTACCAGATGCAGCAGCGGGTACCTCAATCACAGTTCAGATGCACACTCAATGGCACACCATACACTATACATGTGAGACCCTACAAAGGTAGCCACGTTTCTTCAAGAATGCCAAGTGCTGGTTGCATACGTTTCCCAGAGAGAAATCCTACAGCCCAAGTGAACACCTGGAAAAGGGCTCATCAGGAGGCTGTGCCACTGACAAGAAGTCCTCTAAATGTGCTGTTTCCCCTGCAAGGGGCTCCTGAACCTTCTCCAGGATGTACACCAAGGTTCAGCACTCAGGTTAATCCCACTCCTGCCACCAAAACTCTACTACCCCTTGGCAGTTTCCCACCAACCAGTCATGTCAGAGGTATGATTGCACAAGAAGCATGCCGTAGTTCTGTTCCAGGGGTATCTTGTGCCCCGCCTCTGTATCGCCCTTGGACTGTTACAAACCAGGCTGCGAGAGGTCCATCTGTAAGTACTGCTTCTGTCCCTCACACAGGTCAGAACGCGCAGTAGTTTCATCGATTCAGGCTTGTGGTAGTACTCAGATATAATATGGATAATACTGGATATGTTGACTTTTCAGTACTTTGATAATTGGTCAGGTCAAAGCAATTCTCAATTTAGGAACCCTTTTCATTTAAGAATTCATGATTATGGTTACTTTGTCTTCATTTTATAGAGTTACACAGCTTTCATGATTAAGGTCAAGATTATTCAATCTTCCAACATTCATTATTCTCTATTCATTTCCTTACTTGTTGGAATGTGGATATTATAGGCTACCATCTGACAAAATATTAGATGATAGCAAACTGGATGAAAAGTTGCCATGCCATAGCAGATATTTATGTTCCAAAATATTTGACTTGATCAGAGTATATCAGTACTCATAAACATTTCTTGTAATATTTGGATCAATATGAAACCTCATTTGATGTTATTTCCTTTCAAAGATTGAAAGAATGATATATGTATGCCGCAAGTGCCTAAATTTTTGATATCCATGTTGTCTATGCAAAGAGCAAGCTGTTTTTATATTTCAATCTCTATTCAGTGATGGGAAGGGTACGACAGGGGGTGTAGCATATAGAGATACGATTAATGTTACGATTGATCATAACTTTTTGTACATGGTTTGCAGTAGATTACAGTCACGCTTAATTGTACAATCGATTGCATGTTTTTATGTCACAGGGCCTAGAAATGACTATGCTTTCAAAGTCAAGAATATGCGTTTATATTTTTTTGTTGATTTTATATAATTTATTACCTTGAATACAAGGAAAATATTCAGTATTGATTTTATAGCATTTTCATCCATATATTCCTATTGTTATACATGTATTTGAAAAGAATGGAACCGGTAAAATTGCATTAAGTTGACCCTCAATACAGAGGTGGATCCAGGATTTTCCAGGCGGGGGGCACATTTTTACCAAGCAAAAAAAAATTAATTAAGAATGAAAAAATATGCTTAACTAAATATTAATGATATTTAGTCCCCGTAAAAAAAGGTGTCACACTTCTGTTGAAATGGCATTTGTACAAGACAAATTTTAATTTTGCTTCCTAAAAGGAGGGGGGCATGGACCAACTGTGCCCCCCCCCCCCCCCCCCCGATCCACAAGTGCCTCCATAATTATTAGTATATTTGTCAAAGTTTAATAAAGTATTATACATGCTTCGATCTGGGTACCTTAACACAAAACTTAGAAATCAATAGTACGCTTGATTTCCATGATTGATCGTACATTGTAGTTGATGCAAGCATTCATTAAACATTTGTCTACGATCATTGCTAAGCTTTGTGTTGCGGGCTCCAGATTGTGCAAACCATGTTACATACATCTTCTACATCAAATTTCTCTGAAGTTGAACAGATATCTGAGGTTTTAAGAGATTTGAATCGGGTGAAGTGACCTGTGCTTTAATTCATATCTTGTAAAGTAATGTTACTATTATTTCAGTTTTTCTTGCCCTTCTAATACCATCATTGAACTTGAAGTCACCTGGATCTTTCACTGTAAGATCAAGGAAATCTTGATAATTGAATTTCCTTTTTATTAATCTTTTTGTGATAACTTGATGCTCAATTTTATCACAGCATTACATTTTGTATACATTCCATACATATTTATTGATTATATGAGTAGGACATTAGAAGACTGTTATAGAAGCTGCATCAAAATTGATGTCATTCCACACTAAAGCTGCTATAGCCTATAATCAAGGCAGTGGCTGCATTTAGTGTTTTTGCCGTCATGCTGAACGCAAGCAGTATGTCTGATGTGGTGAAGACTGGCTAATTCTGCTACCATATTGGATGTTCTGTTCTGTAGATGAATATCTTTTATCAGGTTGAGAAAAAAAAGTCTGTCTTTGCTCCTCAAATCTGCAACAATCATTAATTTTCTATTTATTTGAATACTTTTCAATATGCTTTGCATAATATTTGGTCTAAATGAATATTAGCGATTGTTTTTATTTTTAATGAAAATTTGCCAATTTAGAGTGTGTACTGATTAGCTTCAGTTAAAATCCAATGTTCATTGTTGTGATAGAATGGTGAAAAGTCCAAATATCATTTTCATGAAATTTTGAACGAAATTTAAGAAATCTGAAAAAAATCAAATAATTATAGTTATGACTTCAATTTTACCACTGTAATATGACAATTTTTTCTTGATGCTGATGTTTCAGACAATATAATTTCTTTTTTTAAATCAGCTTTCTAAATAAATAAAGTAGTTTAGCAAGTAGTCTTATTTTATTCCAACTATCTAGCCATAGTGTACAACATCAGGACAAACAAGTTTATGTCATTTCAATCCAATACATTTATGTTCATTTACTAATCTTTGCATTTTAAATGCAGAGTTTTTCTAAATTCTATATATATCTTTTTTTTAAGGACAAGTCCACCCCAACAAAAACTTGATTTGAATAAAAAGAAAAAAAATCATCAAGCATAACACTGAAAATTTCATCAAAATCGGATGTAAAATAAAAAAGTTATGGCATTTTAAAGTTTCACTTCATTTCACAAAACAGTTATATGCACATCTCGGTCGGTATGCAAATGAGGAACTGATGACATCACTCACTATTTCTTTTGTATTTTATTATATGAAATATGAAATATTTTTATTTTCTCGTCATTGTCATGTGAAATGAAGTTTCATTCCTCCCTGAACACGTGGAATACCATTATTTTAACATTTTGTGCTTCAGACAAGGAAGTCCTAATCGTCAAATTCGTAAAAATTGAAATATTGTATAATTCAAACAATAAAAAAAAATAGTGAGTGACATCATGGACTCTCTCATTTGGATGTAACTGGCTTGGTCATATAACTATTTTGTTAAAAATAAGCGAAACTTTGAAATGTCATAACTTTCTTATTTTACATCCGATTTCGATGAAATTTTCAGCATTGTGCTTGTCTGGTCTTTCTCTATTGATTCAAATCAACATTTTTCTGAGGTGGACTTGACCTTTAATGAAAACTGTAGTGCCTCTGTGATCTTTAAGATTTCATGTGATTTAATCAGACAATGCACAATCATGTGTTAATCTCGTGACAATTGTTTGTATCCATAGTTTCCATCTTTTTGATATTTTATATTTTTCACGCTGCTTTTTATGATTTAAATTTGTTATTTTTCCTTTTTATAATAAATGCATCGGTATTATTTTACCATTTGTAGATATTGTTGAAGTCTGGGAAAAGTGATTTTAAATAGTTTACTCTCTCACAGAAGTGTTTCTTGATAAATTAATATATTTCTTTTTTAAATGAGCTAGTTTCATCATGTAGTTGATTTTAGTTGGACTTCATCTTCATAGATATATTCATTTGTAAGTATTTAGTTCAGTTATATTCTGTTTATATGAAGCATATTCCATCTCTTTTTATTTAGGATATATAAAGGATACCTGGTGGGTGTTTGATAATGCTGTTTGTTAGTGAAGTGTGACTTTAAGAACGGCTGGTGAACCTTTCTTACATGCTAAATAATCACCAATGAACATATAATGGTGAATATCATTTACCACAAGATAAGATCAGCAGTCTTTCTTAATGTCGCTCTTACGACCAGCCCCCGGGTTGGTGTTTCATAATGCTGTTCATAAGTTATGAAATCTCTAAAATTTGAATCACAAAGTCTATTCATGGACTCCATTTTCTAAGTTTTCGCTTTAACTGCATTTTACACTTTTTGTGTACATTTCGTCATTTTATTATTATGATAATCTGCTTTTGTACCAAGCTTAAAAAGAGCTCTCTATGTAAATTATGTATGATTAACGGCTCAGCAAATGTATGTAACTATGTCAAATGTGTACATACGTGGTTTAAATACATTTGTACTTTTATACTTCAATTCTGTGCTTCCTTCATGTAAAGAATACATGTAATTCTCTTATGCCTTCTGCTTGTTTTGATGTATAAATCTCATTCTTAATGAAGGCAAGTACTGTTGTAGATATATATTGTACAGGTAAAATAAAGATGTGTTTTGCCAAGTTAACTAGATCCACTTGAGTTTTTCTCATTTGATGTGGTCAAGAGGCACAATATTGCTTAGTCGGTAGAGCGGGGGATTCGGATCTCGGTGACCCAGGTTCGATTCCCGTTTGGTGTGCTAGTGCCCTTTGGTAAGGCATTAATCCTCATTACCAGGTCCCTCAGAGAGGACATTAAGCCATCAGTCCTCTGGTTGCTCACTTATAAGCATTCATGTTTTCTTCAATCAGGTTAAAAAAAAATAACCACCACCAAGATCCTATATATCGGAGTTTTCGTTCCATTTCATGACAAATTAAAAAACACAGTAAATATATTGAAAATGCCTGTCAAATGACAATGAATAGCTAGGAGGTCTTTGTCTACTGAATTGGTGTACGAGAACAGCAGTTTCGTCCTAAGCTTTAATTGTAGCTGATGAAAAATTGCAACTCTTTCATTTGTCCACAGTCCTGGACGAAGCTACTCTTGATTTGCCAACTTTCGACAAAGCCTTGGTTTTTCATTGTTTTGAAGGGCATTTTCAATGTTCTTGTTGTTCTGATGTACTTCATGGAGCCAAAACACCCTTATTTCAAGGCAGTGCCAGGGGGGACTATATTACCCCTATTACGTTATCTTACAATAACTAGAAGCAGCATTTTTTCCCCCATAAAGTTACCCCACTTTTCTGTACATCAAGCCATGTAGTTCAAGAGCATTATAGTTTTTCTTATGAACTAGAGAACGAAAAAATAGTTCAGGAACTATTTCGTATTGGGAGGGGTTGGATGTAAATAAATGATGGAATTGCCCTTTTTATATCTTTTTCGTTATCAAAATATCTTGGTGCCACCCAAGGTGACAAAGCACAGGTTTGAAAAGTCACTAAATCAATTATGAATAGAAATTTATTAAGTCCACAAAAAAATACTTTTTGATCAAAAAATATATGCTAGTAATCAATTTGGGGCCAAAATATGAGAACTCTTTTTTTTAAATGGTACTGTGAGCTGCTGAATATGTGGAGAGTATACGGTAGACTTCCTTTGAATCTAGACTCTAGAGAGCTTCTTCGGCACCGGCCGGAGACGTTTAATCAACAGCGCCCCCTGTCGATTTGAGAACTAAACTGTTGATTGATGAAAAAAAGGAATGAATATACAGGAAATAATAAAAAAAGGAGGAAAAATAATAATAATGAATAAAATTGTTACCCTACTCTAGATACAGTGAGTGGCAAAAATAGTCAATCATGACTTATTGCCAAATAAAAACAAGGAAAGGAAAGGGTGGGACTAAACTCTAGACATACTATCAATTACAAATCATAAATATGATTAAACAATCAAGTTATTTATCAATTAACACATCAATAATTATTCCAATCCTTTTGGTGCAGCATGGTCGTACGCACTGAGGGGGGGGGGGAGTTGCTGCCTCCGAAATTTTGTAAACTAACCTCTTTAAAAACTCACCAAAAGTGTACACAAAATTCTTCGATTTCATTTTAGAAAATGCAAACGCGCCACTCGACAAGTTTGGTCGCTTTGCTTACTTTCACTTTTTTTCTCGAAAATCAATGTCACTTTGCCATTAGCCTGCATACCCCCTCACAAAATAATCTAGCTAAGCCAACTGGCGTACGGATGGAACGGTGAATGGGGAGCTTATTACCGCTCCCCGGCCCCCCCCCCCAAAAAAAAAAAAAGTACCAGGACCATGGGTGTCGATCACGGGGGGGATGGGGGGGATATATCCCCCCCAATATTTCAAGTGGGGGGGATGGCCTGTATTATCATCCCCCCCAATAATTTAGGGTAGAAAAATTATAATAATGATGATGAAAAATGAAAAGTTTGATCATGATGATTATAGTATGCCATCAATCAGTTTGTTTCCCTCGCAATTTGTGTATATTGTTATTAAATAAAAACATTCTTTTTCAGGACTATTAAACAGATGGGTGGAGGTTCAAGATGAAAAAGAATGAAATGTTTATATATCTGATATTTTTCAACACATGACATAAAAGGACCCCAACGAAAATCAACTTTTGTTGATAGGGTGTTCCATCCCAACAGTGGTGAATAAATTAATTTAAATAAATCATTAATTCAAAAGGGTGGAAAAATAAACGGGAGTAAAAGGGTTGCAAGATAAATAAAGGAATGACGGTAAGCCCGATGGCGCACGAGAAGCCACACAGGTTGTAATCTGTGCTAGTTTTAATTGGTCCGAATCTGCATTTTATCATCATGCATTAAGAAGAATAAAGATATTGCCAGTCAGGTTAGATTTAAGAGAGAAGTTGTATACACATAGGCGTCGATCCTGGGTGGGGGGGGGCAGGGGGTGATCGCCCCACCAATGAAAATATTGGGGGCAAACATATCGTTTTGCCCCCCCCCCCCAATAATTCCGTATGTGCAACTAAAAAATAAAATAGGATTGTAATGCTACACTGAAATCAGCACCCTTTTCATAAACCTATCCTCCAATTAGCCGCCTAAGAGTAATGCGGATAATTCAATAAAAATTGCGTTCATAAACTCCGAAAATAAGCCGCATTATTTTTACGAGCGCCCGTCCTGAAAAAGGGGGATAATCGCCATGACAACTGGACACGCCCCCTCCGATGCGGTTGTGTTGGAAAAGGGTGACCTTGTGACCGCACCATGGCAATTATCCGCATAATTTGGAAATGCGTTCATAAACTCAAAATCTTGTCCCGATGCTGCTATTATGCGGATAATAGCAGCATCAGAGTAATGCGGATAACTCTTGTCCTCCTCCAATTTTACGACCAAATTATGCTGCTATTAGCCGCCTAATTCATTTTAATGGGGTTTATGAAAGGGGTATGAGATACCAACTCGATTTTGATTTAAAATCGTGCTCAAAATGTCTGCTTTTCAGATTGGAATATAAAAATTTTCAGCTCGCGCTTCGCGCTCGCATCATGTACCAAAAACCCATACTTTTCATGATTATATAGGTGAATATAATGTCCCGTTTTCAATTCTAAACCTCAAAAGAACTTTGATTTTGCAATAATCTTTTGTTGGATATATATCTTCCATTAAAGTGTCCTTTTTCCAGATCAAAATATCAAAATTTTCAGCTCGCGCTCGCATCTATTGTTCTTCTAGATACCCATCTTAATCATTGGTACCAAAAATGCTTAGAATATCAAGCTTTCAGGTCAGAATATAAAGAAATTTCAGCTCGCTCTCTAGTGAGATACATGCATCGACCCTCCTCATGAGTTACTACAAACAAACCTAAACAGGTACATTTTTCCTATTTTCATGACATACTAAACAAATTTAGCTCGCGCTTCGCGCTCGCATTGTTGGTGAAGGTGAGGTATGTGTCTCTTTCTCATATATATATATATATATATTGTGATCGAGCGCCTTTGGAACGTTGATTCATAATTTTGGCCCCCCCCCCCCATCTGAAAAATGGATCGACGCCCCTGTGTATACATCATGCTCAATAAACAGATCACTATGTACATGATCCAGTCAATTTTTGTCATTTTTTTCTTGGTATGAGTTTAGAATAGGCTTACTTGTAACACAAATTGAATTTTCAAAAAAATTATACAAGTATAGTACACTACAACAATGAAGGAATTTCCAAGAACACCATGCATATCAACCACTCCCAAATGTCCTAACTTGTGATTTTAGTGGGGGTAATGTTGAAATATCCCCATCCACAAGAACATTTGTGTCAATCATCCCCCCCAACCAAGAATACCGATCGACACCCATGACCAGGACCGATGATATTGGTGAAAATTAAATAACTTCACGGTCATCAGATTTTGATAGAATCTTGTGTGTTGGTGTGAATTTTACTCTATTTTATTTAGATAACTTCTTTTGAGATCATGCGAACAGATTTTCGGTGGCGTGCGTTCTTGGTAAGAAAGAGCACTCCAGCGAGCGAAAATGGGCTTCTGTCCTATGAGTGCACAGTGTTAGATTAATGTTGTTGCAGTTCGGGCCAGGCACAATACGGCCGCAATATTATTATGGCGATCTAGCGCTAGATATAAAGCGATATCAGATGTCCTGTTCTGTTACTTTTGTCCTGTTTTGTTTGTGTGGGTGTGTTCATTTTTGTTTGGTTGGTTTTTAGTTTTCGTCCTGTCTTGTCCAGATGATTGTCTGTTCACACACTCCTGAACTCAGGATTTGTTTTATACAGCAGGGGTATGCATGATGTAATATTTTTATTGTTATCGTCACATAAGTGAGTAGGCATAAAAAGCTTGACCCCATTAATATTCATTTTCATTGTACAAACCTTTTTAATTTACGATTTGAATTTTCATTGATCAAATATATACTTCAATTAACTATTTATTGCAGGGAACCCATACTAACAAGCTTTGCTTTCCAGTGGGTCCCGTTTTTTTCATTTCTGTGTAACCTACTATATGTTTGTGTTTTGCCTTACATTGTAACTTTTGTTGAATTGTTGAATGAAAAAGAATAAATGCCATCAATCAGTTAATTCACTAGGGGAGCGACCAAGGCGAAAACGAATAAAATGAATAAAATAGTTTTTACTTAAAGGTCAAGTCCACCTCAGAAAAATGTTGATTTGAATCAATAGAGAAAAATCAGACAAGCACAATGCTGAAAATTTCATCAAAATCGGATGTAAAATAAGAAAGTTATGACATTTCAAAGTTTCGCTTATTTTCAACAAAATAGTTATATGAACGAGCCAGTTACATCCAAATGAGAGAGTCGATGATGTCACTCACTCACTATTTCTTTTGTTTTTTATTGTTTGAATTATACAATATTTAATTTTTTACGAATTTGACGATTAGGACCTCCTTGCCTGAAGCACAAAATGTTAAAATAATGGAATTCCACGTGTTCAGGGAGGAATGAAACTTCATTTCACATGACAATGATGAGAAAATAACAATATTTCATATTTCATATAATAAAATACAAAAGAAATAGTGCATGAGTGAGTGATGTCATCAACTCTCTCATTTGAATGTAACTGGCTCGTTCATATAACTATTTTGTTGAAAATAAGCGAAACTTTAAAATGCCATAATTTTCTTATTTTACATCCGATTTTGATGAAATTTTCAGTGTTATGCTTGTTGAATTTTTCTCTTTTTATTCAAATCAAGTTTTTGTTGGGGTGGACTTGTCCCTTAAGTTTGGTTCAATTATCACTTTCTGTAGGTCGGGATATTGACTGTGTTTAATCAATATTTTCATTATTTTCTTCCCTCACCTTTTTCCGATTAGGATATGACATTTTATGAAATCTATATTTCGTTTTTTCCATCTCTTTTTTTTCTGAGTCCAGAAAACTATGGGGTGTAGATGACTATCCCTCCTATAAAAAGGTTTACTTCAACAATATTAACACGATGACAGCTGCATATTAATAATCAATATCCCACGTAAAAGAAGTTTTCAAAATTTCCTACATGTTTTTATTCGTTCATTTTGTTATTCATCTTTGTTAATTTTGAATGACCCTCAATAATTGTTCACACAAAAAACTGTCAGTGCACTGAAGCGGGTATAGGGGTGCTACAGCACCCCCCCCCCAGAAGATTTTCGGGGGGGGGGATGTGCGGTCTATATGTCATTCATAATAGGCAACACCCCCTGCGTGTAAATTTGGTTACATGGCCGTGAGAACGATTTTTTAAATAGGGGGCTGAGGTTTTGCTCAGGAAACTTTATTGCTCCAATGTCTGCTCCCGCCCCCGGGAAGCCTCACCAGAAAGGGAAAGGTGGAAGAAATGGAGGAAAGAGGAAAAAAGGGGGGGGGGGGGTGAAAAAAGGTATAAGAAACTTTTAAGGAAAAGGGACTTTTAAGAAACTTTTGCCACACGCGCCATGCAGCTGTGCCCTGTGCCCCTCCGATTTTTTTTTTACTCATCACGCTACTCTTGCATCGAGCTTCACACCAACGCTCACATTAAATCATGTTCACCAGTGGCATACAGATTGGGGGGGGGGGGCTTGGTCGTAATTTTTTGGGGTGCGGGAGGAAAAAGCTTTAATGCATCAGATTCACAGCTTGGGGGGGGGGGGGGTCGCAACCTATATATTTTCTCCTATACCACTTGATACTATTTCTTTTATTCTTCTATTTATTTTATTTTTTTCTTTTTTCTCTCTCTCCTTACTTCCCTTTTCCGTTAGATTCCCTTTCTCTTAATTAATATTTTCTTCTTCCTCTTTTCTGTTGATACCCTCCCCTTTCCTTGTTCTATTAGTCTGTAAAGAGGGGGAGTAGTCCTTGGGCAAGCGCTCTTAGGTTGCAGATTCACAACTTTGGGTTCGCAACTTATATTTTTGGTTTCCTTATGATATTCCACATTGAGCCTATTGTTTTATTCTTCTTTGTCTTTCTTTCTTCCTTCCCTTTTTCCCCTTTTTTCTTTCTTTCTTTTTTTCTTTCTTTCTTTCTTTTTTTTCTTTGTTTCTTTCTTACTTTTTTATCTTTCTTTCTCTCTTTCATTCTCAGTTATTGATTTTTCTTATTCTTTTCTCGTTCTTTTATTTTCATCTTTTTTTCCTCTTTTATAGGTCTACTTTATTCCCCAATGTTTCTTTCCCCTCTCATTTCCTTTAAATTCTAAAGTCGCGAAAGTGCGAAGCGAAAGAGAGAGAAAAAAATATAGTAAATATAGGACAAAACATTAAAATCTATTAGTGGCCGTTTTAATATGATATCCAATATAATCAGATACTCCTTTTTCTTCATCTTCATTTTCCTTCATTTTCCTGTCAATCTTCTCAGGCGTGCGGACTGTTTTTTTTTTTGGGGGGGGGGGTTGAGAGGCGTACAGTGCCTTTAAACCGATTTTTAAGCCGGTGAGGGTGCTAATGTCAATTTGACAACCAAGCAAGCAACCAAAAAAATAGAGTTTCACTTCAAAATGAAGGTTATTTTCGTCCTGACCAATTCGACAAAAAAAGGGTTTCTGTATTTTTTTTTTAGATATGTAGGTCATTGTTATTACATTTTCCATTTTGTCACACCTTCAGAATTACTCGGGGTGCTGCCTTTGGAAAATAATACACGCAGCACCCTCAATTTCTGGAGATCATGCAGATATCATGCATGCTTCAGCACCCGTGCTTCTCATGCTTGACCGGCGTTTCGTGTCCTCCAAGTATTCTCCACTACTATGTCACCAATCTGTATTATACTAGTATAAGGAAAGTGTTGCAATGCTATCTTTAGATCTCTGTCACCAAATATGATAATATTTCCTTTTTATAAGAACAAAAATTTGGATTACCTTTTAGCTCATTGGCTGTTAAACAAAGTTTTACCGCCCCCAACAAAATAAAAAAAAAACACGTTTTAAAATCGCTTCTTGAAAGGGCACTCGCTGCTCATGTTCCTGGAACAATATAAAGATTATGATCGCTCATTTTGGAAGGGCAATTTACGGCACACATTGCGATAGGGCCTATGAGGTAAGTTTTTTTTAATGTTTTTAAATTTAATTCTTTAAATTTAATGGTTGTTCCAACCCTCTTTGGGGCAACCATTTCATTTTCATTGGTCTAAACAGCTATGGGTGGAGGAGAAAATTGAACGTGGGGGGGGGGGCAAAGGGAAAAATGCACCTTTTCTTTCGAAAGGGCACTAGCTTAAAAAAAAAGAAAAATTGACTTATCTACAGTGGTGTGTTGAGCCCAAAATTTTGAGGGGGCTAGATATGTCGTATCAAGTGAAATTCTTTTGAAGCTTTGAGCGAGCGAAGCGAGGAAACATTTTAACATTTTAGAATGCATCATTTTTTTTTTAATTTTGACATAACATTAAAAAATAATTTTATATTTCACCCTTCTCTTTTTTTCTCTCCTTTCTTTTTCTTTTTTTTCTTTTTGGTTTTAATATTTTTTGAGAGCGGGGCAAGAGCCCCCATTATTTTGTACGCCACTGCTTATACTCATGAAACTTAATGCATGTATATAGGAATATACTGACAAGTTTTTTCCTTCATAAGTAGGAACACAGAAAACAATTAAGAGTAAAATTCTTGTTTCAAAGGGGCATTCGTTAGCACATAAAACGGGTCCTTCTCAGGTAAAAGGGGCAGAGATCAAACACGTTCATGAGGGGCACGTTTAAAGGGACACTGATACGAGCACCTATTCGTAGGCAAGGGGCAAACAACAGAAAAGTATGAAAGGGGCACCACAGTTGTGAGGGGCACTTTTCCTGGGTAAAAAGGGGCACTGATTCGAGAAATGGTACTTGCAAGAAGGCAAGGGGGCACTTACACATAAAACGGGTCCGATTCTCAGGTAAAAGGGGCCACAGAACGTTTGTAGGCCCCAGGGGGCATTTTTTGGGGAAAAAATGCACTGATAGTGATACGAAAATTAAATAGCACTTGGTAACACATCAAACAGGTCCTTCTCAGGAGAAAGGGGCGCACTGCCGCAGTACACTTTCATAAGGGGCATTTTTCTGGCATAAAAAGTGCTCTATTTGTGGGCCCCGGCCCCCACAGGATCGCCGCCCCTGGGTCTAAAATTTTGTTCTCCGATCAACAAACAGTCGTATGGGTCGACAATTAGTTTTGCCCCATCGAAAATTTGACCTAAAAGAAGTATGAGAAATTATGAATCCTATTTTAATAGCCAGCCTACTTCGGGAGATGGATGTGGCTGTGAAGACGTCAGGGGGAACTTGGCTGCCTGCCGGTTGCCGTACCGTACGTATCCAGGCCATTTGCAAAATATCGAGATTCTGAAATTCAAGCGCGTATTTTCAACTTGCTGAACTTGTGCTGGATATGTCAGTGAGTCCGAGAACAAGCCTAAAAAGTTGTTCTTCGTGTCTGGAATATCATGGTACTGTCGGTAAGAACGTTATCCTTTGATTCTCCCCTTTTCACTTTGACACTGCGATTGTTTTTGGTCGTTTGTGGTAAGTTAATTTATGAAAATGAGTAGTTTATCAAGTCATTACAACAGGAGGAGAGACTCAACAGATAACCACCGGTGCGGCCGCGGGCGGTGTGGCGGGCAGAGATGGGTAGATCGACGATGCCCGAGGAGTCTGGCTTGGCAAGGGTTTTTGTGTTTTCGAGTTGGTTGATCAATTTTAGCACGAAGGCAAAGGACCAATAAAATACATTTTCACCAAATGTTTATTACTGTGCTGTAAAAGTGTGGTGTGCTGATATACTTATTATTTTTTTCTTTTTTAAATTAATGTTTAACTTGAACTTCAAGACCAGACCCAAATATTTTTTTCAAGAAAAAGGTTGATTGAGTGTCAGACAATGCCAGCTGGAATGGGCATTGTACTTAAATGGCAGTGTGAACTAGGTACAGTTTACTATAAAGTATAAGTCTATCTTGTGTAGATGTAGACTCAGTGGCATGTCTAGTTTATTTTGTGGGGGGGGGGGGGAGGCTGCCCCTTTCACTTTTTCAATGTCTGTTACTATGTAGCCTAGGCCAGGGCTAGACTGCAGGCCAGATCAAGACTGGAATAACTGTCTAATTTAAGGGAATTATTAGATTTTCAGGCAATTTTTATTTTAATATCATCCCCATAATAGATTTTAATGCATTGATAATCAAAATTATGTAGTAAATCATTAATTGTTCTTCTTTCTTTGCCAAAATAACAATTTGATGTGATGATTTTTACAATTCTTTCTACATAAATTTAGCAAGTCAATTATTTGCATGGTTATTTTATATTAACTGACAAGTTTGACAACTATTTGGGAAATTGAAGTTTTTCAAGCCTTTTCAATCAGATTTAATTCTCTGAGGTTGGCAATGTACATTTATAGACTCTTAAAATGTAAGACATACCGTACATGTAGGCCTCCGGTATTTTATGTTTTGACTGATTTTCTTTTATAGATGTTTTAAAAGAAATCTAAAATATGCTGATTTGTAATTTAAATCAAAACAGTGATTTTTATAGTTTTCCATTTTTGGTTTGCCAATTTAAGGACTCTACATGTAGTCCTTAAATTGGCAACAAAAGAACAATTAGTATAATATCGTGATACAAATAGTTATTTTTAATAGATAACTCTTATAAACTTCTTTATCCTTTCATCTGATGATTTGTTCCCGAACAATAGTCAGGGAAAGTCACTCAGAATTTTTTCTTCAAAAACGGAAAAAACCACAAAATATCCAGCATTGCACTGTTTAATCATTAACTAAATCTTCTGCCCTGGGAAGTGGGGGCAAAGCTCCCCCAAGATTTTCAGGGGTGCTACATATGTTATTTACCTTTAATAGGCAGCAAACCCTGAAAATTAGGTTACCAGTTAAAAATGAAATAAAGTGTACATGTACATGAAAAAGGTTATTACTCCAAAATGACTGAGATTTGGGAGAAGTTTATGAACAGTGTAATGATAAGCTTTTTTTCTGCTTGTCAAACTTTTTTCAGCTTGTCAAACTTTTTTAAGTTTTTTGGCACCTCCTATTTTGTTCCTACATCGTTCCCAGGGTAGTGGTCCCTGATCTTCTAATTAATTTGGTATAATTTTTTGAGGAGGTCTGCAACAAAGGTTTTAATAGGTGAAACCCATACATTTTTTAACATAAATATTTTTCAGTTGTATGTATACTTTATTGGAAACCAACTTTCTTTGTATGAATAATGTACATTGATCAATAAAAAAGAAATATTGATTCTTTAACCAAAATTTTGGTCACTTCATCAGAAAATGGAATGAAAATAATTAAAAAAATAATCATCTTCATATCCACCATGGAAGCTCTGATCTTGAGTGGTTATTTTGAGTTTTGATGGATGTCTATTGAAGTGGATTGTGAACGAGGATCATCCTTTGTCTCGAGAGCCTGAATCTGTTTGACGCTTGCATTGTTTGCACCTGTCCTATGATCATATTTACCCAGCTCAAAATATGAAAATTATTTGATTGATTGCTCTGTAGTGACACAGCAAGGAATTAATCCTTGGGAGCGCTTTACAATGATGTGTAAACTATAATATTTTTATTTCTTATTTTAATTGGTATAGGATGCTCATGCATCAGAGGGAAGACTTTTATTTTCTAAAAAGGGTTATTTTTCTTAAATAATGTTCATTCTGAAAGATACATGTACATGATGTATTAAATAATTAATGGTGGCTATTTTTCAATTTTCTCACTCACAAGGGCTAATTAGCTAGTTTTTTTTCTTCTGCTGGTGCCAGTTGTGATTTTGGGGAATGTCAGCTGGTAGATGGGTTCATTAGATTAATGTGCTAATTTTTAGGATTGGTAATTTTTAACAATTGTTCATTCAATTTTGATTAATGAATTAATTTTGACTTTTAGAATTAACAGTGGATTTTATTTTCCTTATAATGTGTGTACATGTATGTGTATAATAGTATCATGAATGCTATTGAGATTATCTGTAATACTGTTTTCTAATGTAATATGTTGGAGAATTATTTTAAACTATTTATAAAAAGCATGCTTAAATTCTAGCCATTTGGCTGCCATGTATACATTGAATTTGTGAACAAAATACCATTATTCAATTGCATTGAATTGTCATTTTGATTGCATAGTATCGAAGCACGTGCACAGTGCTAGTATAAATTTGTTTTCATCTTTCTGTATGAGTGGGTGTGTTTTGTGTTTGAGAGAGAGATGGAGAGAGAGCAATACTACCATCTACTGACAAAATAAAGCAATTCTGGAATGAATTTCTTTAAACAATATTTTACAAGTATGTGGAAATATAATGAAGAGTTATGCTTTTGAAATGCCTATATGTATAACATATTTTTTTTGCAACCTTTTTCTCCCAAAAAATATATTGCTCTTGTCTTGACTTAAACATTAACAATAATTGGGAGCCCTACATGTATGTGACTCCAATAATAGCATGATAGCATCATATTAAAGGAGTATTCTATTTTACTTTGATTTCCAAAGTAAAAAAAAACAATTTTGCTTCATTTTGTCAGTGGACAGAGATACATGTACAATACAAGCAGAAAATGCATACTGTACATTTTCCAGACCTGTGTGTGTGTGAGAGAGCTTTCATATTTTTAGCCGATTTCACTTTTGCTTTATTTTCACCTTTATTCCTCACATACAAAAAGTATGGGAGCTCTTTTCATTACTTGTCAGCTGTTTTTCAACACTCTCGAGCAGCCTTTTTCAGCTCTTTATTTGTGACCACTACTAAACACCCAAGGGTTGCATGTTGGAGAGTGGCAGTGAATTTTGAGTCACGACATCACTTACAGTAAAAGAAAAGGAAGGGGGTTCCTGGATCGACAATTCGCCATTTTGACAAATCATTGTCATTGTTGTTTGCAGTGCATACAATACATGTGTATCTTAATAGCAGAATCACAATGTACAGTACTTCTGAGAAAAAAATAATGCCCCCTGCGTGGGATTTGTTCTTTCACCTTTATCCCCCTGACATTTGTTGCGTTCATTTGAGATCCACCCATGTGTGGGGTCTTTGGGAGAAGCCACCTGTCGTCCACGAGTCAATAGAATGTTTGTTGAGATGGAGATACATGTATGGACGTAGTATGTGGTACAGGACTGGGGTCTAGGTTGGCCCGGGTGCCATGGCGACATGAAGCCAATTGCCAATGTCAAGGTAGTCTGTCGGTGCAGACCCAAAATAGTCTACATGTACATGCAGGCACAAGATTTTGGATTTGTTTTATTAATGCAGTGTCTGAAGTTGAAGACCAGATTTATTGTGGCTGCTCTCTTTTTCAATGTAGACAGTAGTCTAGATTCTAGACGTCGGTGTACTTGTTATTTCTCTCCATTTGCTTTATTCTCCATCCCCTGTGCGCCTTCTCCAGTGATCGCGCTATCCCCTCTTTCACGCCCTTCACCAACTAGAAATCGTGCGGCTGTTTTCATTTCGGGCGTAGAGGTCGAAGATTGTGTTATTGATCAACAACGTAACTGAAAAGTAGAACAGTCCTGGCAAAGGACTATGTAGACAGAGGCCCCTTATTCTGAAGTCAGGTTTAATTCAAAATCTGGTTTAAAGTTTTGGTTTAAACTATAGATAGCAAATTGTGAGAGGTATCTCTATTAGTACAAGTTAATCATTTCATTTGACACTCAAATCATTCAGAATCATTAGGAAATATTAACAAAATTTGTTTTCTCCTTTAAAGCATTGGGAAAGAATAAAGTAAAGATAAAAAACCCCAAACAATTAATACATATTTGTGTGGCATTTTTGGCGTTACATGATTTTAACACAGAATTATCATGACCAACGTACAAGACTTCACAATAAAGGCCAGAGGGTCTGGAGTCTAGTCTTCTCCCAAGACATGGTATACTGTAATTTGTCAAATAAGAGTTTTTGCTTGGTCAATCGATGATCGTCACAATACAAGCTCTCCCATTTGTTGGATGTACGAATTAAAACGTGCTATATTTTTAAAAAGGGGTCTGAATATTTAGCCTACATTTACATGGGCTGAATTGAATCAGGTAAAATGTTTAACAAGTGACAAACCTGTATATTGACAAGAGTTTTTGCTTGGCCAATCGATGATCGTCACAATGCAAGCTCTCCCATTTTGTTGGATGTAAGAAACGTGCTATATTTTTAAAAAGGTGTCTGAATATTTAGCCTACATGTACATGGGCTGAATTGAATCAGGTATTAAATGTTATACCAAGTGACAAACCTGTATATTGACAGCGACTTTTTAATAGGCCTACATAAATTGTCTTTATGTATCCACATTTTTGATAGACCATGTAACAATTAGGATCTGTTTCTGTAATTTTTAAATTTACAATTCTAACCACATGTCTCACTTTCCTCATGCATAGAGACCTGTAGGTGTTATGCGTATTAAAGAACTGTAGGCCTACTATTAAATTGCAAAGCAGGTGTCAATTGACACTTCGCAAATGAAAATTTTGTTTGAAAAGGTGCTAAACTTATTAGGCCTACTATCACCATTGTGCATTCATGTAGATGTACATGTAGAGGATCATTGGTCATATTTCAATTCTCTGATTGTGTATTATTTGAACACACTTTGGCATTACTGTATGTTTCAAATTAATTATTGGGTGTGATCATCTAATCATCTTTATGAAATGGGGTGTAGTCATCTAGGGACACCAGTTCGTGTCAATAATGATATCTAATTTTTCAGTTCACCAGTCTTGCAAACAGCATGTTGAAAAAGCTTCCAGGAGGCAGGATAGATCACAAGTTTTTCATGAAGAATCTTGCAAGTGATTTTAACTGACAAATTAGCTCTGAAATAATCAAACGCATGGATTTCAATAGCTTATTATACCAGGGTTCCGTTTCACGAAGACTTGTTATAGTGACATATGCACAATTTCTAGAACAAATTTACCATTAGTCAATCAGATTGAAGGATCTCAGGATTCAGTTTTTAACTGTTATTGCATATTTGCTTTTATAACAAGTTTTGTGAAACGGGGCCCCAGTTGTCAGTGAAAAAGACTGACTATTGTTTCTTGAAATGTTCTGGTGACAGGTCTAATGTACACTGGAGGAGAGAGTGTGCTTCATGAGGCATCTTGTCATGGAATTTTCACTGACAAAATTGCTCTGAGCCAATCAAATGCAAGGATTTCAATAATAATACAGGTGACCCAATGCTATCTGTTTTTATAATGAAATGCTCCCCTTATGATATGTAGGAGAATGTTTCATGATGCACCTTGTCACTGAATTTCACAGACAAAATTGCTCTGAGCCAGTCAGATGCATGGATTTCAGTAGCTTTTAATAGTTGTCTGTGAAAATCACCAACTACCTCTTTGATGAAATGCTCCCCTGATGACAGAATGTACATGTAGGAGACTGTTTCATGAAGCATCTTGTCATTTATTTTCACTGACACAATTGCCCTGAGCCAATCAGATGCATGGATTTTAGTAACTTGTAACAGTTGTCTATACATGTATCTGTTTGATGAAGTGCTCCACTGATGACAGAATATAGGAGAATGTTTCACGATGCATCTTGTCATTTATTTTCACTGACAAACTTGCTCTGAGCCAATCAGATGCAAGGATTTCAGTAGCTTGTAACAGATGTCTGTGCAATTCACCAACTATTTATTTGATGAAATGCTCCCATGTTATGGATTTCACCAAGACTCTTTATTTCCATATTTGCATTGCTTCAATGTGATTTATTCAGTACCTCTGTAAAAAATTGCCGGTGTGTGAAATTAGTGATGGCAGCTCATAAATAATTCTGAACGTATTCATGTTCTTTTCGAACTTGTACAGCACGTACCCATTCCAAAGATGTGTGTACATGCTGCTCAGTGATGCATGTAGGGATAATTTTTTTTTTTTTGAAAGGGGAAGCTCACCCTTGCAGAAACTGTTATGAATGAAAAAAGAAAAATAGATGAAGCATGAGAGTTACAAATTTTATTTATAATCAAAATCAGATGTAAAATATCATAAATTGTAAAAGTTACAATTTATGTCATCTTGATAGAATTTCACAATACTTTTTTCTCCAAACAGTCAACAGTGTATGGTATGTACTATACTCAACAGACAAATGAGAGAGTCGGTGACACACTTAAAGTTCTCTTTTATTTCACTTCATGAATACAATATTTGGATTTTTGTAGATATAATGATGCTCTTCATCAAATCACACACACACACACACAAATGTTTCAGCCTCCGCAAATCAAAATTTTAAGGGAGGAATCAAGCTTATTGTAAAGAAATAGTGAGTGAATGACACAAATTGTTTCTTCATTTGCTACCACCATACAGTGTAAAAGCAAAATGTTGAAATGTAACTTTTATTAGTAATAATATATATCTGATGTTGATTTTTTACTTTGATTTTTCTCTTTTTATTCAAATAACTTGTTTTGCTGGGGTGGACTTTTATAATTTTTAAAATAAATCGATCTATCAATGCCAGTACCAACTCTGGGAAAATGGAGTACAGAAATACACATGTAGCAGAGTTGAGCCAGTGAGCTAAAAATCTACTGTATGTCAAGAAATAATTTTCCCCTGCATACAGCAGTAGCATTGTACAGTGCAAATATATGTATGATGCAAATTTTTTTTTTCAAAACTGCATTGAGCCGAGTTATTCCTCTCTGCCCGTTCACAGCTGACACTTTTCTCATCAATGCTCTTTCTGTATACCGTAATCCTTTGCATCCATATCCATCACATTAAGCTTTGACGACCTAATTAAATAGTCCCACAACCTTTGATATTTGTTTGTTATTTGAAGAGCTTGGTTCAAGAAGGTGTCATACGACATTTCTGATGAAAATTAGTTTGTTGTCTACTGATATATTTGATAATACACTTTAATGAATGATAAGACTATTTTCGTGTACAGTATAAATATTTGTAAGTTTTTTTTGTAGATTGTCATTGACTATACATGTGTAGTTCTTTCTTTACACTATAAAATTGTATACTGTTAAAAATAATTTAAACAATGCTGTCTATGTGAGTCGCACAATAGTTTTAACAGTTTATTAAACAAGTGTTTTAAAGTCTGAAACAACCATGATTAATGATGATTAAATATTAGAGTTTAAGATTTGTTGTTTAAAACTTTAAACACATCTTTAAAATGTTTTATAAACAACTACATGTATATCATCATCATCATAAGCATCATCACCACCACCACCATCATCATCATCTGACATCATCATCATCATAAGCATCATCACCACCACCTCCACTGCCACTACCATCAATCATCATCATCATCTGACATCATCATCATCCTCCTCCTCCTCATTATCATAATCAACATCATCTGACATCATCATCACCGCCACCGCCGTCAACTACCATCACCGTGATCGCAACCACTATCACGATCATCAATGTTCATCAACAACAAGGATTTCCTAGAGAGTCACCTGTGCAAAATACATGTATGTATTAAAAAATTATGCATTTTTCCCCGAACTGAAAAAGGAGGATTCAGTACCTTTTGCAATTACGGTTTGAATTTTGCTCCACATTAAGCAGCACTGCCAGCCCGTGACCAAATGCAATTTAGCAATAATTGTTTTGCTATGGAGTATACATTTGGAGCATTAATTTGATGATTGTTGTTATCACATTCATGGCAAGTACAGTACAGTGTACAGTAGTAGGCTTTGCCAGCATTGAGCTGACGAAATGAGGTTGAGCATGGACTCAAATCCCAGCCATGAATTTACTTTCATTTTATTGCAGTTATCCTAGGAGAGTTCTTCCTCAAAATTTCTGTTCGACAGGTTGTTGGATCTGACAACTTTACTTCAATTTTATTGGCTAAGAAGCACTGTTACTGTGGTAACTGTCAGATAAAACGGGACTTGTCAGACAAAACGCCCAACAAGATCTTTTTATAAGTAATGGTTTACAGTACTCGTTAAATGCTTGTGCACTGGAACGGTGCATGTAGGCATTCCAAAGTAAAAAAAAATCAAATGACAATACTTGCTTCTGCGCCTCGTTATCAATATCAGCATCATTTCTAATTATGTTGTTTAAATACTATTCCAATTATTTATTATCATGTGCTCAAAAGCTTGGTGTACTTGTATATTATTGGAAAAAAGATGGAGAGAAAGAATCTCCAATGCAATGTTTGATTTAAGATTTTAATTTACCCTCTATTATCATTTATTATTTTTATCATGATTCTTTTAAAACGTTTCTTGACTATTTCCAGACTGCGCACCTGTCTATGTAGATGTATGGGTCATCTGATGGAATGGCAGCCTATCGTTCTTTCCAGGAGGGTTATGATGGAGCTTTACCAAGTCCTCAGAAAAGTGGAGTAGATCATAATCAGAGGTATTTGTAGAAAAATGTTAAAGATCTAATAATAAATAAATAATTGAATGAATGAATGTATGAATATTAAAATAAATGAATAAATAAATGAATAAATAAGCAATTAGATATTAGATAGACCAATAAATAAATTAATAACTTTAATAATAAATTTGTAATTAAATAAATAAATTAATGAATTAATTGATAAATGAATAAATAAATAAATTAATGAAGTAATTTAAATAATAAATAAATGAAATTAATGATAAATAAATAAGTTAATAAAATGAATAATTAAATGAGTAAATAAATAAATACATAAATAGATAAATGAATGAATAAATAAATAGTGATTGATTGAGTGAGTGAGTGAGTGAGTGAATGAATGAATGAATGAATAAATAAATAATCAAATAAATGAATAAATTGATTAATTGATTTAATTGGATAGATGAAAGATAAATAAAGGAATAAAAAAAAATGAATGAATAAGTAAATAAGTGAATGAATTCTCCTTTTAAAAGGACTGTAAACCAGAAAGAGTTGAGCTTGAGAAACTGAAATAAAGCTGGCGTGAGTTGTAGAGATTGAGACGAGGCTGACTTGAGTTGGAGGGTGGAGTTGTAGAGCTGAAGCAGGAGAGAAGACTGGACGTTCCTGGCAGGTTGACTGTCCCATTCCTGGTGGGTGTTTCATAAAGCTGTTCGTAAGTTAAGAGCAACTTTAAGAACGACTGGTGATCCCTTCTTGCGGTGAGATGTATATTGAATTGGCGATGGTTTAGCGCATAAGAAAGGATCACCAGTCGTTCTTAAAGTCGCTCTTAACTTACGAACACCTTTATGAAACGGCACCCTGCTATGTAGTTTGCATAACATAACAACAAATTCTGTGTAATTTTGCTTTTGTACTATACTTGAGCGGTAACATATACCGTACATGTTAAAACTTTATGAAAAAAACAAGGGATTAAACTGTTTTTCTTCTTGTTTTCTCATGTGTTTTAGGCATGGTTCAAGTACGTGCAGTGACAGTGGCAAGCCTGTATGGTACAGTAGGACTTTATCACCGTATGAAGGTAAGAATAAAAGTTTGGGCTTTCACACCAGGGCTACATGTACATGATCTGACTACATCATGATTTTTTTAACAAATCAAACTTTGCATTAAATTTTATAGTTCAAAGAAGTGAAATAGTATTATTTGAAATTCAGCATAATGCTGGAAATACCTTTATCGGAATTCTGCTTTGCTGCAAGCTGCAGATTGATGATGATGTCATTATGATGAGGAATCAGATTTGCTCTTATTCCTACAGGGGTCTTGAAATAGCCAGGGATTTTTAGTTAAGCATTCATACCACTATTCAGAACTTTGATCATCTAAGTTTATGCGATGTATATTTCTTTGAAAATGGGATCGCACTGGATCATGAATTGTGCATAAGACTTTTAAACCTGGGTCCCGTAACGCAAAAGGTTAGCGATTGATCGTAAGCTTGATTTTCACGATACATTGTACATTGTAGTCAGTGCAATCAATCTTAGAAAACTGTTCGAAGATCATGGGCTTCGTGTTACAGGCTGTTGGTGGGTGTTTCATAAAGCTGTTCGTATAAAGTTAAGAGCGACTGGTGAAACTTTCTTACGTGCTATAGAATACTGGTAATCACCAATGAACATTTAACAGTGAATATCATTTACCACAAGAATGGATCACCAGTTGTTCTTAAAGTCACTCTTAACTTCAATACGAACTTTATGAAACACCCACCTGTACCAATTAAACCTCCACGTAAGTCACTCCATTGCACTCCTATTTGCATAGAAGTACTGTGCTTCATTAAAGGTCAAGTCAGGCTGTCCAGCCCCAAAAATGTTGACTTGAATCAACATAGAAAAATCAAACTAGTATAGTGTTGAAGTTTTCATTAAAATTGGTTGTAAAATAAGAAAGTTATGCCATTAAAAAGTTAATATCTTCCACTTTTTATAATGGATAATAGAGAATTAAAATTATGTACCTCATTTTTGGCCTCCAGAAATGCAATGAAGTTCTGTTTAGGACTGTTGACATGTATACCTTTCCAAAATAGGCTTCTTTTTAATAATAGATCAATATATTCGGTAGTGAATTTGCAAGGTTTCAATAACGACTTTAATTTCCTGCCTCCCAGGCAAATGAAGTGCATTAGAATACTCTGTTGTAATTTACAGATGTATTGATGAATGGACGGTGAAATTGACTCGGTTATGACACATCGGGAATATTTTGGCCTGGAAGTCTAATTAAGATCTGATGAGGGGAAAATAGTTTCATGATCTGTGAAACGGAGAGAGGCTTGTACAATAGAATAAAACGTGTATCTTTACTTGACTTGAAATTGTGTGATATTGGCTTTGCAATAGGTGGTTTCAGACCGCCTCAAAGTTCGTCAGTTCCACGTGCTCGTAACTTCAGGAACTTATCCTGAAGTGTATGTTTCGGGGCGGTGTGAATGCAGGAATAATTACAGGGTATTTTTTAGCCTAAAAAAGTTCTTGTAATTTAGCGGGATTATGATCGAGGCGGGTTGAAACCACCTACATGTAATGAGTCCATCTTGACTGCTTTTTGTTGGAACACTCCACAGGGAGTGGAGATTGTGTACATAGAGGACTAGTCAGAATTAAATAACCAGGATCTGTAGATGTACTGTAAATGAAGAGCTCACTTGCAAAAGGGGTTAGGTCAATTTTTCATCAAATTTGATTTTTTTTGTCTCAATGTATATATTTTTAGTAGCTCTATATTAAGATGATACCAAAGAAAAGTTTAAATTCCCATTAAAAAGTAATCTAAAATGGCATAGAAAAATCTTTTTTTTTTTAAAAGGGGTTAGGTCCACACAGATTTTTTTGGGAAAAGAATATTTACAAAAATAGGAAGACAGGTGGATTTCTTTTATACCCAATTTTATGTTCTCATGGTAGGGTACCACAGAAATTTAGTTTCACATAAGAATATTGCAATATGGGATAATAAAAAAAGTGATTTTTCTTGGAGTGGACCCAACCCTCCATTTGCAAACAAACTATTCTGAAGAGCTCATTTGCCAAAAGGGGTTAGGTCAATTGTTCATAATTATTTATTGTTTTCTGTCTCAAATGCTCTAAATTTTTGGTCGTTCTGATGAAAAGAACGAAAATTTGAAATTCACATGAAAATGTTAATAAAAGTGGCAAAGAAAAATCACCTTTTTAATCAAAATAGATTGGATTCATTTCAGTTTAGTTGCAAAAGGGGTTAGGTCCACAATATGATAATTTTTAAAAGGATATATAGTTGAAGACAGGTAGATTTCTTTTATTCCCAATTTTATGTTCACATGATAGGGTAGTACATCATGACATGACAATTTAGTTCCTCATAAGAGTATTGCAGTGAGAATAAAAAATATGTTTTTTCTCGGAATGGTAAAAAGTGGACCTAACCCCTTTTGCAACTAAACTCTTCATATGTAAACATGCCTACATGTAGAGATGATGTTACAACTGTCACTAGGGAGCATTCAAATTCCATCTGAAAACTATAAAAAGGAGAGAAGATTAGAATAAAAGGGACTTTGTGCAAATTTTACTTCTAGCTTTACATGACTGAACATTATCTGAAACTTCTGCCCCTTCTCTTTTCATATTTTCACAGCTTATAATTGATTGTTTTGGGGTTTTTATGTTAAAAGATTATTGTGCTGCATCATGCAGATGCAATGATGTTACAAACATGACAACATCAACCAGTGTTGGCCACAGATAATTTTACTGTTTACTTGTCATTTGTGCTTCAACATTTTTTTCTGATATTTCTTTATAAGAGCAAAATCCGAACCTGTCCACATTCAGTTATGGGAGCTTAGAAGCTTATGGAGGCGATGAGCTGTGAGTATCTTTATTTCATTTTAATGTTTGATTGTTGATATTATTTTCAGTGAATGGTAGATTACTTTTACTATCTACATTTTCTTTTTGATATAAAGGAGTTATTTGCGTTTTTTCAAAAAACCTCTTTTGCTCAAAGTCATTCATTGATTCATGTCTACATTTGTTCATTCGTTCGTTCATTCATTCATTTCATCCAATTCATTTTCTCAAATTTATTCATTAAAAATTTATTGATAAAAATTATCCTTATTGTTACCATCATTTTGATATGATTTACGTTTTACCATCCATTATTCACCCATACAGGTGTTTTTATGTGTTGTATATATTCATTCATCCATCCATTTCCATTCATCAATCCATCCACCTATCTACCCATCTATCCATCCAGCCAGCCTTCTGTATAGCCATTTGCCCTTCTATAATATCCTATCCACTCATTAATCAATTAGTTCATTCATTCATTCATTCATTCATTCATTCATCCATCCATCCAACCAACCAACTTTATTTAATTTGTATTTTCAATATTTTACCTATTTTTTATGGCATTATTGGTAGATGGGTTGATGGATATCATAAGTGTTTTTGACGCAAACACTTGCTTTGAAAACCACACCTCTACAGTACTCTCCAGTCAACTCCAGTCGACCTTTATACATGCTCATGCATGCTATTATATTGTTTACATGATATTTATAAAACAAACTTTGATGGAAAAGTGTTCGCAACTCGCAAGACCTACATGTAGTGATATATCCAAAAAAATATAGGTCTTTGCTTTTTATTTTGGATTGCATTTTCATATATACTTTTCCAAAGTGAAGAAATGAATTACCAGTAATGTTAATTCTGAGTTCTTTAATTATTCAATAACATGATCTGTGAATAATGTGGTGAAAACCTGAGTTTAAACATTCCATTATAGTATGTGGTCTTTGTTTTTGAACATAATAAACACTGCAAACACCGATGCAGGGTTTTGTTTAATTGTACTTTCATGATTTTCTCTTCATCGTGCAAAATTTGAATTTTTCTGTCTGAAAACTGACATTGTTTTCAGACCAACATGAAATTCTGTGTTCGGTTTTTCATTTTCAATATGGCAGAAAACTGGTGACTACTCTTCTACTACACTATCGATCTGTTGCACCATTTGATAATATGAGTCGAAGTTCATCTTTCTGAAATATTACATTGCTTTTTAGAAATCAGTCGGCAAATATATTTGAAGAACTGGAGGAGCTGCGCAGTGAGCGTCTGAAACTGAGCGAGACCAACGACGCGTTGCACAGACGGTTGAAGACGACGGAGGAATCCGAGACGGAACTTCTCAAGAAAGCGGAAGAAGCAAAGAAAACAATCAGCAGGTATGAAGTCATTCTTTATTCAGTTATCAGGCTAAAATCACACCAGTGAAACAGACTCCAAACCGACCAATGGTAATGCTATTGGAAATCGTGTAATAGTTCTGGGGTCGGTTTCACCGGTGCACCGGTATGACTGAACCATACATGTCTAATAGTGATTCCTTGTACGATTCTTGTTTACTAACCCTTTGGAGACTGAATGGCCCAAATTCACGAACGTTGTTTTGAAAACCGTCGGGTGAACCCATGGTTTATGCAGATTTCATGTATAAATTGCGCTTAATTTTAGGGTATATTGAAAAATGTGATAGGCCTACTGATGTATACTTTTGTCGCAGTGCGGTATTTAAAGGGGAAGTTCACCCTGAAGAAAATTTTGTTGTAATATAGCAGAAAAAATAATAGAAAATACAGGTGAAGGTGTGAGGAAAATCCATTGAAGATTAAGGAAGTTATTAGAATATCAAGTTTTGGATTTGTGACGTCTTTAACAAGTAGCTGCCCCATGTGTTTGTAATATAAAATGCATAAATTTTAATTTTTTTAATGGTTTGTGATAACTTTATTTTGTTTTCTTTTTAGGAATGGATGTAAAATGATATGTCTATTGATCTAAAAAGGTACATTAAAACCATTTTCAATTTTCTGAGAAAATGATATTTCATTGATTTTTCACTATCGATATGGAGGAAATCTGCTCGCATATGATTCACAAATCAAATAATTAAAATTCTAATAACTTTTTTATTCTTTGATGGATTTTTCTCAAATATTCATCAATATTTTTTATCATTTTTTCAGCTATTTTTACAATAAACTTTTTGGCTGGATGAACTTCCCCTTTAAGCATAGTCTATGAAAATCTGCATAAACCATCGGTTCAATCGACGGTTTTCAAAACCATCCTTTATGAATTCGGGCCAGTGGTTTTGCTTTAACAATGTTTTCCATAAATATATGCTGGCCCATGCAGTCTCCAACAGGTTTAAAGTTTTCTTATTTTTTGCTTGTGTTCGCAACCCTTTCTTTTTCCCCCTTTGAAATCCGCCTGTTGGCTTTCTAATTTCTCCATCCTGGGGGGCGTTTCATCAATAGTTTCGTCCAACAAGTTGTCAGATCTGACAACTTTCCTGGATTCTGATTGGTTGAGAACACTGTTACCATAGTAACTGTTGGATAAAACGTCTGACAAGTCCTTTTGTGAAATGCTCCCCAGAACGGTATGTTGAGATAAGGGCATATTGGACCAAGGAAACTACTGCCTCCTTAAAAATGCATATATACTTCCTTCAAACACTACAATAGCCACGCAGTACAAGTTTTAAATCCCACTGTTGCGTGCTGATACTAGATTAAAGTCTACATGTACCTCACAGACTATTTTTAGCTGCACTGTATTTCTGTGTGAAAGTTAATTTGATTTAGACCGATCAACAGGGATTTAATTATTAAGATTGTCGTAGCAATATAATTTGATTGTCTATTCTTTAGGATTGATATTCGAACATGGGATATCGTGCATTGAACAAGTTGTATTCATGAAACAACCTTCAGGTAGCCACTGTCTGAAGTGTGATATATACCAAAAGCTGTTTGATATTCTATTGTTATTTTGATCATTACTATTGTTATTGATGTTGTTGAAATTATTATTGTTTTAATTATCGTTATCATTGTTGTTCATATTAGGGTTTTATTATTATTTTTGTTATTTTGATGATGATGATGGTGGTGATGATGATGCTTATGCTGATGTTGAAGATGATGATGATGGTGATGATGATGGTGGTGATGATGATGCTGCTTATGCTGATGTTGAAGATGATGATGGTGATGATGATGATGATGATCATGATGATGAAGATGATGATGATAATGCTGCTGCTGCTGCTGATGATGATGATAATGATCATGGTGATGCTGATGATGATGACAGAGCTGCCAAGTAGTACGATTTTTCCGTATTTCATACGGAAATCAATTTAAAATACGGCAGTACGCTTTTTCATGATAAAATACGGAAAAAACAAATTAGAGAAGCAAAGGTATTGTTCACCCTATCTGGGAGCTTTCGGGCGGAGATGAAAAAATGGCAGCCGTGCGTTGCTGCCCTCTACGTTCAATGAGTTATGCTTTCATCAAGGCTTTCCGATTAGAATTTTCGATATCCTGGCGAATCAATGCGGGTGACAAGTTCCGAGCGCACGCACGTAGCTAGTTTACAAGCGCAAAGCAGCGGCTCAAATCGCGATATTTTGCGACTGGTAAATACGTCTGTAAGGATGATGACGTCATCCAAGATGGCAACCTACGTTGACCGACGGAAGGATCGAAGATGACAATGTTTCGATCATAATTTGATACGAATTAGCAGTAACTGCGGTCTAAGGTACGATATTTCTGAATTTCATACATTTTTCCGTAAATATGGATGCAATTTCTTTTTCATAATGTGACATTTTATGATTTTATGTGCAAAAAAAGATCGGAAAAAAATCAGATTTCCGTCGAATGTTCGATCTAACGTTACTGCTAATACGTTGTCTGTACGTACGGGCCTCCAAATTCTTCAGTCTATGCATTGGTGAGTGAGCCAACGCAGTTCAGCGGAACAACCAAAATCTAGAGTGAAGCTTTCGGTCTCGTGTGCGACGGTGTGGGGCGCAAAATAATGTAAGAAGTGATCGAGCTTTGCCATTATGCATGCATATTTATCTCATGGTAAAAATACGGATTTTTTTGTCAAAATACTGATTTTTGGGGATAAGAATACTGAAAATGCAAAATACAACTTGGCAGCTCTGTGATGATGCTGATGATGAAGATGATGATCATGATGATGGTGATGATGATAATGATGATGATGATGCTGATGATGCTGATGATGAAGATGAAGATGGAGATGATGATGATGCTGATGATGGTGATTATGATGATGATGATGATGATGGTGATGATGAAGATGATGACGATGATGATGATGGTGATGGTGATGATGATGGTGATGATGATGACGACGATGATGATGAAGAAGATGATGATGTTGATGATGATGATGATGCTTTGTTGTTATTAGTAGTATTTTTGTCATTAGTACTATTTGAATTATTATATATCTTGCAAATATCATATTTGAAAATTTATGCTAATAACTAACAGGCCATACTTTGTCTTGTGAATAATGTAATCAGACATGTAAATGAAAATGTCAAACTTCAGGGTAATGTATATACATTTTCAGGCCTAATATGCCTGAACAGAATTGGCCTTATCAGAAACAGGCTCAGGAGAATTTGAAAATTCAGGCCTATGTAGAGAGGTCTGTTTTAATCAAGATAATTCTGACTGGGATAATTTGCTTGATTAGAATTAAGAGAAAAAATTCAGGCTAACGTCAGGTTCTAATATGTCTATGATAATTCTATTTGTTGTTAATTTGGCTGATCAGAAAAAGTAGATTTTTGAAAATGTACTTGTAGGCTAATGTAAACAGGTAATATTGAAAGATGTCGCATGATAAATTTGTTTGTGATTAATTTGCCTGATCAGAAAAAAGCAGGAGAATTTGAAATTTCAGGGAATAACGAAGACAGACCTTTAACAGGTGATTATTCTCATTTCACGTTCTAGCCTCCTTCAAAAGCAAACAGTTTTCAAAGATCAGATGCTTGATCTACAGGATGAAGTGAGAAGATTGGAAAACAACTCTTTATCTTTACAAAACCAAATAGCCAGCCTGGTGAGATATTTTTTCTTTATAATTATACAGGGTTCCCAGCCCATCAAGAAAATCAGGGAAAATTATTTTACTTTTTTCCAGTCAGGGGAAAATTTGATAAAAAATACCTCAAATCAGGGAAAAATGCTTCAAATGAAGGAAAAATCAGGGAATTTTGATTGACCCAAATGTCTAAAGCACGGTAGTCAGTCGGATTCTGTATTTTTTGCATATCAAAAAAGAACATCCAATGAATGACTGCTAATGGTGGTACTAATTAGTTTTACATTATTGTTTTTAAATGGAAATACATGTGGAAATAAAATTCACTGCAACAACTCTAATAGGGAACATGCGAAACTGGGAATGGGTTTTCATTATCAGGGAATTTTTAAACTTCATCAGGGAAATATCAGGGAAAAATCAGGGTTTTCTTGAGAAGCTGGGAGCCCTGTTACATGTAAATCTTCTAACTTGTTCATGTTGTCTCCTTTTTTCTTTGTGATATCAACTTTATAATCATGGATTGATTGCAAAGTTACCCCGGTATACAGAATGCATGTACATGTATGTACATGTACATGTAGGTCCATATTCTGAACACCTGGGCCCCGTCTCACAAAGAGTTGCGATTGATCCGATCAACCACAACAATGGACGGCCAGCGACGTCAACATCTACAATTCAAATTTGCTCAAAATATTTTCTAGATATGATGTGTACTCATACATTTATCATGGAGATAAATCTTGAAGATTCAGTGTTATTCTCTTAAAGGAGTTTGAGATAATTTCCTGTAGAAAATATTATGATATGGATGTATAACCATTCAGTTGAGATTTATTGAATCATAATTATTTGTAAGATGGGGGCTGGGTTAACATTATGAAAAAGCTGTATATTTCAGACGTTTGTTTTGATAAAGTACTCTGTTTGTTTCCATTGGCCCGTATTCTGAAGTCAGGTTTAACTTAAACTCGGGTTTAAAGTTGTGGTTTAAGTATGGACAGCCAATTGTTACATAATCGCTAACAGTCGAGATATATTTTCAGCTCATTCGACTCTCAAATCATTCATAATTGTGTAGGAAGTATAGATGATTGTCTTCACCATCGATGAATCAGGAAAGAGCACAGTAAACATACGAAACATACGACTCAATAAAAATTTTGATACTTTTGGCTTCCCATACTTTGGCTTCCCACAACTTTAAACCTGAGTTTTTCCTGACTTCAGAATACGGGCCAGAGAGTTTAATACTGGGACCTCATCCATGCTTCAATGGTAAGAAACTTATTGTATTTATCATTTCAAGCTTTCAGTGCTTTGAATGTAAAAGGTGATGATATTTTGAGCAACTAGCTATAGAGATTTGCATCACTTTTAGTTTTGCCACGCATGGTTGACCTGCAATATTTACCATGATGTACATTTGACTAGAGTTCAGAATACTAGCCATTGACTTTCACTTTTTTTAACAGTTTCCAGATTCTAACACCAGTTTTACACACTTACATGCATCTTTGCATTTTCCTCCAACTTTAGGAAGCAGAAAAGCAAGCGTTGATGAAAACTGTGCGACAAATGAAAAGTGAGGTGGGTGCCGTATAAGTTCCAAATATAAAAAAAAAGTGAAAAGTGAAAACAATCTAGAATTAGAATAAAACAGTGATTTAACTGAAAAATTTAGTCATTTAGTCAATTGAGTATTTAAAGAAAATTAAGTTTACCTATTGAAATGGTTAGACTACGATTAGACCAAGTGGGTGTATCCCAAGTGGCAATTAATTCAATTGAATTTACCAAATGGCTAGTAGACAAACTAGGATTAGATCATATGGGATGAGACCAAATGGAAAGTAGACAAAGTGGGTGTGGACCAAGTGGCAATTAATTCAATTGAATTTACCAAATGGCTAGTAGACAAACTAGGATTAGATCATGTGGGATGAGACCAAATGGAAAGTAGACCAAGTGGGTGTGGACCAAATGGCAATTAATTCAATCGAATGTACAAAATGGCTAGTAGACAAACTAGGATTAGATCATGTGTGATGAGACCAAATGGAAAGTAGACCAAGTGGGTGTGGACCAAGTGGCAATTAATTCAATTGAATTTACCAAATGGCTAGTAGATGAACTAGGATTAGATCATGTGGGATGAGACCAAATGGAAAATAGACCAAGTGGGTGTGGACCAAGTGGCAATTAATTCAATTGAATTTACCAAATGGCTAGTAGACAAACTAGGATTAGTCCATATGGGATGAGACCAAATGGAAAGTAGACCAAGTGGGTGTAGCCCAAGTGGCAATTAATTCAATTGAATTTACCAAATGGCTAGTAGACAAACTAGGATTAGATCATGTGGGATGAGACCAAATGGATAGTAGACCAAGTGGGTGTAGCCCAAGTGGCAATTAATTCAATTGAATTTACCAAATGGCTAGTAGACAAACTAGGATTAGACCATGTGGGATGAGACCAAATGGAAAGTAGACCAAGTGGGTGTAGCCCAAGTGGCAATTAATTCAATTGAATTTACCAAATGGCTAGTAGACAAACTAGGATTAGACCATATGGGATCAGACCAAATGGTAAGTAGACAAAGTGGGTGTGGACCAAGTGGCAATTTATCCTTGACACTTGTTTCTTGTTTCTCGTAATACAAAATGAAATGAGACAGTGGCCTGCCTGTAGCAGTTGTAAATTAGCAAGGTTTCCTTACACTTTTACCAAATGTCAATACATCACCATGATCTACTTAAAGATGGCTGTTTATTCATTGCCATGGTAACGATGACTAGCTTCCTGTGCTCTCATCACATTGGCAAACAAGTGGAATAAGAATGAAAAGACCGCGTGCAGATGAAAGTTTGACACCATCCCGCTCTTCGATGAATTAATCGGTTTTAGATAAACACCTGCTTTGCTACGCCCTGGCAAGATTACATATAAGCCACTCAAGAAATTTTCATAACCGTAGTATGATATTCTCATAGCCATGGTTTATTGAATCGTTCATGTAGATTAACTATACAGACCATGGAGGTATTAAAATAGGATGGAGTGACAATGAATTGCAAATTCATCATATAGATTCTAATTTCTGAAGAAGTAAATGAAGACATGTGTGCACTGTAGCCTCTGGTGGGGACCTGTGATGCCACCAGTCTCATTGGGAGAACTGAAAAGTGATATGTGTTGAAAGTGGATAATTTGGAATGTTTCCAATTTCATTTGATTACAAAACGTGGATATTGAACACATGACGAAATATATCTCAAAGCCTTACTGAGATTGAGTGAAATAATGTTTAATTGTTTATCTTCACCATACCTCTTGTTTTTACCTCAATTCTTTATAGGCCATACATTTACATGTATGAAGTGCTAGTTGTAACACACTCTGAGATTATTACCACAACTTGCATTACATTGATGAGGAGTTTGTACATAATTATTTTTCATATATCATTGAGATGAGATGGAAATCAATGTTTTCATTGATATTGATTTTGATCATAGGATACCGAGAAGCTATCATTGAGGAAAACAATTGCATCACTGGAAGATGAGGTATGTGATTGTGAATTTCACTTCGAGTTTGATTCATCATCATAATGATCATGATGGCAAAGATGATGATGATGATGAGTTTGATGTTGATAATTTATGAAAATGATAAAAATGATGATAGTGATAATTGTTTGGATAAGGCTGATAATAATTATGGTATCAATAATGATATTAATGTTGATGATATTAACATTAAAAATTATGATAGTGATGATATTGCAAATTAGAGTAATGATAATTTTGATGATATTGGTGATATTTTGAATAAGAATAATGGCAAAAGTAGTTATAAACGCATACATTCGTAATTCCGATGGTTCAGATATTCCGAAGGTTCGTTATTCTGATGGTTCGTATATCTGAAGGTTCGTAAGTCCAAAAACGAAATGAGGTTCGTAAATCAGAAGGTTCGTTAATCCGAGAACGAAATGAGGTTCGTAATACTGAAGGTTCGTTAGTCCAAAATTGTAGTGCTTAACGAACCTTATTTCGTTTTCAGACTAATGAGCCTTCGGAACAATGAACCTTATTTTGTTTCGGATTAAGGAACCTTTGGAACATCGATCCTTATTTCGTTTTCGGATATCGAACCTTCGGAATAACGCCACAAACGTTCGGATTAACGAACCATTTTATGTTTTCGGATTAACGAACATCGAGATTTAGACAATTTACGTGTTTCGGAATTACGAACCTTCGGAATTACAAAGTGCAACCGTTATAAAATGATAATGATCATGATGGTGGTGGTGGTGGTGATGATGATGAGGATGATGGTGATGATGATGATGGTATTGGTAGTGATGATGATGGTGGTGATGATGGTGATGATGATTATGGTTGTGATTATGGTGATGATGATGATTATGATGGACGTGTTGTTGGTGATGGTGATACTGAAGAGATAATTAATTCATATGATAATGGTTTTAACTGAAAAATACCCATTTCGGTTCAGTTTATCACCCGCACCCCTACTGCAGAATGTATGATGTATATTCCAATCCATGATCTTCTCATTATTGTCTTTATCATGCGCAGTTGGAGAAAGCTCAAATTGAAATTGAATCCAAGGATATAAAAGTAAGTCTAGATCAATACTTTATTATGTACATGTACCTGTAGTTTGTTTCTCAAACCCAGCTGTTTGCCAAAACATGCTTGATGGGTCTGAATTTTTAGACTACCAGAAAGGAATGATATTTTCAAATGTACATGGACCTGCTTGTCCAAATGATTTTTATTGACTGTGTTGTTTCAATCTTTAAAGTTAAATGCCAGTTTTGGTAATGATCTCAAAATGACTTTTTACAGAATCCAATATAATGACCACCCAAGTGTCTGTTTATATGAATAAAACATGTGCCAAAGGATTCTGGAAGAAATTGTGTCATTGCTGAGAAATAAGCAAAATAAGCGCGGATTCGGGCACTTCCGTTGGGTCTTTATTCCAACAATATACATGTAATATACACTTAACTGTCCCACGTGCGCCTATCTGTGTTGGCGATCTTTAGTGTGATTGTTTTTCAGCTTAGATTTAATGATTTCACAAAGTTCTGTTTATGTAACTGTACCAGATCTAGATCGACGATGATATAGTAATACTTAACCTTGGTTTTACAGACTTTCTCACGAAATCAGTGTTTTACTGCAACTACTGTAATTTAGCTTTAAAGCTCGTACATGAAAAAGGAACAAATGTGAATATGTACGCTTATGAATAGTTCAAACTTTTCTTATCAGTTTATATAAATAAAAACAAATTAGATTTTTACAAAACTGCAGTACTTTATATGCGACGCTAAGACACTGACAGGCTGATAATCACAAATTTTTGGTTTTTAAATCATTTTTAAGTTTGATTATGATGCTGGATCATTTGTTAGACTTGTTTCCCAAACCACTTGTTAATAAAAAAAGCCATTTAGGGTCTATGCCTGCAGACTATAGCTGTATTCAGGCATGTGTTTAAGACTACAGGAATGTTCATTTGGAGGTTGGAAGCTTAATTGATTCTACCTTAATGTAATAAATATAATCAACTCCTTTTTTATGATCATGCTGTAAGTAATAATGCACGAGAGGAAAGGCTTTGATGCAATGAGGTCATTAAACTTTCAAGGGCGAGAATATATGATCATCAAGGCTAATAACTTTTTTGCCCTAAACTAGTCACTAGAAATATTGACTCATAAGTGGTAATATTATAGTATTAATGTACATCCTAGGTTGGTTATATCAATTTGTTTCATTGGCGGCGGAAGCAAAAAAATTTAATGGGAGTCCACCTGAAATTTTGGGATGGACACAGGTAAAAAAATTGGACAAGCCCCCCCCCCAAAAAAATGGTTATCAACCTAAATTTTAGGAGTGGCTAACCAAAATTTTTTGACAAGCAAAAAAAAAAAAAGGTCATCAACTTAAATTTTTAGGAAATTTAGGGGGGACACATCCCCCCGCTTCTGCCGCCTATTGTTTTAATCAATGTTCGGGCAAACCTCATTTTGATTATATGTATAATTTCTTTTTAAATTTTTACTCAATCATATAATAATAATATTTCGCATTTATATAGTGCTTAATACATCAGAACGACGTCTCTAGGCGCTTTACAGACATATTATTACCCCGGTCATCGGATCCTTGCATGCCGCATACAATGTATGCACCTTCTCCACTCCCTGGGGAGCATTCCAACAAGAGTTCCAAGACTCAATTGCTAGGCATACTACATAAATAGGCTTTCACATCCTACCGGGTACCCATTTAACACCTGGGTGGAGAGTGGCAAAGTGTGGATTAACGCCTTGCCAAAGGACGCTAGGCCATGGCGGGATTCGAATACAGGATGTTTTTGTAGGGGTTTCAAAAAAGGCTTGCGGCAAAATGGCAGAAATGAGAAATTTGATGAACAGACTTCTTGCTAATCATAATTACAAGGCGAGAGTCAGAACCACTACACCACGACGCATCAATATGATGATCATATTATACAACATCCTATTACATGTAGTCATGTACCAATGGTCGCTCTGTTTCTTTAATCCCATTTTTGTTCCTTATTACACCACCATATTTTCTTTTATACTAACAGTTCAAATTTTCAAAATACATTTTCTATTTGAATAATTGTAGTTCATAATGAAGGTTACTCTATTCTTGTTGATCCAACCATGCATGTTCAGGTAGGAGTGAAAAGCTTGATGGCAATAATACTTTTTTTGGAAGCGCCGTATTGTGGCGGTTCTGACTCTCGCCTTGTAATCACAGGGTAGTGTGTTCGAATCCCACCATGGTCTAGCATCCTTTGGCAAGGCATCAATCCACAATTTGCCACTCTCCACCCAGGTGTTAAATGGGTATCTGGTAGGATGCCTAGAAATGGAGTCTTGGAACTCTTGTTGGAATGCTCCCCAGGGAGTGGAGAAGGTGCATACATTGTATGCGGGCATGCAAGGATCCGATGACTGGGATAATAATATATCTGTAAAGTGCTTAGAGACGTTCCGATGTGTTAAGCGCTATATAAATGCTGAATATTATTATTTTTCCTTCTCTTTGCATCTCCTCTTGCAAATTGCATTTAATGAAATACTATTAGTAAAATGATGAAAACAATTGATAATTAGTTATTGTGTATATTGTTCTTAATTTTTAGCTCAATGATGTTATACAGCACAGAGATGAGCTGATTGACAAAGTCATAGAGGTAAGACTCGTTCACATTTGGTGTGGAGCTACATACATAATTATTACGTTTTATTGCATAAAATGATGGCATTACATGTATTGCATGTATATTTCTTCATAATATCTTTTCAATAGAAAATCAAGAAAACCTGTCTCTATGGCCAAAATTCTCAAAAGATGGAAATTCTCTTTTTGCCACTATGATTCCCTTTTTTGCACAAGGTTTGAAACCTTTGTATTGTATGCCATTTGTACTATTGTGTACAATTTCTCATGGAATTTCATTAATAGAGCTTGACAGGTTCCATATTGAATGATTTATTATTTCTTTGTCGTGTGTTATGTTTAATTCATGTATTTTCATTTTTTTTTGGTAGTATTTTTCTCATGAGTTTGGTTTTTATTGATGCCTGGTAATATGAAAAAATGCTGATTTTCTTTTTGATTTTATGAATTGATTTTTCATTTTAATTTGATCCAGATGGTGAGGTGAAGTGCAGCAAATTTGATATTGATGAAAATGATTAGAAATGAGAAATTAACATTTAGAATTTGTGTAATCTCACAAATCCATTTTAGAAAATTGTTTCTATTTGCCGAAAATGCTTTTGAAGAGTGTGAGAGCAAAGTAGAGGTGGGGGTGGTGAAAAGGACTGAGGGGCAGTGATACCATCTATAGTAGATATGAACTCATTTAGATGAAAACAACAAAACTGTTTTAACCCGAGATAGACTTAGGGGGCGTTGCAAGAAAATATTTGTGATCAATTGCAACTATTCTGTTGCAATTTTACAACAGATAGATCAACGTTAGCTGTAGCAAATCAGATTAACCTTCTTGATTCAAGGATTAGATTAGATCAATTACTAAATTGCAATTAACTGCAAGACATGGTTGTTTTATGGACCGAAAAAAATAGAGGGTGTGCAATTGATTGCAAGTTTCTTGCAATGCAGGGGAGGGGTTCATTCATTCAACCCTAAACATTTTTGATAAATCTGTATTTTTATTGTATTCTAATATTCTTTTTTAATTGATTAATTAATTTATTCATTCATTTACTCATTCATTCATTCTTTCTTTCTTTCTCTCTTTCTTTCTTTCATATATATATATATATTCATTCATCCGTCCATCCATCCATTAACTCTTCATTCATTCATTCATTCTTTCTTTCTTTCTTTCTTTCATATATATATATATATATATATATATATATATAGATATCATTCGTCCATCCATCCATCCATTCACTCTTCATTCATTCATTTTATTGTTCATCTAGTTATTCATAATTATTCAAATACATTCAATTGACAAACACAATATCAGTGTCATTACATAAAATGAGAATATATATAGAATATAATACAAATGCAATATTCTGTGGCAGTTTGCCCAGTGCATCAGTTGGCCGCCAGGGAAGAAGAGAGCAAACTAAAAGGGGAAGTTCACCCTGACAAAAAGTTGATTCTAAAAATAGCAAAAAAAAAATAATGAAAAATATTGCTGAAAGGTTTGATAAATATCCATCAAAGAATATAAAAGTTATTAGAATTCAATTATTTGATTTGTGACGCAATATGCAAGCAGCTTTGTACATATCGAATGGTAAAATAAAAATTCAATGAAATGTCATTTTCTCAGAAAATCAAAAATGTTTTTTAGTGTTCCTTCAGTATATCAATAGACAAACTATTTCACAACCGTTCTTAAAAAGAAAAAAAATGAATCATAACAAACCAATAAAAAGTTGAAATTTATGCATTTTGTATTACATAACATATGGGGCAGCTGCACGTTTATGATGTCACAACCTTCTTTAATCTTTAATGGGTTTTCCTCAAACCGTCACCAATAATTTTCATTATTTTTTGTGCTATTTTTACAATGAACATTTCTTCAGGGTGACCTTCCCCTTTAATGGCCCGTATTCTAAGGCCAGATTTAATTTAGACCATGGTATACCCTGTGCTAAATTTATGGGAAGCCAAAAATTTCAAAACATTGTTAACATTGTATGATTCTTTTGTTTACTGTGCTCTTTCGTAACACTTTATTGGTGAAGGCAACTATTAAATCTTATACATGTATATGTGAATCCTCCCCAGACAGTTAAAGGACAGGTCCACCCCAACAAAAAGTTTAATTTGAATAAAAAGAGAAAAATCCAACAAACATAACACTGAAAATTTCATCAAAATCAGATATAAAATAAGACAGTTAAAACATTTTAAAGTTTCGCTTAATTTCACAAAACAGTCATATGCACATCCTGGTCGGTTTGCAAATTGGCAGACTGATGACGTCACCCACTCACTATTTCTTTTGTATGTTATTATATGAAATATTCTAATTTTCTCCTTATTGTCAAGTGAAACAACGATTAATTCCACCATGAACATGAGAAATTAGCATTGTGTAATACTATATATACTGTATATAGTTTAGTCAAGTTGGTCCCTATTGTCAAATTTGTAAGAAATGAAATATTGTATAATTAAAACAATAAAACACAAAAGAAATAGTGAGGGACATCATTGACTTTCTCGTTTGCATGTCACTGAGTTGTGCATATCATTGCTTTGTGAAAAATAAGCGAAACTACAAAATTTCAGAACTTTTTTTTCCATCTGATTTTGATGATATTTTCAGCGTTATGCTAGTTTGATTTATCTCTGTTTATTCAAATCAACATATTTCTGTGGTGAACTTGACCTTTAAGAGTCATTTGACAGTCAAATATAAGCTACATGTAGTAAATTAGACCCCTACTGTTTTAGATTTATGTCACAATTAGAAATCTATACTAAAACCACAACTTTATACCAGAGTTTGAATTAAAACCGGCATCAGAATACGGGCCAATCACAGTAGACTGTAATGTGAAAAGCTTGTGATGTCACAATTACCTTGCCCAATTGAGAGGTGCGTGTGCACTTTACTGATAGCCAGTGCACAAGCATGTGTTCCATTGTTAATCAGAAAATTTGATTTTTATACCAAAATTATGAAATGCACAGATTGGCTATACAAAAAGGTCACCTTTGCCTGTGTAACTATGCCAAGTTTCTTTGTTTTTATTTCCAGGAAAACAAAAATTACATTGAGCTTTACAAAAGTCACAAAGACCTTCAATCAGCATTTCAGGTAAGTCTATGATTTTTTCTTTTTTTTCAGTGCTGATAAAGGGAAAAATCAGGAAAAATGCCGAATGGCGTCGCCCAGTGAACTCCTTGCATTAAAACACACTCCTTCTCTTTATGAAATATTATGTGTTTACTTTATCATACACACAACATGCACGATACTGAATGAACCTCGCCACTTGATTTTGAAGGGAAGTATCCTTTATCGTTTGTGATAAAAAATAGATGAAAATGGTCCTTGAAGTTTAATGCTCAAGAAATATCAGGAAATTGAAAAAAATGTGTATAAAGTGTAACATCTGTTTGTATCCATAAATTATGGTGGAGGTCAAAATCCAATATTTAAAAGAATCTTGACACATATACCACTGTACTTGTATATCAATATCTTTCAAGGGCTGAATTTGCTACTGATTGTGGGAATTGACCAGCTGTTGTACTTTTTAAGTGTGTGTAAACAGAGCTTTATTTGAAGGCTATTTCTATGCAAACTGTGCGAAGATAAGCCCAGTTTTATTTTAAGACCAAATGTCATTGTTTACCCACCTGATTATCACCTTTTTGCGTTTGTACAACGATCAAATGTTATTGTTTTATTTTGAAATGTGCTCTTTGATATCTTAAATGCACTCTTGAAATTGCTATCTTGAAAGCCCAATTGAAGTAGTCGCATTGAGCAATCTGTCATAGATAGAGTCTTTATCAAGGGAATTAGTTGGAAATAAATGGAAAATACTTCAGCTTGTTTTGTATCAAAATGTGATGTACAGTATTAGATATTTGATAAAAATGTTATACATGTAGATGTTTTTTCACACAAGGTTTTCCTGTAGTCCATCCAAAAAGTGGTTTTGAATATGGGCCAGTGTATTTTTGTTCCATTACATGACTTGTATGCATATACAACTTGTTCCCATTATAAACTGTATATATTAAAAGACAGAAGTATGATTATTAAAGACAAACATTTAATCATTTAAGTTATATACAGTGAGTGCATAATGCTCCCTCATACTTACAGGCTGTGCATGTGCAGTTGCAACCTGTTGCCATTTTGAAACTGTTATAGGTCAAACTTCTATTAATATACTTTTAATTCAATCATTTGGTTCTGCTCCAGATTGAAAATCATTAGTAATTGAATCTTTTGAACTCTAAATCAAAATATCACAGCAATGTGATTGATTGGAGCGATGCATGTCGAGGTTAAGCACACAGCCAATGGGAAAACATGTTGAGGATTTGCTGTATCTTTTCAGGTGTACTAGAAGCACTACAAATTATCAGGCAATGTGTTTACTTTAAATTCCCATCCGCAACTCTCAATCTTTGCGCTTTGTAATATACATACAGTGTCTACAGGAATTATTTTCACACTATTAAAGGTCAAGTCCACACCAGAAAAATGTTGATTTGAATGAATAGAGAAAAATCAAACCAGCATAACGCTGAAAATTTCACCGAAATCTGGTGTAAAATAAGAAATTTTAAAGTTTTGCTTATTTTTCACAAACCAGTTATGCAATGTTCATGGTAATGGGTAGCTCTATGGTATTATGGTATTATCAAACACTTTTCATCATATCAAACTCATTCAATTCAATCTTTATTTCACAAATAGGATGAAAATACAAGGAAACATCAAATAATGCGATTATATAATAAAAATAAATTGCGTGGCTTCCCATGAAGGTAATAAGAAACCTGTGAGGCTGGATAACCAAATCATAGTAAAAACACAACATCAATACAAAACAAAATCTCATATCATTATAGTGCAGGAAAAAGGAGAAAAAAAAACAACACATTACAAAGAACACGAGTTGAGGGGTCTATACAGTACAAGAATGCATTGATATCAACTGTGAGAATTAATAATCATTTCCTAGAAAATTTGTATACTGTTTTCTAAAGGGAGATAAAAATTGTGAATTAGTTATTATTTGGGGAATCTCATTCCATTGTTTGGGACCTACATAACCCAGCTTCGTGACTAGACCTGATAAATGAAATTTATTGGAAGAACGGGCATTATGGTTATGAACTTTGATTACTGTATTGAAAAAAGATCTGAAAACTACATGGGTAGTCTATACAGTACAAGTATGATTGATATCAACTGTGAGAATTAATAATCATTTCCTAGAAAATTTGTATACTGTTTTCTAAAGGGAGATAAAAATTGTGAATTAGTTATTATTTGGGGAATCTCATTCCATTGTTTGGGACCTACATAACCCAGCTTCGTGACTAGACCTGATAAATGAAATTTATTGGAAGAACGGGCATTATGGTTATGAACTTTGATTACTGTATTGAAAAAAAATCTGAAAACTACATGGGTAGCAACCTCTGCTTGTACTTATACATAAATATTGTGAGTTCTTGCTTATTAATATCATAAGGACAGTTTCTTAAAGTTCAAGACCACCCAGGATAATGGGAAAGTGCTGAATAAATACTGAAAAAACAAACTAGCATATAGTGCTGAAAATGTCATCAAAATCGAATGTAAAGTAAGAAGGTTATGACATTTCAAAGTTTCGCTTATTTTTAACAAAATAGTTATATGAACGAGCCAGTTACATCCAAATGAGAGAGTCAATGATGTCACTCATTCGCCATTTCTTTTGTTTTTTATTGTTTGAATTATAGAATATTTCAATTTTTACGAATTTGACGATTATGACATCCTTGCCTGAAGCACAAAATGTTAAAATGATGGAATTCCACGTGTTCAGGGAGGAGTGAAACTTCATTTCACATGACAATGACAAGAAAATAAAAATATTTCGTATTTCATATAATAAAATACAAAATAAATAGTGAGTGGATGACGTCATAGTCTCCTCATTTGCATACCAGCCAGGATGTGCACATAATTTCAATTAAGCGAAACTTTGAAATGTCATGACTCTCTTATTTTTACATCCGATTTTGATTTTCAGTGTTATGCTTGTTGGATTTTTCTCTTTTTATTCAAATCAACCTTTTTGTTGGGGTGGACTTGTTCTTTAAAGGTCAAGTCCACCTCAGAAAAATGTTGATTTGGATCGATGGAGAAATATCAGACAAGCACAATGCTGAAAATTTCATCAAAATCCAATCTAAAAGAAGAAAGTAATGACATTTTAAAATTTTGCTTAATTTAAAAATAAAACAGTTGTGGTTATATGCAAATCCTTGTCGGTATGCAAATGAGGGGACCGATGACATCACTCACTCACTATTTATTTTGTATTTTATTATGTGAAATATGAATTTTTTTTATGAAAAAAAAACATCCCCCCCCCCCTGAACATGTGGGATTACATTGTTTTAACATTTTGTAGTTCAAACAAGAGGGTCCTATTTTTTCTAATTCGTAAAAATTGAAATGTTGTATAATTCAAACAGTAAAAATACAAAAGAAAAAGTGAGTGAGTGACATCATCGACTCTCTGATTTTCATATCACTGAATTGTCCATATAACTAAGGGCCTTTTCATAAAGCTGTTCATAAGTTAAGGGCAATTTTAAAGGACAAATCCACCCCAACAAAAAACTTGATTTGAATACAAAGAGAAAAATTCATCAATCATAACACTAAAAATTTCATCAAAATCGGATATAAAATAAGAAAGTTATGACATTTTAAAGTTTCGCTTATTTTTAACAAAACAGTTATATGAACGAGCCAGTTACATCCAAATGAGAGAGTCGATGATGTCACTCACTCACTATTTCTTTTGTTTTTTATTGTTTGAAATATGAAATATTTTGATTTTCTCGTCATTGTCATGTGAAATGAAGTTTCATTCCTCCCTGAACACATGGAATTCCATTATTCTAACATTTTGTGCTTCAGGCAAGGAGGTCCTAATCATCAAATTCGTAAAAATTGAAATATTGTATAATTCAAACAATAAAAAACAAAAGAAATAGTGAGTGAGTGACATCATCGACTCTCTCATTTGGATGTAACACTGGCTCGTTCATATAACTATTTTGTTAAAAATAAGCGAAACTTTGAAATGTCATAACTTTCTTATTTTACATCCGATTTTGATGAAATCTTCAGCATTGTGCTTGTCTGATTTTTCTCTATTGATTCAAATCAACATTTTTCTGAGGTGGACTTGACCTTTAAGAACGACTAATGATCCTTTCTTACGCGATAAATCATCGCAGATATATATACTATTTACCACAAGAAAAGGATCACCAATCATTCTTAAAGTCGCTCTTATATACGAACAGCTTTATTAAACACCCACCGGTTTGTGAAAAATAAGCGAAACTTTAAGATGATATTACTATTCTATTTTACAGCCAATTTTGATGTAGTTTCCAGCGTTATTCTTGTTTGATTTTTCTCTATTTTTATTCAATTAAACTTTTTTTTCTGGGGTGGATATGACCTTTAAATCAATGATTTGAAAATAATAATCATCATAGTGATTTAAATCAGCCAATGCTGAATGAACTGAATATGAAAACAATTAGCTTTGTCAACACATGCAATGTCGATGCCAAAGATGTGAAAGTTGCATATAGTTATGCCTGAGAGGTACATGTATATGCCTTGATGCTTTATTTACTAGTGCAAACTGCTTACATGTATGTGCCCCATTGGTTTGAAGGATAATTATTTTGTTTCCAAATATTAATTTGTTGGATTTGAATTGTGGAAAGAAGGTCAGATCTTTGTTGTCTGTTACATATATGTGCTTACCAGTTATATTGGCTGTAGTGTATGCTATTTATATCATTTCATAGGCGGATCCAGGGTGGGCCCGAAGTGTCCGCCCCCCCCCCTTATATTGGCAGAACTAAAAGAAGGAAATAAAAAAGAAAAAGAAGGGAGAAGAGAGGAAGAAGAAAAAAAAGAGAAGAAAGACAAGAGAATAAGATAAGGTCAGGGGAACTCCGGGAAAATAACAAAATTATGTAAAATTTTCGCTCCCGCTTCGCGCTGACATTGCCTGTTCGATGAGATACATATCTTATTTCAGTTCGGACATCGAGCTTCATTATTTTGTTTTACAAATGATTTTTTGTCATAAGTGCTTTGTAAAATGTCCGTTTTATGGTGTGAATATCAACATTTTCAGCTTTCGCTGTGCGTTCGCATTATGTAATTTGTCAAGTACTGTACATATTGTCTTTGTGTATTACATTCAAGTTTCAAAATATCCCATCTGAGGTGTCTGATTGTGAAAAAGTAGGCATATGAGCTAGCGCTCTGCGCTAGCATTTTTGATTGGTAGGTCCAGTATACCTGTATATTAATTCTATTACACACTACTTAAAATCCCCTTTTTATGGGATTTCATAAAACATGTAAAAACTTAGAGTCGGCTTGCGATTTGCGTTTGCATGAATTGTTAAAAATATTATCCGTGCATTCTATTCATAATACAATGTGCTTTAAAATGTCAAGTTTTCAGGCCGCAATATCAACAAGTTTCACGCTCTTATATTAGATACGGAATAAGATAATAACACTTTTATGAATTCCAAATATCTAAATTGTCTGTTTTTCAGAATAGAATATCGACAAGTTTCTATGATTCTGATGTGATGAACAGTGTATATTTCAGGGGCCGTAGAATGGTTTTCAAAGTGGGGGCTTATGACGAAAAAAAAATCACAATCATATATATGGTCATTTTTACGATTATGTACACGGCTTTGGAACTGGGTCCCCCCCCTAGCTTGCTTCCACGGCCTCTGTATTTCATGTGCAATGGCGATGTCTATATCTCATCTCAAGAAATATGTATACAATTTATCTTTATTTGATATTAGCCATAAAACAAAACATCAACACATTCACAATAGGCTTAATGAAGACAGAAAACATTTAAGTCGAAAGAATAGAATTACATGTATAAAGAAAATGTGAAGCTAAATGTTAATGGCAGGGCAAACAAGACTTAATTTATAAGGAAAAGAAGAGAAAGAGACAAGGGGACAGGGAAAGACATAAAAGAAAACAGAAGAAAGAAAGAAAGAAAGGAAGGGGAAGAAATTAAGAGAGGAGAACAAGTCATTGCTTACATAGTTTCTTATCTTAGAAAACGGTTGTTAATCAATCGGTTCCACTATAATGTAGAAATGATAAAGATACATCATTTTAAAAACAGGATATTTAAGGAAGGGAAGAAGAATGAGAGAGCAAGTGAAAGAAAAACAAAAATAAACATAAGAAAGAAGGAAAGGAAAGAATGAAAGAGTAAAAGAGAGAGAGAGAAAGAGAAAAAATGGAAAGAGAAAGGAAGGAAAGAGTGAATGAATGAATGAATTAATGAATGAAAGAAAGAAAGAAAAAGAAAGAAAGGGGGTCACAGGAAAAGAAGAAGAGAAAAAAAAGAAAGAAAACAGAAGAGAATAAAGAAAGAGGAAAAGAAAAAAATCAAGAAGAATCAAAGGGAAAAAAGGAGAACGAAAAAGAAGAAAGAAAGGAAAAGAAAGAAAGGGCAATGTTTATTTTTATGTTACTTATTAGGCCCAATTACATGACGGGGGTGATCTTCTACATATTCATATTCTGTATACACGTTCCTCTCTGCATTGACTGTTATAGAAGATATTTCCAAGGAGATATCACCTCTAACTCCTTGATATTTCAAAGTATATAAACACATATGTATCTACCCATGTATGTAGGCCTATAGCCATGGACCTACAGTCGTCCTCAAAATTATTCATACCCTTGTTAATATTTGTGATTTTTCATGTTTGTGATGAAATGAATGCATTTTATCAAGTTTCTCTATGATTTATGTGTGACCTACTAGTGAAAGAATAACAACAATGCACAATTCAAGAAATTTCTCTTTTCAGGGGTATTTTATTCATAGATATTCAAACAATGTCATGTTCAAAATTATTCATACCCTAGGTTTTCTGAGTCCAATGTCTTTCATTAATAGTCAATAGCATAGCCTTTGTTCTTTACGACTGCTTCTAGACGATTCCTGTAAGTGTCCACAAGCTTCCTGCACGTCTCCTGCGGGATGTTGGCCCATTCTTCCTTGGCGTAGGCCTCAAGCTGGGTCAGGTTAGTCGGGTTCCTAGCCATCACTCTGACTTTCAGGTCTCGCCACAAGTTCTCGATCGGATTCAGGTCAGGACTCTGACTTGGCCATTCTAGGACGTTGACATCATGGTCCTTGAACCATTTCTTCACCAGCTTGGCGGTATGCTTTGGGTCATTGTCTTGTTGGTACTTCCAGTTAGGGCCAAGCTGGAGTTTTTCGACAGATTCCTTCAAGTTCTCATCAAGGATCTGGATGTAATCCTCCTTTTTCATGATTCCTTTGACTCTAACGAGGTTCCCTGTGCCACTGGAAGAGAAACATCCCCATAGCATTATGTGCCCACCACCATGCTTGACGGTTGGCACAGTGTTCTTTGGATTGTATGCTTGCCCTTTCTTCCTCCAGACGTATTCAACATCCATATGGCCAAATAACTCCAACTTCGTCTCATTAGACCACAGGATGGTTGACCAAAAGCTTGGATTTTGCTTCAGATGACCTCCAGCAAAGGCCAGTCGATCTTTCAGGTGTTTCTTCCTAAGCAACAGTGTCTTCCGAGGCCTGCGTCCATGGAGACCTCCTTTGTGCAAGACTCGCTCGATGGTGGACCGGGACACCTTCGTCCCTGACCGGTCAAGCGTTTCAAGTAGGGCCTTGGTTGTGGTCCGGGGGTTGTTGTTGACCTCTCTGCAGATTTTCCTGGCAAGTTTAGGGGACACCTTGCACTTCCTGCCACGCCCACTAAGGTTCTTCACAGTGTTGTACCTCTTGTGCTTCTTGATTACTCTCTGGACTGTTGCCACAGGGACGTCATACTGCTTGGAAATGGCCTTGTAACCTTTTCCCTCAATGTGGGCATTCACAAGACGTTGCCGTAGGTCCTCACTGAGCTCCTTCTTCTTGGCCATGATTATCAGAGACTGAGAATAACCAGAATGCTTTCCTCTATACCCTTTTAGAAAGATGCTATTTTCTATCATTGTTTAATGGCTTCTTTAACAAAGAGGGTATTTAATTCATTGGAACATCTTGAAATAACTATAGAACAAAGAATAGCACATTCCCAGACAGTGAAAATAATGCGCATTGTCATAAAAGGACATTTTTGCTGAGGTATTGGCAAGGGTATGAATAATTCTGAACAAGTGCAAAAAATAAGTTTCGACCCTATCTATTATTATGCTAATGAAGACTTGCCAGCTCATATGTCAAATCATGCATAGCAACAAGCAGACAAAAGATACAAAGAAAGTTACATCATAATAGCTTTTACAAGTAAAGAATCTACCAAAGAATGTTTTTCCACAAGGGGTATGAATAATTTTGAGGACAACTGTATATACATGTAGCAAGCCCAGAATGTGAAAGAGAATTGCCCTATGTGCATACATTCCACAAGATAAGAAATGGTCATAAATGCAGCTGGATCGTAATCCCTCTCTTGCCCCTACTTCCACAAATCTGCTGTCAATCATGGCGTCTACTGGCAACGGAGGGTTTCAGCAAGAAGTTGTAGACCCACTTCTGCAGCCTCAGTAGACCTAGTCTGCTATGCAGACTCGTTGAATCAGCTGAGGTACACACACTGCAGATGTGGGTCTACATTTGTAGACGAGCGCCGTGGTGTAGCGGTTCCGACTCTCACCTTGTTATCAGAGGGTCGTGTGTTTGAATCCCACCATGGCCTAGCGCCCTTTGGCAAGGCGTCAATCCACACTTTGCCACTCTCACCCAGGTGCTAATTGGGTACAGGTAGGAAACAACCGTCATTGTGGTTGGTTTAGCAAGTTTGCACCTGACAGGCTGCTTGGAATGCTATGAATCCAGTGACCGGGTAATAATAATTGTGAAGCGCTTTGAACAGTTGTAGATTGATAAAGCGCTATATAAATGCCAATTATTATTATTATTTCTTTCTTGTAGGCAGTACAAATTGAGAAAGGAGATCTGGAGCAATCTGAGATACGACCAATGACATCGAGTATGGATGAACGACTCATTGATAAGAATGAGAACTTACTCAGCGAATTAAGAATAGTAGTAAGTACAGAATAGGACTATGATTTAAATAAAATTTATTTCAATTTTATGCCCAACAGTTTTCAAGGGGTTGAGGAGTGTTAACCTTAAACAGCTGAAATCAATTGATTTTAGCATAATTATGCTTCAAAAAGGTTGTGCAATAAATCTGGCGTTAAAAAACTAAAGAAAAACAAATGGTTGAAAAACAAAGAAATACATAAGAAATTCATAAAACAATAGAATACATAAGAATTTTTTTTTTCAATTGTGATTGTTAAGAATACTACAAAAAATATTTTTTACCAAAAATTAACATTCTAGGAGCTTTATTTAGTGAATTAGAGTAAAAAGTATGATTTACATGTATGCATAAATTAGCATAATTAATTCATATGAAATAAAATCTCATTATTTTGAAAAACTTTACCTTACAGACTTGTAAATTACATCGCACTCTACCAGCGTGCAAATTTTTGCGATGCTCGCAGCCAAGATCTCAGGTGGCCACAGAACAGCCAAAAAAGCCTGGCCTAGTTAGGGTTAACAGGTCGACTTTTTCTGCAGATTCACCTGAATTGAATGTTGTAATTTCATTTTTTTTGCTTCATTTTTTTAAAACCCAGGTCAATGATAGTCCCGGTCCATCTCCGATCTGTGGTCGCATAAGTTTTGCGGGAGAGATGATGGAAGGCTTTCAAGCTATGGTGGAGAGTATGAGTGCTGAGATGGAAAGTCTTGTGGCAAGTCAACAAAATCAGACGGATCAGGAGCAGATAGAACAGGTATAAACCAGATCAACCCAATCAGTGGGGAATCGACCCAGTCAGACAAATCAGGCCCAACTGGAACAGGTTTGAACCAGATTAAACCACTTAGATACCAGATTAAACCACTTACAAACAAACTGGATAAAACCAGTTAACCAGGATTGAATTAGTTTGATAGCAGCAGGTCGAGAGTAGAGTAGATGAGTGCTGAGATTGAAAGTATCATGATGAGTCAACTGAATCAAACCAATCAGGAGCGAATAGAACAAGTATGACCCAGACTAAACCAGTTATGAACCAGATTAAACCAGATAATCTTGTTTGAAGGTGTTTAAAAAAAAGGGAAAAAATAGAGACGGAATGTTGTGGCTCAAAGTTGGTCAGTAAACCCAATCGGGAGCAATTAGAAAAGGTATGAACCAGTTGTAAACCAGATTAAACCAGTTAACCAGGATTGAAGTAGTTTGATAACAGTGGGTTTGGTAGAGAGTTTTAGTGCTTAGGTACATGTAGAAAGTCTTGTGGTGAGTCAACTCAATCAAACCGATCAGGAGCAGCTAGGTATAGAACAAGTATTAAACCAGTTAAACCAGGTTTAACCAGTTAACCAGACAATGGAAGAGACGTTGAGTGGTGAGGTTGAAAGTATATATAGGTGAATCAACCGAACAGACCGATCGAAAGCAAGCAGAATATTTATGATCCCCAGTTATTAACCAATTAACCAGGTTTAAAGTGGTTTGATAATAGTGATCTGTGGTAGAGAGTATGATAGGTGAGGTTGAAAAAAAAAACAATTTGGACCAGGGCCTCATTTCATTATGATATTACTACTGTATGTTAGAAAGTCTTGCTGGGAATGTGAACTACATGTAACATGACAACGGTGAGAATTCTGATTCCTGATTGGCTCTTCCAATGAAGGTTGACAGTCCAGCAAGAGTTGCTATCATAGCAAGTATTTATGAAATCAGACCCAGATCAAACCAGAAACCAGGTTTGAAGTAATTTGAAAGAAATTGTAGTGCCCATCTTGACTTTTGTTCATTATTTCTCCCTCTTACTATGCATACATATATATTTTAATTCATCCAGTATATTGCAGTATGCTCAAAAAGAAGAAAAGGAAAATAGATTCCATTTGATTTATTGATGATATTACAATGGAAATTAATTGTCTGGCAAAAAACGCTTTTATTGGCCTTGCCTTTACGACCGTCTGCCTTCAGTAATCCACGGGACATCGGCATGCAACAATTTCATCAGCATCGGTGCGTCAAATGAAGTAGAATTAATGCTTTGAAGCTTGATAAAGTTAATTATCCATGAAGCGTTAGCTTTCACAAGGCAGTATAAAGCCATCATTTGTGTTAGCAAATAGCTCTCAAGTGGGGTGTATTTAATATGTTCCTGATGGTTTGAAGATGTATGTGTGTATACTTTATTTGGATTGAGATGTTATCAGTTTATCTTTATTACCTTTAATAGCAGGTATAAATGATATTGATTAATAATGATGATAAATATGGATATGGTGATGATGATAATGATGATGATGGTGGTGATGATGACGATAATGATGTTAGTATGTGTGGAGCATTGTGGCCCAGTGGATTAGTGTTCTGACTTTGAAACAGAGGGTCATGGGTTTGAATCCCAGCCATGGTGTGTTTTCCTTCAGCAAGAAATTTATCCACATTGTGCTGCACTCAACCCAGCTGAGGTGAATGGGTACCCGGCAGGAGTAATTCCTTGAATGCATGAGCGCTGAAAGGCAGCTTGAGCTAAAGCCGGGGTAATAATAATAGAATATTTCTAGATAATGGCGCTATATTGATGCCTATTATTATTATGCAGTATGTGGTTTTGTAAGCTCTGCTGCAAACTATTATCACAGCTTTAGTGCAGCCAGTGGCATACAGGGGAGGGGGGTATACAGTTTTTTTCCCCCCTCAAAGTTTTGATATGCAACCCCCCCTGAAAAATTTGTGAAGACTTTTCAACCTAAAATTTGTGGTGAAGGCTTTTATTTATTTATTTATCTATCTTTATTTATTTATTTTTTTTCTGGAGGGGGAGGGTTGTCAACAGCTTGAACCCCCCTTAAAAAATCTTGCGTTTGCAATTGAGTGCAGCAACCCTGATCAGAGTCCCATTTCATGAAGACTTGTTATAATAATAGATGTAAAATATCTGCAACAAATTTGCAATCGGCCAATCAGAATGAAGGATTTCAGTAGCTTTTAACTGCCATTGAAAATTTGTTATTATAATGAACATTTTTATGAAACAGGTACCAGGTCGGTCAAGCAATCAAACATCACCATGCATTTATATCATCTTTGGCTAATTTGATTAAGAATGACAAAGAGACCAATACCCCTTTCATAGTGAGAGCCGAAGTGGAGTTAGTCCGGAGTCCAGGAGGAGTTACTCCACTTTGGAGGGCAATATGAAAATTCTGAGATTAGTTCGATCCGGATTCAAAGCGGAGTACTCAACCCACTTCGAGAAGAGGGTTACAAACAGAGTTACTCCGCACCGGAAATGCGGTATGCGCTTATCGCTGTGATCTCGCCACACGTATGGCACGAACTCGCTTGGAAACCATGGCAACGACTGCGGATTCACCGCTGCGGTGCTTGCCAATATGAAAGGGGGTTTAAAGTCGGTCCGCAGTACAAGCGTATAAACTCAATCCGGAGTTATTCCGGAGTAACTCCACTTCGCCTTCAGTATGAAAACGATACAAGATAGCATGCCATAAACTCGTCGCTCATTAAGTCGATTGTGAATGCACAAATGGCTTTATGAAACAGGGACACGTACAGTAATATTTGTTTATTTTATTTCCAGGCATGATAATAACAAACATGACAGTACAAGATAAATATAAAATTGAGCACCAGCCAATGCCTGGGGATCACCTAAAAGAATTGAAAATTATGTCGAGAGGTCCTCCACATTGGCTGGTGCCTACATTGAATAACATGAAATGAAAATAAATTTTAATAAATAAATGTTCATAATTTTTCTTATTTTTCCCTTTTTCCTGTGTGGTACATGTATCTCTTTATTAACATTGCACAGTCAGAGGTACTTTTACTTGCGGCAACTTTACTTTTAATTACATAATCCAAGGATGTGCGTTCAGGGTATTTCATCTGTACTTCATTAAAATTCTCGTGCATGAAACTTCAACCTAACTCCACAATAATGTGTCACACATTGTACATTCATGTTGTTATTTATTAATTAAGGAGTGACCTTGCACATTCATCACGTCCATGTATTAAACTAATAGGTATTGTGAGACTAATTGCTATAACATTATGTATGCACTTGTGTAGTGTGACATGATATTACATTTCTAGCCATCCGATTCTTGTCGACATTGATATCAGCATTGTGTCAGATATGGGTCGCGTGGTCTAGTGGTTAGAGCTTTGGACTCATAATCGCAAGGTTGTGGGTTCAAATCCCCTCTCTACCATTGTCTCTACTTTGACAAGAAGACCTGCTCGAGAGTAATACATGTATCTGCCGTTTATAAGGTCAGCCACCGTGCCTACTTTGTAGTTAACTCAGACGTAAAATATTTCCTATGTAATTGGTTTATACATACCAGCTTGGCGTTTAACACCAGCAAAATGCTGCCCTGCCGAGTTCCTACAGGAGTTACCATAAACAGAAACATCAATATCCACTGAAAAAAAGTGATAAACGTGTATGACCGTGATGTCTTCAGTTTAAATAGCATTCTCTATATTTAAGAGAGACAGGGTGCCTCGAGCTCATGAAGCTATTTATTATTAATGAAGCATAACTTTACAAACAACTTTACTTTAGCATGTTCTTTTTATAGATACCAAGTAATATTTTGATTCCCCTCAGTTTGGTCTTTGAATCATTTGTTCAAAAATCCACTTGAACATGTAATGGCACCAGGGGCCCGTTTCATAAAGCTGTTCGTAAGTTACGAATGACTTTACGCATGACTGGTGACCATTTCTTGTGCTAAATGATATCTGTAACTGATTTAGCACCAAAGAACAGGTTTCAGTTGTACGTAACTTTACGAACAGCTTTATGAAACACCACCCAGGGACTTTGAAGTATCTCATTTGATCTGTGCCGGCCGCACGGAAACGTTGTTAGCCTAACAGAGCGCTAGTGAGATTTTTTGTGTTTGTTGATGTAAAAATTGGCCTAACACCAACACCACAATGTTAGCACCGAACCTGAAATTTCCCAGTGAACACATGCATGTGTGTTTAGGTGAACTAATCAATGCACTCTATTCATGCGGTCATGGTGCACAAATGATAACAATACAGGGAAGGAACAAAGCCTTGAATTTGGACAAAAAAAATTCATGTATCAAGATTTTTGTATGCAGGATGATAAACAAAGATTGAGCAGGTAAATTGACTTGAGTGTTCCCATTCTAGAGTCCACCTTGTAGTGGCAATAATGATGATAAAAATAATAATAAAAGTTAGATTTACAGAGTGAGTACTCTGTGTTTCCAAGTGCTTTACATTGTAATTATTATGACAGTGAAGACAGCCCTCTGGTCTTATTGTGTTGCTCATAGTGCCTCACTTTTGCAGACTATATAGTTTCCAGCACTAGAGGGCAGCACCATCCACTAAATTTTATTGAAAGGTAGATCTTGCAGAATATACCAAAGAGGCTCAAGTTGAGTTTTTGCAAGTTCTACTTCCATGTCATTTTTGAAAATAATAAAAAGTGGAAATATATTGTAAAATAAAATGTTAACATAAAGATACGTGAAATCTTCTTTTTGTCTCAATATCTGCCCATTATCTATGTTTTTATGTTACTTTTCATGTTTTGAATATTTTTCAAGCTACATGTATTTCCATTTCTTCTCATGTTTTGAATGTATACTTTTCATGTTTTGGACACTGAGTTTCATGTTTTTGTCATTTCTTCTCATGTTTTTATTTTTTCTTAATGTTTTTAACGTTTCTTTCCTTGTATATTTTTTTTCAGAGTGTGAATGAGCTGAAATCTCAGCATGAGAGCCTGATCTGTAGAGTGAAATGGATCATAGAAGCAAAGAAACATTCAGACCAGAGGTAAAGGAGGGAGAGCAACAGAAGTTAATTTAGTTTTGATGAAAATTTGATAATGATATTAAGCCACAAGCTTGCTTTTGGGGAATTTATACTCTTTTTATGACCAATAATTTTATATTAGAAACGGTTCTTAAAAATAAACGTTTATTTGAACGAATGATATTTGATATAAAAAAATCTGTTTACCTAAGCATTCATGGAACATGATGATATTGAATATGGTTTAGTTTAACCCTAATTGCGAGGGGGAGGGGGCAATGCTCCAAACTTTTTTGTATCCTTAACATGATAAATTTTCACTGCATCTATTCATGACTATTTTTTTCAAGTCTTGCACAACTTTTGAGACCAAATTTTTCATGCTTACGTATGCAGCTACAAAATTACTTATTACCTTAGTATCATTTGTAATTGAAATATGATTTTTATTATTTCTTTGATTCAAATTTACTGATAATTCTCATGATTTACATTACTTTCTTTATTTTGTCCACAGGGCAGTGAGCATGGGAGAGAAATTGAAGGTTCTAAGAGAGGCGAATACTCGGCTGAAAACTCAATTACAGAGTTTGAAGGAGGATGTTACTCAACTCACGTCCGCCCCTGCCGTCGTGGAACAACCAAGGGATGATACAGATCATAGGCTGAGTCAGGCACAGAATGAGCTGGAGCTAGCCAGAGCTGAGGTGGAACTGATGGAGTTCACATCTGGTAGAGATAAACAGAGAATTATTGATCTCGAAAGCATGGTAAGTACAAAATTGAGTCAACTCAAGATGTTCTATCTCTCTTTTAGAACCCATGTTTGAGTCCATGGTGAGTTTAGAGATCTTTCGAGTGTTTCATCAATATTTTCGTCAGACAAGTTGTCAGGTCTGACAACTTTCCTTGATTGTGATTGGCTTTGTCAGGTAAAACGTCTGACGAATCCTTTGATGATTCATGAAACGGTCCTTTGACGTTGGTTTGAAGTAGGTGGAGCAGATGAGTTCACATCCAGGAGAGATAAACAGGATTATTGAGCTTGAGAGCATGGTAAGCCTTAGATTAACTCGAGATGAGTTTGGTTTAATTGAGAACCTGAGTTTGAGTCTGAGTTTCATTTTCGCCCAACCAAGGTACAAGTAGGACTTAGGAAGTTCAGATCTAAAAGAGATCATCAGGATTATTGACCTAGAGAGCAAAATAAGTGTCAAAATTGAGTGAACTCAAGTTGGGTTGGTTTCATTGAAAACCTGAGCTTGAGTCGCTGATGAGTTTTTAAAGAGAGTTCTGGTCGGATTTGGTCTGGCTTTAAAAAAGCTAAATCTGGCCAGAGCTGAGGTATATCTACAGGAGTTCATATCCTGGAGAGATAAATAGAAGATTATTTCACGTACAGAGCATGGTACAGTGTAAGTCCAAATTTGAGTCAAGCGAAGATGACATTGTTCTCGAGAACCTGAGTTTGAGTCAATGATGAGTTAGGGAGCTGATGTATTAGATAAGGTCTTGCTTTGAGCGGGCTAAATCTGGCCAGAACTGCTAATGGAGTTCACATCTGGGAGAGATAAATAGAGGATTGTTGATCTAGAAAGTATGGTACATTGGCCCATATTCTGAAGTCGGGTTTAACTTAAACTCTGGTTTAAAGTTGTGGTTTAAGTATGGACAGCCAATTGTTACATAAATCACTAATGATAGAGCTATCATTTCAGCTCATTCGGCTCTCAAATCATTCATAATTGTCTAGGAAGTATAGATTGATGATCGTCTTCACCAGCGATGAATCAGGAAAGAACACAGTTAACATAAACTTACAACTTAATAAAAAAAAAAGTTGATACTTTTGGCTTCCCATACTTAAACCACATTTTAAAACCTGAGTCTAAGTTAAACCTGACTTCAGAATAAGTCTAAGAATTGAGCCAACTCAAGATTAGGTGTTTCCATTAATTAGTTTTGATTCAATTGTGAGTCAGAGGTGTGACATATTAGACAAGGTCTGGCTCGGAATGAATGAAACATAGGAAAAGAAAACATACAAGAACAATTAAAAATACAAGAAATAGAAATGAAAATGAAATTAAAACCATGAAAAATAAAAATCATGAAAATATGGATCACCAGATTTGTGTAAGATTCAGCTTTTGCTGAGAGACAATCTCTGGAATATTACCATTAGCCTTAATCTTGCCGTAAGTTCACATCTTGGTAAGATATATGAGATTCCTGACCTATCTCCATCCTCCCCTCCATGGCCCCATCTTACAAAGATTTGGATTGATCCAATCAACCTCAAATATGGATATCCATCAACGTCAAAACTTTTCACTCAAGAAATGCAAAATGACACTTTAGGAATACGTGAGAGAACATTGAATTGTCAAGACAATAGGGCAATGGCCTGCATGTGTATTACATTGTTTCTAGAAAACACTTTGTACAGATGTATGCATTCTACTTATATTGGGGCCCGTTTTCATAAAACTTTATATGATAACAAATTTGCAATTTACAGTTTAAGGCTACTGAAACCTTTCAATCTGATTGGCTAATTGTAAATTTGTTATAGATATTGTGCATCTGTTAGTTTAACAAGTGTTCATGAAACAGGACCCAAATCAATTACAGGTATTTGTATTTGGAGTGCTAATCCAATTTTTAAAAGCATACATGAGATTTGAAAAATAACCCTTTTTTCCTCATTTTTGTTTTTCCAGCTTTGTATTCTACAGAAGGAACTTGAACAGAAGAGGCTGGAATTGATGTATGAGACAACGGATTCTGAAGAAGACCTTACTTATCGAGATAACACACAGCATACAGGAAAGTAAGTTATGGATAAAAATAAATGCCAGTTGTAATGATTTCTGAATAGGTTTCATGCAGACTCCAATAAAATGTCCGCCATAATGTATGTTTTATAAAGAAAAATATGTGCCAATAGCTTCTGGAAGAAAAAAACATCAGTTGAGATTTCCTGCATAAATTGTGCCTCATTTACCATGTATTTAAAAAAAATGTCCAAAACAGTAAGCTTATGAATATAATAGCTTATTGAACCATGGTGACAGGCATCAATTCGGCGCACTGCGACAAAAGCATGCATCAGCATTGGTCAATTTTTAGCATGCGTGGTAAATTAAGCGTAATTTGTACAGGAAATCTGCGTAAACCATGGGTTCAAACGATGGTTTTCATAACCACCTTTGTACATTTGGGCCAATTGGTTTGTCACCAGTGCCATATTTCTGAAATGCACCTTTTTCTGATCTGATCTAAAAAAAAGTTGAAATTTCGAGAAACAAGGTAAAGTAAGAACAACCCGGGAACTATATTTTTAGCACCCGAATTTCCAATGCACAGAAATACAATAAAGTTGATTTAATATATTTTATTGTTAAACATCCTCTGGACAAAGAGTTAAAAAGTGCATGCTCATTTGTAATCTTTATGTATTTGGTACTGTGATTACATTTCTTGTATGAAGTTATGAACTAAACACTTTATATTCTATTTTATTTTACAGGAATACAATATCTGTTGGCAGTGTTGGAGGGCTCATGGGAAAAGGTGAGGTTGGAAATAGCTGCTTTTAGCTATTAAGAAATGAAAAGAGATTCTACATGTGAATATATTTATATAATAGATCAAGGGTGGGTTGATTGGTGGATGGATTGATTGATGGATAGATGGATGGATGGGTGGATGGATGGTTGGATGGATGGAAGGATGGGTGGGTGGGTGGGTCGTTTGGTCTGAAATGGATTTCTCATAAAAGTTTCAAGTCATATCAACAATTTTATATGTAAATATTGTGATTATGCTTGTGATTGCAATATCAATAAAACACATAATTACAAAGAAAAAAAAATTGGGCAATAATATGTGAGATAGGTATTCCGAAGCTCCCTCCTGCCAAAATACAATACAATCCAATATTTGTACATGTATTTACAGGGTGCTACATAAGCACTCGGGCAAGTGTTTTGAAGTAAAGACCAAAACTACTTGCCTGAATTATGCAAGCAAAATTCTCACAGTAGAATGACTAAAATAAGGGTCGATAAGATATGATATTGACCCTAATTTTGGTCCTGGCAGGCAAGATAAAAACACTTTAAAAAAAGAAATGCAATGACATGGTAGATCCGTTCATGTCAAAAGAGAGAAAAAGGTCAATGATTTAAATAACCGCAAAACTTTCCTTTGAAGAGGTAAAACTTTTTTTTCAAGGATTTTCTTTGGGCAAGTGAAATAGATTTTTGTCTCACCTGCGAAGCAGAGTGAGACTATAGGCGCCGCTTTTCCGACGGCGGCGGCGTCAACATCAAATCTTAACCTGAGGTTAAGTTTTTGAAATGACGTCATAACTTAGAAAGTATATAGACCTAGTTAATAAAACTTGGCCATAAGGTTAATCAAGTATTACTGAACATCCTATTAGAGTTTCATGTCACATGACCAAGGTCAAAGGTCATTTAGGGTCAATGAACTTTGGCCGAATTGGGGATATCTGTTGAATTCCCATCATAACTTTGAAAGTTTATGGATCTGATTCATGAAACTTGGACATAATAGTAATCAAGCATCACTGAACATTTTGTGCAAGTTTCAGGTCTCATGATTAAGGTCAAAGGTCATTTAGGGTCAATGAACTTTGGCCGAATCGGGGGTATCTATTGAATTACCATCATAACTTTGAAAGTTTATTGGTCTAGTTCATTAAACTTGGACATTAGAGTAATCAAGTATCTCTGAACATCCTGTGCACGTTTCAGGTCACATGACCAAGGTCAAAGGTCAATGAACTTTGGCCGAATTGGGTGTATCTGTTGAATTACCATCATAACTTTGAAAGTTTATGGATCTGATTCATGAAACTTGTACATAAGAGTAATCAAGTATCACTGAATATCCTGTGCGAGTTTCAGGTCACATGATCAAGGTCAAAGGTCATGTAAGGTCAATGAACTTTGGCCATGTTGGGGTTTTTTGTTGAATAACCATCATATCTCTGTAAGTTTATTGGTCTAGTTCATAAAAAGTGGACATAAGAGTAACCATGTATCACTGAACATCTTGTGCGAGTTAGAGTAGTATTCAAAGTCAGCACTGCTGCTATATTGAACCGCGTGATGCAGGTGAGACGGCCAGAGGCATTCCACTTGTTTTATATTCCAACTATTTAAAAATTTACTTGCCCAACTGAACAAGTGCTTCTTATCACCCTGATTTATAAAGCTGTCTTCGCAGTGACTGTATCACAGTGCTTTAGAAATCTGCAAATAGAAAATTATGAATGAAAATTAAGTAGAATGCAATATATACTCTGTACATAAACGACAAGCACTATTAAAAAGAAATGTCTTTGTTGCATTTTTTCTTAATTCATTCATTTTCTTTCATAATTTATGCATGATACCAGGAGAACGCATAACCAATTTATAGACTTATTTTATGTCAGTATAACATTTTATTATTTTGAATAATGATTAATGTCATACATGTATTTATTACAACAGGTGGCAGCACTGTACCGCGAAGAACAAGATGTTCGAATTGCAAACGAGTAAGTACTAATTCATTTTTTCTCTTTGCACACTTCTTTAACCATTTCATATGGTTTATCCACTTGTAATGTGCTATTTTCTCCCAAAAGTTCTTCTGTTTAACTGAACATTTTCTACCGACCTGGGCCCGTAACACAAAGGTTTGCGATGAATTGCATATGAAAGAAGGGCACTGATTGGTCCCTGGCCAGTATTTTAAACCAACTATGCGTGTAACATTGATATTGATTGGTCTGTTCATTTAGCGATTGATCGCTAATCCTCGTGTTACGGAGCCCAGGTTATCATTCTTGGCATTGTAATTGTTGTTTATCGCCCCTCCATCAATGTGAAAATATATAGATAAGGCTGAATGGAGACTGAGTACCAAGCCCAAGTGGTTAGGTGTACTTCAGAGAAGATTTTTTTTTCTCACTTTTTGGGAATTTACCAAGACTGAAAATAGGCTTTCACATTTTGTTTTGTGTTCACTCTGAGTCTGACTCAATGGATTGATCTCAGTACCTTGAATTGATGCTTCCAAATGTATTGTAGTGTCATAACATTGAGTTTTAGTAGTTTGATAGTTTTGAGGTAATATGAATCTGATTATAGTGTTCACACATTGATATGATTACTATTAAAGGACAAGTCCACCCCAACAAAAACTTGATTTGAATAAAAAGAGAAAAATTCAACGAGCATAACACTGAAAATTCCATCAAAATCGGATGTAAAATAAGAAAGTTATGACATTTCAAAGTTTTGCTTATTTTCAACAAAATAGTTATATGAACGAGCCAGTTACATCCAAATGAGAGAGTTGATGACATCACTCACTCACTATTTCTTTTGTATTTTATGATATGAAATATGAAATATTTTTATATTTTCTCATCATTGTCATGTGAAATGAAGTTTCATTCCTCCCTGAACACGTGGCATTCCATTATTTCAACATTTTGTGCTTCAGGCAAAGAGGTCCTAATCGTCAAATTCGTAAAAATTCAAATATTGTATAATTCAAACAATAAAAAACAAAAGAAATAGTGAGTGAATGACATCATCGACTCTCTCATTTGGATGTAACTGGCTCGTTCATATAACTATTTTGTTGAAAATAAGTGAAAGTTTGAAATGTCATAACTTTCTTATTTTACATCCGATTTTGATGAAATTTTCAGCATTGTGCTTGTATGATTTTTCTCTATTGATTCAAATCAACATTTTTCTGAGGTGGACTTGACCTTTAAGTAGTGTGAAAAAAATTGAGGTGATATGATTACCATAGTGTAAAGTGAAAAAAATTGAGGTGATATGATTACCATAGTGTACTATGAACACATTGATATGATTACCATAAAGTAGTGTGAAAACTTTGAGGGAATATGATTACTATCGTGCAGTGTGAACACTTTGAGGGAATATGATTACCATAGTGTAGTGTGAATACTTCGAGGGAGTTTGTATGACTACCATAGTGTAGTGTGAACACTTTTATAGAATATGATTACTGTAGTGTAGTGTGAACACTTTGAGTGAAAATGATTGCCATATAGTGTAGTATGAACATATTGATATTAATACCATAAAGTAGTGTGATCACATTTATAAGATACAAGCATATATGAAAATATAAACAATGAAGATATGTTTAGCATATTGTAGTGTTCAACTTTGAGGCTATGAAATAATCTGTCATGTGAACGCAACTAATGTTATCAGCATAACAATGCTTTAATAGTTGGTTTAATGTGGTCATCACAAACAAGAAAAGTTTGCCAAGTCTGACTCTTATCTGGGTTTGTGTTGTTGACACAGTTGAGAACTCTTGCAATGGGGCAAGGTGAGATCTGAAAGCCTAGCTGTCTTTAAAGGGGAATGAAACCTTTCGAACAAATAGGCTTGTGTCAAAACAGAAAAATCAAAGAATAAGAACAAAGTTTGAGGAAAATCAGACAAATAATGAGAAAGTTATGAGCATTTGAATATTGCAATCACTAAATGGTATGGAGATTCTCCAATGGCATTGCCACAAGGATGTGTGATGTCACATGTGAACAACTTTCCCTTTGATGGACTATAAAGTACCCTCAAAATGTCTCTTTTTGCTTTTTCTTGTGGTGACTTAAACTCTTTATCCATGATGTAGATACATGTATCTGTATTACATGCCCTCCTATAGAAAGAATATATGATTTGCTGAGACTGAGAGATGTGATTAAAAGGGGCAATTTAAGTGAAATATATAAAGTAATAGGGAAAGTTGTTCACAAGTGACATCACACATCTTTGTTGCATTACCAATTTGAGGATCTTCATAGCATTAGTGATTGCAATATTCAAATGCTTATAACTTTCTCAATATTTGTCCGATTTTCCTCAAACTGTTTTCACACAAGCTATCTTGATCCAAATGTTTCATTCTCCTTTAACTTTGGTCCAAATTGGCAGTAATGTGAACTATTCCTAAATATGGTGGTTGATGATTTTACCTGATTGCTAAGAAGGCATGAATGCTTGTAAGCAAGCAACCAGAGGACTGACAGCTTAAGGTCCTCTCCGAGGGTCCTGGTATAGAGGATGAATGCCTTGCCAAAGGGCACTAGTGCACCAAGTTGGAATCGAACTCTGGTTACCGGAATCCGAGCTACATGTATCATCAAATGTAACAATATTACCAAAGCATAGTAATCATTGAATGCATTTTTACCCATTAGAACTTAGATATCGCCTGTTTTCCAGCAGTATCTACATGTACATGTAGCATCCTCTCTCAGTAATGTTTTTATTTTCATTTTAAACAATGGTACATGTAGCTGTTTGAGCACTTGTAACAGTAATTGGATATTGGAAGACTGCTGGCTCATTCCACGCCTGTGTAGGTGTTAAAAACAAGACATTAATATGCAGATATTTTATTTGATCAAATTATATTTTGACAAAAAATCAGTAAATTTATCCAATAAAACACATTTTGGGGGGAATTTCCCATGACTAAAGACAGGTTTTGAATACTTGTGCAGGCTTTTTAAGTGATAATGGAGGGCTACTGCTTCTTGGAATAATCTGCCAGAATATCTTAGGAATAAAGATAGAGTTTGAAAACACATATTTTGTAGACAATTGGGGACCCAGTGCTCTCCTCTCCATCTCCACAATTTTGTAAAAGCGCTTTAATAGAGACGTGCAATTTTGCCCATGTCTTTTGCGCTATACAAAAACGTTTCAGTATTATTACTTCACCCCAAAATCAAGTTGAATTATTTGAAATTAAACAAACTGTTCAACTGTTATCAAGATAGGATTAAAATAAAGCTCATTTGTTGTTTTAGGATGTTTTAGAATGTCATTTGCAAATAAGAGATAAGTTTGAAAAACTGAATAAAACCCTGCTTGTTACAATATGTTGAAGTTCTTGTGATTTTTCCAAAGTCACTTTGCAGCAGTGCAAAAACTTTCCATGGAGGTCGGGGGTGATTTTTCGCCTCTCAAGCCCGGGTTACACCAATAGCAAATTCTCCTGAATAAATTCAGACCGATTCTAGTCGAATTCGGCCTAATTCTGATGGTTTCGGTGGACTCGAATGTTCCCGAATCCTTGCTGAATTTTCTCACAGTCGCGGAGCAGTGGAGGGATAACAGAATACTCCCGAAGCCACCGAATATGTGTATTTGCATGGATTCGCAGATGATTCAGTTCTGGTGTAACCCTATCTTAAGGATTCCTGGGATAATCTTAACGAAGGTTGCAGATTAATAGGCAGTAGGATGTTTAAAAGTAGTATCCAAAATAAAAGAAATTTGCCGGCTGTTTTGCTGTTTGAAAACAAAATATAATCCTACCTGTCACATACATGTACTTCCAAGGAATTACCGATCTGATTTTTCAGTTGCCTTTTATCAGGTGTGTTGTTGATTTACTGGGTCAGATAAAAGTGTTATCTTATTATCACAAGGCTTTTCATTCTGGATTTGTTATGTTATGTGACAGTACACACAACCTTTTCATCTTCCTGTTCTGGAGGTAAACTTTATACCAGGTTCAGTCATTCTTCTATCTTTTTTTTTTTTTTTTTTTTTTTTTAATTATGTGTTTTATTGGTATTCAAAATCACATATAATCACAATATTTACAGGTAATTGGAATGATTTGAAACAGTTCAAAAGCAGTAAAATCACAAAAACAAAGATGAAATAAAAAAATAAATGAAAAAAAAAGGGTGACATAAATCAAAATAAAACATTGGACGATACAGTCATTCTTCCATCTGATTAAAGCATTTCAATATACAATTGGTCAGTAATTTTGACTGACACCTGTTACAAGCTACTGAAATCCTTGCATCTGATTGGCTCAGAACAAATGAGCCATTGAAAATCATGGACATTTTCCTCCAGGAAACACTCCCAAAGGTTGGTCATTGCCTTGTCTTCACTATATATGAAGCCACTATTATACCCTTTTCATAAACCTATCCTCCAATTAGCCGCCTAAGAGTAATGCGGATAATTCAATAAAAATTGCGTTCATAAACTCCGAAAATAAGCCGCATTATTTTTACGAGCGCCCGTCCTGAAAAAGGCGGATAATCGCCATGACAACTGGACACGCCCCCTCCGATGCGGTTGTGTTGGAAAAGCGTGACCTTGTGACCGCACCATGGAATTATCCGCATTATTTGGAAATGCGTTCATAAACTCAAAATCTTGTCCCGATGCCGCTATTATGCGGATAATAGCAGCATCAGAGTAATGCGGATAACTCTTGTCCTCCTCCAATTTTACGACCAAATTATGCTGCTATGAGCCGCCTAATTCATTTTAATTGGGTTTATGAAAGGGGTATAAGTCTGGTGTTAAAGATAAATACCAGTTGAGGTAACGATCTCAAAATGAGTTCGGTCAGAATCCAATGAAAGTACCGCCAAAGTGTCTGTATGTATACATAAAAAATATGTGCCAATTAAATAGCTCTGTAAGAAAATGCGTAATTGCTGAGAATTTTAATTAGCAAAATAAGTACAAAATTCCATCGAATGTCAGGTATTTTTCGATGCAATATTAATACTCTGTCCTACATATGCTTTTCCGTGTTAGTGATTATCAGAATTATCGATTTTGAGCTAAGATTTCATGATTTTACAAAGTTAAGTTTACATTAATGTACCAGATCTAGATGTATGATAATATTTTGACAATAAACCTTGATTTAAAAGATTTTCTCATGAAATCATTGTTTGTTGCGACTACTGTCTTTACCTTTAATATGTTTCCATCTTTGTTTTACCCATGGTTCTGCCAAAGAGCCTTTTATAAATGCAATCTATAGGGTTTTTAATATGTTTGCATTCTTATGTTTTGAAAGACGTTTTATATTGAATGCAGCCTGTAATAAGGTGTACATGTAGATCGATTTTGATGACGAACATTCTATTCAAAAGTTAATGTTATTTGAATGCAGCCAGTAATTATGGTGCATGTTTTCTAATTGTTATTAGTATTTATTCAGCAGTGAAAAGTACATCAAGGAAATGGATACAGTGTTATACAACCCAGTAATGAACATAACAGAATATACATGTACATGTAGATTGTGCGCCCACTGGACTGCCACTGCCAGGGTCAAGTAAAGTTAACTGAATAACTGTAGTCAAGAGAAAACCAGACACACATGCAAAAGAATAAAGTCATGAGTTATGAGCCAAAAAACAATGATTAAAAAAAAAAGAAATTTAAAATTTCAGTATGATAATAAGGATCAGTACAACGAATTGAAATACATTTTATAGAATACAGTATGATAAATGGGAATGCAGCCAGTAAGATGCATTCTTTGATGATATACAAATAGCGAATAGGCATGAGTGCGATGGTGCGAGATTTCGCATGAGGTGAAAGAAAGATGCTCTATTCAACGAGGCGTTAGCCGAGTTGAATAGAGCGTTTCTTTCTTTCACCGAATGCGAAATCTCGCACCATTGCACGAATAAGAATATTCGCTATTTGTGTTGTACAACGCCTCGGAATCTAGCGAAAATATGAAAAAACACAAGAGTTTTTCCCTCCAGTAATCTATGAAAAGGGAGCAAAAATATTGAAAGCAAAAAGCAAAATCCCACAAGCCGGGCCCACAAGCGCACATATTCTTGGACAACATTGCGCATTTAGCCAGCGGGCTGTACGCGCATTGTCACCTTATTTAATGAAATCGCATTGTGACGTCACCTCTTAAAGCCGTGCAATGGTACATTTTGGACGGTACATTTTGGATGGTACGTCTTGTGTGCAACGGTACGAATGTGTGACATTCAGCCTCCCATTTGATCGCGTACAACAAGCTAAGTAGGCGTTGTACAATGACAAATATGGACACTGAAATTTAGCAAAATAGATTTTAAGTGTGAACACAGTCAGTATAAATTTAGAGGTGCATGTTGTGATGATGACTTATCCGTACTGAAAATTAATTTGGATTAGTATCAAGTGTGGATGCATCCATGGTGTTTTGATGATAACAAAATTTGTACTTAGAAGTTTAACTAAATTAGTGTAAAGTAAAGTGTGAATGCAGCCAGTGCAGTGGTGTTATGATGAAGAAAAGCATCCATGCTAAAGCTTGATTATTATGTTTTGATGACAAACGTCAAAACTAAAAGTTGAACTGGATTTTAAGCGTGTGAATGCAGCCAGTACAGTGGTGCTTTGATGAAGAAAAACATCCATTCTAAAAGTGATTAAAGCTCGATTAGTATCAAGTGTGGATGCAGCCAGTACAGTGGTGTTTTGATGATGATTAACATCAAAACTGAAAGTTAAACTGGATTAGTGCAAAATGTGAATGCAGCCCATACAGTCATGTTTTGATGAAGATATTAAAAGCATCCATACTAAAAGTTATTAAATCTTGATTAGTATAAAGTGTGGATGCAGCCAGTACAGTGGGTTTTTTATGATAAAAAACATCAAGTTAAACTGGATTAGTGTTAAGTGTGAATACATCCAGTCAGTGGTGTTTTGATGATGATCCCATGTGGTATGTATATTACCTGGGAAGTGACTCCAGTACAATACTAATCAGTAGTCTTTAAATTCAGACATTGATAGTTAGGTTGAAATGTTTTGTTTTCATTTCATTTCTTTTCCAAGAATACAATCATGACAATAACAAAGATTAGCACAGTGATAATAATGACTGGTACAATACATGCACTTACAAAATAACAAAAGCGCAATTATCGCGCTAGTTCGTAGGATTAATCTCGAGATTGCAATCCCAAGTCAACTTGGGACTATTTGCAAAATAGCACGCTATTTTACGAATTATCGCGCTAATTCGTAGGTGTAGACGCACTCGGTATTATTTATTCACGGCGTCAGACCATAATACATCGATGCCTCGCTTGAGCAGGAATTGCTCTTCTTGCGATAGTGGAGACGGGGTTTCTTGAATCTCGAGATTAATCGCGAAGAGGGCCAATTGGGCTAAAATCTCGAGATTGCGCAAACTCTGGATGGTGCAGCACTGCCTTATATACATGTATATAATGTATTCTGTTTTTACTTTATCAATATGTTACATACATTGATTTGCTATGATGTCGAGTTATTTGTTAAACTGCAGGGCACCTTTGGAAAGCAGTTTTTCATAACTGAACAGGCCTATCCAGCAGTATGAAATAAATAAAACCAATAAATAAATAATTAATTAATGCAAATACCTGGGGATTATCTAAAGATATCAATTTTATATTCAAGAATTCTTATTTGAAGCTGGTGATTGAAAAAATAATATTTAAATGGGTCCTGGCATTATATACCTTATGAAGGCTTAAAGGAATATGTTTGTGTGTGTGTGTGTGGGGGGGGTTCATTTTAGTATTATTGCCCCAAAGATTGGATGTAACCCAGGCCAGAGAAAATGGAGACATAATTGAGAACAGGCTTTTATAGCTGGAACATAGTGAATTATATATTCATGTAGGCCTGAGTCTGATTTGAATCAGTGAACCTCAACTAAAATAAGTTTGATTGAAATATTTCAATTTTTTAAAAAGAAATATACCTGTAACTAACTGTTAACAAAACCTCTTTTTAAAAAAGATTCAATTTGCAATGATTTCTTAATATGATGATATATAAGTATTATTTCTTCATTGCTGTTGTGTGCTTCTTAATTATAATTTTCATCACCATCATGCACTTCAAGGTTTTTTTCTTTTTTTTTCTGTCTGAGCCACCAAGTAATAAATGACTGTACATGTCTTTCACACAACAAGGATGTTTACTATTCAAACAGTGGATATCTATAGAGTTTGTATAAATAGACTAAATACCAAGATTTTTGTTTCCTGGTTAGTCTTATATATCAAACACCTTTTGAAATGTTGGTGTTGTCCTCTTGTTTTTTGTTCTACATGTACTATAGCTCTAGCAAAAAAAATCCCAGGAAATTTTGGCATTTATTTACATGTATGCTTTTTCTTCTTGGCCTTAATTGGAGGTCAAGAACATGAAAGAAATGCTGCTTTTTATAAAAAAAAAGTCCCACCTACATGTAATAAGACATGGCAGGACAAAAGTACTGATTATTTTCCACTTTAATAGTGCTTTTTATCTGAACAACAGCTCGAAGTGCTTTACAGATAGGCCTATACTATTATCCCAGTCTGTCGCTTGCCCACATGTATGGTGTATTCACAATCTCCACTCCCTGGGGAGTATTCCTGGATTTCCAGCATTTCCAGGAATGAGAAGTCAGTACACTCTAATTGCTATTAAAACTATTAAAGCAAATAACATTGATGTTCGCAATCTACCATGTATACCCATTTAACACCTGGGTGGAGAGTGGCAAATTTTGATTGGTGCTCTGCCAAAGGACATTGCCATTTGCCAAGCAACAAAGCTCAGTAACATTCGTGTTCAAAGCCAAAGGATGTGATACATCATGGAGTTTAATTTTCTTATTCAAGTCTGTTTCAGACACACCAATATACCCCTTCTAGATCTCTTCGTTCTCAAGACTCTGGTTTGATGGTTATCCCTAAAATCAAAACAAAGTGGGGGGAACATACATTTGCCCATGCTGGGCCATCCGCATGGAATTCTCTTCCTCGAACCATTAAAGATAGTAGCTCTGTTGAAATGTTTAAATCTAATCTTAAAACCTATATGCTTAATTTGGCCTACAATTGATATTTATCCCTTCTATTTGTCTTCAGCACTTTTAATCTGAATACTTTTCCTTCTTTTTCACCTCTACTTTGCACTAGTGCGCCTAGAGCATTTGATATTCTTATGGATTTGGCGCCATACAAATCATATTATTATTATTTCACTTGCAAATTAGCTCAATTATTATAAGCTCGCTTGATCGATGGTGATATTGCACAAAAAAGAATTGTTGAAGTCGACTCAGGGTTATAATCTTTAGACAATTTGTCCGTCATCACAAAGTGATGATTCACGTACTGCTTCGTTTCATTGGAATTATTTATTTACATGTAATCTTTAAAAAAGCACTTTTCAGATATCAACCCTCTCGTCATTGGATCTTGGCTTGGGTCTGATGTGCGTAGACTAATAGTTGGTCTCACTTTTCAAGTTGAGGCTGACTTCAAAACCACTTCAGGATATCAACACACACTGCACACACAGTCCTAAAATCATTCCAGTATTCTTAGGAAGGGACTATTCCATGCTATTACCTGCATGCATGGGTTTTGTATCAACTGGACCAGTCATTGTTGAGGGCAATATAAAGTAATAACCCATCAAGGAATTATTGAGGAATATGCATTGATTTTTTACAATAGCAGCTTGTACTGTGTGATTTGTATTGTTATTGTTCCTTGGAGGAGAGGATTTTTGCATGCTTGTTGATTTTGGAATTTGGATAAATAAACACTTGTTGATTTCACCTGAGCTTAGTTTGATCTGACTGAATCTGCTCCTAGCCTGGTACTGGTGGTAGCTAGCCCACAGTCTGATGGTCTGATCAAGGAATTACTATTTTATGAGTTAGCCTCCTTCAGCATGTTATTGCTTGCATTATTACTTGGTAAGTTTATACAATGACTTTTCCAATTCTAATTGTTGGGTTGCTGATACCAGATGCACGTCCCGGGAGGGGGGGGAGCACTCAGTATATAGTGCATAGTGGGTATGTGCCGTGGAGAGGACCCCCATTTTTAAATTTAAATTTCCGTTCCAAGGCATTTTCTTCTTATCGAGGAAAAAAGAAAGAAATCCGCTCCAAAGCTTCGCATATTTTCCGTTACGCCGTTCCGGCCGTATTGTTCTGCTACAATGAGCCGCAATTTTGGTGAAAAGCTGCCGCAAAGCGCTGCCCGACCATCGCCTCTGCACTTGCGCACCCAGCACCCGTGCCTCGCTAACTGCATACACGTATGCCAGTTCCATAGGGATGAATTTGCACTCACAAACAGGCAACCCGTTCCAAGGACCCCCGTTTTCACAAACATTTGTAGTTCCGAAGCCTGTTCCGAGGACCCTCCTTTTTACAATAAGCCCGCTCCAAGGCCCCCGTTTTCAGTCTTGCCCGCGGCACAGACCTACTATTTTTTTGGTCGAGTACCCCCTTCCACTTCCAAGGGCAAAATTGTCCCAAGCCCCCGGGGGGGCCACTTACATTGACGAGTGGATACCATGCGCGACCAAAAAAACACGTAAAAAGGATGTCTTTTTCACGATAGGGCACGTTACGTACGTAACGTGATAAGGGTGTCAAAAACACAAAAATAATTAAAAAAGGGTATCTATTTCGCTAGGAAAATTACGTGTTTAGGGTCGAATTTGCGGGGATGATAAAACAAAATTAAAATGTTTT